>NC_051158.1:75699369-76018475 GCF_013339745.2 Dermacentor silvarum
ACGCCAGCGTCTTCCCGTGGACCCTTCGCCTGCCCCCTCTCGCAGCACACGTTCAGTGTCTCGGCTTCAACGCCCGAACGACACTGCTTTGACGTTTGGCCACAAGGATGCCTCCTCGGCTTGCGGTGCTCGGCGTCGGAGAACTCTGCCCAGCGTGGCCGGCAGCCCCGCTGCTTCGCTGGTTTTCGTCGCTGCGTCCACCCGATTTTACACAGGTGGCAGGCCGGACGCTTCTACCGCTCACTTCGAAGCGCCCGCCCTCACACCGAACCTATGTTCGGGTCCGACTGACATTCACACGTTGGCACCACGCTAACTTGCTAACTTCGATAGAGCGAACCGGGTCCCGTCGTCGCGGGCTTGTCACCACGGTCGCAGCATCAGCGGGTGTCGGATTAGATGTTGCTGTCGGCGCGACGCACCCCACCACCGGCTTCACCGCTTGACCAGCCCAAACTTCGCCGATGTCATCGTGGCTGCCGCGTTCCCCGCACCGTTCTGCGATCGACCGTCCATGCTCACCGACCATACAAATCCACTAACTGCAGCTTAGAGCGCCAATGGCTCGTCGCCCCTGCGCCCTCCTAGATGCAGGGATCATCAGGGCCACGTTCCTCAAGCTGCCGCCACCACAAACCTCGTCCGCTGCTGCACTCACAGGCCAGACCACCCCAGTGAATCGCCACATTTCGCCGTTCAGTCTGGGCGGGGGCCCTGTAGCGCCCACCGACGCTGCTATGCGGGGACGCTAAGGTCGGCGTTCTCGGCCGGCCCTTTGGGGCCGGCCGCGGATGGCGAGGAGAAAAAAAATGTCACAGTTTCGCCCTAAGGCACGCAATGATGCGATACCAACACAGCAATGTCATACGAATAAGGTGAGCGCTTTGGAGCAACAACACGCAGAACTGTTGTCGACGCCATCGCGTTTTGCCCCGTTCGCTCAAAATGCGTGCGCGTTGGTGACTGTTGCCGGAGCCTCTGATATAAATAGGCACTGCGTGCCGCAGCCATTCTTTCTCCGTGGCCGCAGCTAAACGTCGCCTCCCTTCCCTCCCCTCCCCCACGGCCTCTCGCTCGTTGGAAGAAGGCGCGTTTGCTCTACATACATGGTGATTGTGAAGGAGAACAAGACGCCCTTCTGCAGCCCTTAACGAGCACGGCGCAGAACGCGCGTTTGTTCTCCGCCGTGCGTTCCCTCCCGTGAAAGCCGCCCCTCGCGCCCTTTCACTCGCACATACAGCGGCGGCGCGCGGCGACGATTTCTTCTCCAAATGACGTCATACGGAACCTCACGGCGACGGCGACGGCGACAACGACGGCGACGGCGACGGCGCGGCGACGCCGACGGCAGAAATCTGCTTTTGAGTGTCCATATAATTGCTATCGCATAAACACCGCATATCCACGGGGTGAATGATGATGAGTGGGCGAAGCTCCGGAGGGAATCATCGGTAAAACCGTGAATCTTCCGTGTAATTCGCCCAGTCCTCGCCGCACTAAATCGAACGATTGACTTCCACCAATGACACGCGCCATATGTGACGTCATTCCTATTTTATAACAGCGCCCTTCATTATAATTGCACCATCTCCCGCTTAAGGGGACGCTAGCACAAACGCGTTAGAAGCGTGCAGTACTCTCTAGTAAGGGGGAGAGGCCACAGCGTCTTACGCAGCCGTTTACACATACCGGAACGTGCACCGCATTTGCCGACGCCATCACATGACTTCTGAGAGAGTATAACCCCCGTATTCATAAACGCTCCTCGACTTGAACTTGACTTGCCACCGCCTTCAACGTGTTTCGAACGCACTGCCCAAGGCGGTGGCAAGTCAAGTTCAAGTCGAGGAGCGTTTGTGAATACGGGGGTAAGGCGGAGAGGCCACAGCGTCTTACACCAGCTTCTTACACGGGCCGTAACGCGCTAGCACAAACGCGTTAGAAACGCGCAGTCTTTCGTTAATGTTGGGTATTTATTGTCATCGTGGTGCGTGTGTCCGTGTGCGCTTCGTGGCGTAGTGGTTAGCGCCGCGCGTTCGGAAGCGGAGGGACAGACTACAGAGGAGGGACAGAGGAGGGACAGACCCACACCCTAAGGAGCTTCGCCGCTAATAAAGTTGGGCAGCGCGTGCTAGCGGCGCAAGCACGGCACGCGCCAGTCCGTTCTGAAAGCCTGCTGAGCTGGTCCTCTTGTTCTGGCGCTCCGCAGTGACCCCTCGGTTCCCGATATACTCAACAGCTCCTTGTTACATTGCCCCCCTTACTCAATGCCCGACAGGGCCTGTAAGGTGTTTTCTAAATAAATAAATAAAGCTGAATAACTACGATTGAGCGACCACGAAGGCAGTATATATGGCTGTGTGACAATGAATGCATGACGACTATATGACGACGGCGTGACAATGACGGCATGGCAAGTGTCGGGTGACAAGGCTGGAATGATGGTGATGCAACGAACACGGCTGCATCCCGACCACGAGTCCATACCTACCTGTCCAAGCTATTAGACAACTTTGGCAAATGAGTCGTGGTAGAATGTGTGACGACGATGGTATGACGAGAGTAAGGTCAGGAGGTTAGAATGACGGCAATGGAGCGACCACAGCGGCGTCAGGACCCGGACCACGTACCGAGCAGCCTAAGCACATAGACAGCGTTGGCCACTGGTTGGCGTAAAGGGACAGAGACAGACAGACAAGGTAAGACAGACAGACAGATAGATATATGCAGAAAGATATATATATATATATATATATATATATATATATATATATATATATACAGAAAGATAGATAGATGGATATATACAGAAAGACAGAAGATAGATAGATAGATAGATAGATAGATAGATATACAGAAAGATGGATAGATAGATATACAGAAAGACAGAAAGATAGATAGATAGATATACAGAAAGATGGATAGATAGATATACAGAAAGATAGATAGATAGATAGATAGATAGATAGATAGATAGATAGATAGATAGATAGATAGATAGATAGATATTCGCATTAGAGCATTCACTTCGATTTTTCCGCGTGGTGGCCTTTGGTGCTCAAAGTAGAAGAAGAAGAACGTGTATTGGAGCTTCGCTGTCAGAATTTTGATTAGGTATGTAGAATTCTCACATATCTGCTACCTGTCTTTTGGTATTTCGTACGGCTGTTGAACTCAGCCAGTGATATGATCCCTTATGCTTAGGAAATAAGCAATATGTAAATAATGAAAATGTTATCACGAGTTAAGGAGGAGCAGTAGATTTTAATCAAGAGAAAGGAGGCGAGGTCGGCCTGGAGAGCGTGTCTCTAGCCTGTTAATCCTCACATCAAGACTTCAGGTGGACACATTCGCTGTATGGCGGGCCTGACAGGTTCAAAAGCAGCTCACTTCGTTCCCATGCAGTACCATGAATTATAGGTAGCAACTAAAAAGGCCTCGCTCAGTGCGAGTTTAATAGCGGAGCTGTTTAAGCCGGCGGTCAGTCCGTAACGCGTTCACAAAAAAATGGCCGCGTATCTGCGTGCTTCGCTGCAAATGTCGTCGAAAGACGATAGTCTTCTGCCGGCCGTACTACATGAGTGCTGGTCTGATCCTGGTCTGGCCTGTTGCCTCCGTGTGCGCCTCGACTCACGATCTTGCGCTAGCCGCTCGGCTCGTTGCTCGGACGTTTCCTGGGCACGCTTGAGACGACGAGCGTCGGCACGCCGGCGCTTCTCCGCTGCAATTGAAAGAGAAAGAGAAAATGAGAGCGAGAGAGAGAGAAAGAAATTGTAGCAGCACCAACTAGGCAACGCGCCATCCGCGTTTCCATCTTCTGCCATCTGCCGACGCCATCCGCGTTGCCCGGCTTCCCCGAGTTCTCGCCGAACGCGTGCAGGGTCCGTGACTGCAGCCGGCGCCTCTGGCGGCGGCTCGGCAGGTTTCGACCAGCCACACCCCGGCAAGTGTGGAGGCTCAGCTTGGCCGTGACGTCACCTGGGAAATAAAGCACGGAGCCGCCGTGACGGCGGCAGAACTCTCGTTGACTCTGCGGCGAGTACATGTAGCCTTGACATGGGACGGCCAAGGAAGATTCGGACACCCAAAGAAGAAGCCGCTTATCTTGAAGCACGTCGCGCGGCCAAGCGAGAATCTGCGCGTCGGCTGCGAGCCAATCCGGAATACCATGCCTAGCAGCGCTTTGTATTTCCTAGCAAAACTTAGCCAAGCCTAGTAAAACTTGGAAGAAGCTCGGTCGACCACCAGCTCCGCTGTTTACTCCAGCCTTGCACCACTATTGCAAGTTGCCCACATTTTTTAGGGGCGAAGCTCCTTAGGGTGTGGGTCGTTCCCTCCTCTGTAGTAGTAGTAGTAGTAGTAGCATGTAGCCACCTCTAGTTTATGAATTGCTCAATAGATGGCGTTGTGTGTCCGTAGCCACCTGTAGTTTTATGAAGTGTTCACTATATGGCGTTCCGGTTCCGCTTCCGGTTCCGCTACCACTTCCGGTTCCACTTCCGGTTCCACTTTGCGCGCGTTCGGTGCGAACGCGGGCAAAACGCCGACGGCGTCGACAACAGTTCTGCGCGTTGCTGGTGCTGCATGTCCAAGTTTATACAGCTGATAAAACTACCTTGAGTCGACCCCATGGCTGCTTCGCATACTACTCAGGGTTCCCCTACGGGAAGATGGTTTAATTTTTTCTCTCGTTCCCGACGCGCGCTCTCTTTATATCTCGTCCGTAGCTGCGGTTTAACCGAATGATCCCCCGGTGCTTCGCCCACTCATCATCATTCACTTCGTGGATATGCTGTGATTTTTTTAGTCATGTTCTCACACATTGTTGGTTTATCCAGTTCTTGTGTCAGAAATGCATCTATATATTTACAAAATTATTGAATTCTGTTTTTCAAATTGTTAGCGGCTTGATCCCGCGCTTTCTGGTCTTCCGACTCTACAATAGCTCCCACATCTCTCTTGTCCGAAGTTTGGATTCCAGTTTGTAACTGTCCACTTCTACCCTCGTGCACAACAGGCCATCTCTGCATTAAACGTCAACTGCAATAAAATTTAACTTCGGTTGAATTGGGTTTAAGCGGCTGGTTCATACTATTCAAGAAATCCTAGCGATTTTGCAACGCTGGTAATTCTCTAATTTAAAGCAGACGAAGCATGCATCTGATTGTCAGCGGATAAGACCAAAGTCCCAACAGAAATAGCGCTTAACATTATCATTATTATGTCAGAAATATTTTGAACACTTTACACGCTGTCCAAAAAGCAGAAATCTTACGTGACACAGCTTGCCTGTGGCTGAGCAAGCCGAGCGACAGGTTCCGATAGACAGCGTCACGTATCATTAGCACTGCGCACTTTGTTCATACAGACGCTTTGCAGCCAGACGGCAACGCGCAGCTATGTCCAGATGTTTATTCAGAAAAGCCCGCTGCCGCCACTGGTTTAGATAAATAATGGTCAGAGAAAGCATTCCGACTCTCACGTCTGCGCTGGGACAAAAGCGTGAAATCTTTGCGCCCGCTGTGTGTTTCTATCACTTCCCTGTATTAGTAGACACGGTCGCGCAGACAACATTCATGTATGGGTAGTGGCCAATTAATGGACAGAATTCTAATTTCCCCTTCTGTCTTCTGAGTGTCTTATTTGGTTGTCAGTAAATCTTATACGGTGGCTGCACCTGTGACTGGCCTGTGGGGCTAGTGTAGGAGTTTTGTGCAAGTTTTGAACAAGTTTTGTGATTCAATCAAGCGCTGCTCCCTAACTCAGAGTAATGACTTGGTTGGGGATTCGAGCTGCCCGACAACAAGATGAACGATACACGAAACTATAAAGAACAGGAAAATGGAAATATGGATTTAAAGAGCAACCGACGGCATCTCGCAACCTGGCCGTGCTTTACAGTAATAAGTGCTGGTAATCAGGTCGACTACTTAGTAAAACGAATAACCAATGACCTTGGAGAATTACGGAATGGATGCAATGGGAAGGGATATGCATATTAGGGAGGTTAACGGTTTGATGAAGAAATGAGGTCAGGAAATGTATAGGCATGGAATGCAATCGGCTTACGGAAGCTAGGGTTTAATGAATATTGCTGAGAAAAGCTTCATTACTGTAGCGGATGTAAATCCGCGTGCCAGCGTTTAACACCACAATTATGTATAGGCACAACAAACAGTCTGCGACATACAAGTGTTGCGAGGTTCAAGTTCCTATCCGATCAACACCAGCTTGTCGTGTAAATTATGCAGAGCCTTCACGATTCAAAGAAAAAGTCAACAATTGCATAAAAAAGCCACATAACGATTCTTCGAAACTTCCAAAAGTGGGTGCATAACTTTGTGCTTATTTCTTTGCAGAGCACCGCTTCTTTCCGAGTGACTGAGACAATGTCTCTACTGATTTCACCAGGAAGCCCAACAGCGCCACCTTCGGTCCAAAGTGGATTCCCGAGTCCCAGCCAGAAGAAGACACCGTTGCCACGGTGAGCAAACACGTCCACTCAAACAGCCTTTCAACATGGTTGAATGCACAATTTCGTTCACGAAGCTTCCCACTTAGACAACCAGCCTGAAATTTCGCGCACTAATCGTTGATTCATCGCATGAATACGTATTACATGGCTTGTTTGTCTTTTTTTTTTCGCTTATTCATGGCTTCGTTGAGAAAGCTGCCTGTTACGGCTGTCTTGTTTCTGTGATTCGATTGTGTTGTGTTTTGTGCGTTTCTTGTAACAAATGAGTGTTTTACATTAACAGTTATTTCATTTCATTACGAGAGCATAAATCGATGAAGACTTCGAGCATTTATATAATCCTCTCTATTTGTGGCTACGGTGGTACGCGCCGCCGTAGCCACAGAGCTACCGGGGCGCGTACCACAGTGATGATTTCATGGGCGGCTGCTTCCATAGTGTCATCTAGACGCTGCGGTGCCTCAATGCGGCGTTGGGTCTGCACGATCCGCGTTAGTTGTCCGCTTGATAAATTGGCAAGGAGATTATTTTTCAGAATTAGCTAGAAACGTAACCATACCGTACTTTGAACTGAAATTTATTCAGTGTGTCCGGCTGACAGTGTGTATAGTAGTAGCAGTTCCTTGCATTCTCACGTCGTCTTCTTCCTCCCCCGCGCTCCCCCTATCTATGCCAACTGCCACGAACGCAAAGTGGCAATGCTGGTATCCACTCATTTTAGACGGCGTCGCTATCTCTACCTCCTCTCTACCGTTGTATCTACCTCCCTTCTGGACTGTGGCACGTTAGTACAACGGTAAGCGCTGCGGCTTCCGCAAAGCTCCGCAAGTACAGAGCGTATTGTGCAGATGCCCCATGACCTCAAAAAGACATTGTAGAGACGCGACGAAAAGGTCCAAACGAGTTTCTCACATCAATTTCCTCTCTGTCGTGTTCCTACTATGTATATATACGCTTCGAAACAGCCCCCGACGCGGCGTGCAAGACAGCGACAGCAGCAGCAGAGGACAAGTGTTAAGAAGAGGCGAAGAAAGAGTCGCTTTAAAAGTTGTTTTAAGATCTTCTTGGGTAGGAATTCTAGTCTTCGCAAGCTAAGCACCCCTTTGCAGGACGTTGTTTGCCTAATGAAATCGTAAAATCGTTGCCATCATAAATCAATTATTAGACGATAACAGCGAGCATCTGCCATGAAAATGGACGATACCGTGTCGCTGGTCCAAAATTTTTCTTTCATCTTAGTCAATTCGTAAATCCGCCGGACATTTGAAAATCATCAAAATGTCGTTTCCGTTAAGCTTACATCATTCAAGCTGCAATTATGAAACATTTTCGTTCACTGAACTTACGTCTACACGAATAACGTCTTCAGCATCAAGACTTTTTCCACAAATGCCAACGTGTTTTCAGTCCTAAGAGAAGACGAGAGTCGATCGCTGAGTAATGGCTTGATTCCACTTGTCTCGTAAGTTCGATTCGGTAGGAAAATAAAACAAAGATAATTTTCCGTTGGCGGCCTTGAAACCACACAGACGTGCAGGCGTACAACCAACAGTAGACTGTCACTTTCAATAGCTATCACTGTCCTTATACACGTGGATAGACGTACAGCTTTTCGCATATTTCCTTATTCGCATATTTCCTTTTTTCCTTATTTTCTTTATTCCCATATTTTTTTTTCATTGGGGTGCTGTCGTTCTTTTTAAATCAGCAATTTTTGTCAAAAATATACCGGCTGCGACACCAGCGACGGTAAAGCTAACTACAGGCTATCTAAGGGTGTTTCTGTGTTTTGCCATAACTTTCAGGACCCTGAGAAATAAAAAAAAAGAACTCTCGTGCTCAGCATGGAGAGGCACGGAGGGTCAGGCGCGCCATGGTGATGGCACCACACAGGCGAAAGGCATCAGGATGTTGTCCTTTTTTTTGCCGAATATTCAAAACTTTTGAAAATCGTCGGTCGCAGATAGCCTAATTCTAGTCGTTCAGCTAGATTACTCGAAGCTCACATTACTCGCACGAGAAATTGTAATTTGTAATGCATAAATAGATAGATAACAAAAATTCACTAAATAATTCTAGAACATTACGTTATGGCACACATTGCAATTTACGAATTTTAGCTGGTGAGCTTGCTAGGAAAATCGACTTGTAACGCATCCTAAGGAGCACAATGGTTTCAAGAAATGCGCCGTAAAACTGGCGGTAAAGATTCACGATTGTTCCACTTAATTTCCTAAGAAACCACCGTTTTATGCATTGCAGCGCAAAAGTAACTTGAACGCCCATGTGTTTTTGTGCACTGTCGGAATGATTATGTCGAAACTGGTGTGATCGTGAAAATTCATTCCAAGTGGATACGTCTTGCGAACTCGCCGGGTGCCATTCGTAAATCCCAATATCTGCCGTAATCATTTGAAAACTCAATTATTAAATGTTTGTTACTTATTAGATTATACATTTCGATCCCTAGTACAAGTAATTATCGGCTCTGTGAGCGATCCAGCTCTATGACTAGAATTATGCTATTTGCCCGACGCGATTTTTAAAAATTATGCAGGGTTAAAGAACACTTCGTGTTTGGGTGAAGGCACTGTGCAAATTTTTTTTAAAGTTAAATTACACGGTCTTTATATGAGGCGCGCCGTAGTGGGGAACTCCGGCATAATTTGGACCACCTTGGATTCTTTAACGTGCACCTAAATCTAAGTAGACGGGTGTTTTCTGCATTTCGCCCCCATCGAAATGCGGCCGCCGTGGCCCCAATTTAATCCCGCGACGTCGTGCGTAGCAGCCCAACCCCATAGCCAACAAGCAACCACGGCGGGTGGGGCACTGTGTAGCCCGTGTGGTTTACACGAAGGCCTTATACACAGTCCCTTCTCAACCTTAGGTAATGTTTAACTTTCCTTCTCAAGCAGCCAGTTTGCTCTGCGAAGGGACACAGTAGAAACCACTTGGGGCCAGTGTCACGTTCTGCTTGGCCTTGTACAGGATAACCGTTGACGAAAAGGGCAGGCAACGTATGGAGTTACTGAACACCTCGGAGCTGCCCCAGCCGCCGCCACCCACTGACCCTGACCAAGCGAGCAGGCGCCTCTGTACGATCGGCTGCTCGGTCATGATGCTGGTGGCCATGGTCCTGGCCACGTCCGTGGCCTTGGGACGCACTGGTGGCAACTTCCGCCAAGCTCACCAGCACCGCACTGACGCAGACATCACCACAAGGTGGCTGTGAGTGCGCGGTGATTTGGTGAACACTAGACACCTGCGCAAGCGTACTCAAAAGGCGGCTCTATCACATATAACATCCTCGACTGGTCGCCTCCATCCGCCGAATCAGAGTCGAGCAGTTCCGGCGTTTCTCTTACTCAGATGCAGGGGAGCTAGAAGCACGCAAGCCGAACGTACGATTCGCTCTCGGAGGAGGAAACGGCAGAGGCGAAACCACGTGACTAGGGCGAACATGCGATACCGCCTAGCCGAAGCTCCCGGTACTGCCGCGAAAGATGGCGGACGCGTCTGTGGGACAAGCGCTCGTTGAGACACCAGCATGCAGGCGCCTAGTTTACAGTGGACCATTTTCACCAGCTGCCATGTAGTGTTACGTTAAAAATATAAATTCTGGGGTTTTACGTGCCAAAACCACGATGTGATTATGATTCACACCGTAGTGGGGGGCTCCGGAATAATTTGGAGCACTTGGGGTACTTGAACCTGCACCCAATGCTGGGCACACGGATGTTTTTGCCATTTCGCCCCCATCAAAATGCGGCCGCCGCTGCCGGGATTCGATCCCGCAACCTTGGGCTTACAACGCAGCACCAAACCCAGTACGTCACTACCGCGGGTACCACGCTGTGTTGTGGTGACGTGACAGGAAACTCTCTGAATCCCAACGACGTCTCTCACGACAGGGCTTGAAGCTCCTATGAGCGTTCGACGCGGGTGGAGAGCGATCGAAAAGAACCAGCCGAATGCAAGCCGCGTGCACCCGCCCTGGTTGCTTAGTGGCTTAGGCGGCCTAGACGGCCCCAGGCTGCTATTTGCGAAGGCGCCGAGAGATTATGATGTCTGGGTGTTTTCGCAGATAGCAGCGCGTCGTCGCCTCGTCGCTGCTGGCTCCGATCTGGAATATTGTATGACTTAGCAAATGTAGAGCACTGCACAAGCCGGATGTTGCAGCACGGGTCCAGCCTGGGTCCACCCTTCAATTACCAAGCTCTGCCCACGCGTGCTAGATGAACTCTGTTTGTACATGTTATAAAGGTGGGTTTTATGAGGTGGTATGCCAGAACATATAAGAAATGTGCATTGAGAATAAAGCATAGGAAAAAACTTTTTTATCACAAGACCAAATGAACAGTTAACATAAAAAGCTGATAACAATTTCTACTTTCGATTTAGTGGTTATGGTGTTGTGCCGATAAGCACGAGGTCGTGGGATCGAATTTTGGCCACGGCGTCCGTATTTTGATTGGGGCGAAATGCGATAACACCCGCTTACTTAGATTTAGTTGCATGTTAATAAAAAACCCGGTGGTCCAAATTATTCCGGAGTCCCCCCACTACGGCGTGCCCCATGGTCAGATCGTGGTTTCGGCACGTAAAAGCTCATACTTTATTAAGCCACGCGCACTCTTCCGATCAGTCAGACAGCGCTGCTTGCGAGAGCGGTCTTGAGCGCTGCAAAACGACCAGCTGAAGATACCGCAAGTCTTATCGTCGATATGTACTACATTATTCATCAGCTTGCGTTCATGCATTTTGTACGCAAGTTTGGGAAGTTCTGTCCCGTAAGCGCTGATGCTTTTTAGTGTCTCAAACTGTTTCATTCGTCCATCCGTCCCATGCATTATTCATTCTATCTCGGAACGGCAACCTAGCACCAGCAATAGCATTGCACGGCAATGAAAGGGATACATAACTTCTTAGAGAAAAGTGGCGGGAAATGACAGACTGGCTCAGCGAAAGACAAGCAATGCTGAGTAATGTATTAGAATTAGCAAACTTATACCTGTATGCAGTTTCACACATCAAGCAGTTTGGGATTTATTATTTTTCTAGGGGAGGGGTAAGCATTTTATTACCATCGACTTGACTCTGCTGCACAGTGTGTTCACTTATAATACATTTCTCCTAATTTGTTTCTTTTCACCATGTAAGGCCTTTCTCAGGTTTCCTAAAGAGGCGGCCATGGGCTATTTGATGGCTCATGAAGGATAAACATGCAGCTTACGCTTTCATTCAACAGTGTACAGACATTGTAGTCTGGAAACTTCCCGAAAGCAGTGTAGCAGGCCTGTTATAAATCGCGGGACACAAATGTTTTAAAACAAAAAAAAAAGGAAGTCGCGGATACCACAGGTATTCGCAATCTGGAGCGTGTTGCCAAAGCTGGCATTAGCTCATGTGTAATGCAGTGTGCAAGCAATGGTGTAATGTTTGGTGTAATGGCAAGTTTGGCAACATTTTGCCACCTTGCCTTGTTCGATCGGCTATTTATGAGGTGTCGAAGTGCCACATTTTTCATACAATCAACGCCGAGCTTATGTAGCAGTTTTCATGGAAGAGATTTGAGTCTTATTCGGGATTCTATTGCTCCTACAAAACATAATTGATGACCAAAATAAAGATAGCTAGCCGTTGTTTTAGTTCCATTGTTAGATCATCGCATGCGTTTTGAGGAAGATGTGGGTTCGGCTACCACTGAAGGCAAGTTGTGTTTTGCCCACTTTGATTTCTTTTTTCTATATTATTCCTGCATATCTATAAATAGACATAATTTAGGCTCCCTGTAGTGTCTGTGGGCTCTATGTGACAGTACCTTGGTACCCATGGTACCCGTATTATGTTTACCCATGAGATTTAAGCGTTTTCAAGGCGGTGAGAACGGCGCTTAGATGTTCAAAGGTTCTCAAGGACTGCTACGAAATCTTAATTATCGTACATCATCTCTTCGTAATTGAAGGCAAGTTCAAGCACATAAAATTATCTGTGTCTGTGTCCAGCCCTGGAGTCACCTGCATGGTTCTTGTGCTACAAATCAGCGCGATTGCCCAAAACGCGTGAAGCAAGGCAGCACCGAGAGATCAGCGAGCGCTAATCAATCAGCTGTTCGCTGATCTCCGTTTTGCTCATTGAGCGCGTTCTATGGCATAAGATTTAACCGCAGCGGCGATCATTGGGGATAATGAATAAACGTTCTTGCCGTGTGAAAGTCTGTTTTTCTTCCTGCCACAGGATCAACATATACAGGTCTGCTGATACGCAACAAATTCCTGACGAAGACAGAGTCAACGAGACTTCCACAAACATGACAAGCGACGCTGCGAACGACACAACCTTTTTCCCATCCACACTGTCCGTTGCTAATTTCTGAATCTAGTCCACCCCTAGAAAAATCATCGTTTCAACATCAAACTGTGAAAATATATTACAATATAGATAACTCCAAGAGTATACTACACGCCTTTCTATATTTGTAATCATAATTACACATTATCTTGAACTTTTCTTGAAGTTCATTATATGACCTTTATGTTTGTAATTAACCCCCCCTACGATAATGCCCAACTCGGGCGCTGTAGGTATTTGTAATAAATAAATAAATAAATAAATAAATAAATAAATGTATTAGCTGTCTTATTCAATATTTCATCAATTACTATCCTTGTAATGCAAGAGTGCGGCAGCTAAAATACTGCGGTAGAAAATTTGAAGAATATCCGCCAAAGCTCAGCAGGTATGTACTGTCTTATTTTGTTCTGCATTTATATGCGCTTGTTTTGGGTAAGCAGCATATATTTATTTATTGCCACATACTGTCAATCCCAATGGGGATTATAACAGCAGAGCAAACAATCAAATAAACAACAACAATAAACGGCAACAATCAATAAACAATTCAACAAGAGGGGACACTCCGCGGAAACTGGCAACAGGAAATACGTCACGCTAGTATTAACGCCGTCCGTTAGCTGTCGCGAGCATCGCAAAAAAAGATTGTGAAAGTAAATTAACAGAGATTGTTTTAGTTATTTATTTTTTATTCTGCGTGCGAATGAACTTACACTTTGCGACTTATTTTTGTTGCGTTACCTGGCCAATGACACGCGAGATGGACACGCTAGAATGACAGGCCAATGACACGCCAGATGCATGCATCATGCGCAGGGCAAGGCATTGTTGGACAGTCTGCGACGCATTTAGGCTCGGCACTGAACTGTGACTCGTGGTGCACTTAGCGAAAAGCAGCTCGGCCTCCTTACGCAGTTAATTTGAGGTAATCAATTGTGCTGGGACATGTTTCCGACGCTCTCTATGGGCCGAAACATTACTTTAACTTATTTCGGTACTTTTGAGGCACGCTGGCCGCACAGAGCGCTGTGACACAGTTAGTGAGAACCAGCTCGGCCAAGGTGAGTGCGGCGAGGTGGTGGCAAGGAGTCCGGGCAATGTGCCTGACATGTGCACGCATTGCCTCGATGGCGATGTGCGTTGTGATTGAATAATCTTGAGCAATGGCGATAGTTTCAGCCGTTGACGCACTGCGTGGTACTCCAAGGCATATTCTAAGACCTTGCGCCTGAATGCTTCGAATTGTACGCAAATTAGTTTTGCAGGTGTTGGACATAACAGGTAGGCTTTACCGGAGGAACCCAACAAACAACATCCTGTATAGCTGTAACATGGATTGTGTGGATACCCCTCAGTTCTTTCCTGCAAGGAACTTGAACAGATGACAAATAGCCATCAGGCGCTTTTTCACGTGGTTGACGTGAGGAGTCCAGGACAGATCTCTGTCAATCACAACTCCCAAGAACCTGTGACTCTTGCTGAACGAAATCACTTGTCGGTTGATTGATATGCCGTATGCAGACATTGGCTTCCGCGTAAATGCCACCACTGCGCACTTTTCCCACGTCACCTCCAGTCCTTGTTTACGAAGGTAGCATGATGTCGATGAGGCCGCCTTCTGAAGCCGAGCGCGAAGCTGAGCCGTGTCACCCCCGACGTCCAGATACAGATGTCGTCGGCGTAGTAGAGAGTCGAACGGTGCTTGGCAGGTTCTCGATTAGTCCCATAAGGGTCAGATTAAAGACCGTCGGGCTTAGTACTCTGCCTTGAGGAACTCCGCGGCTGCTGTAATGCTGGTGTGTCAAGCCATCCCCGGTGAGCACGTAGAATGAGCGCATCTGTAGGTAGCTGCGAACCGAGAGGTATGTCTTGCCACCAAGTCCTATTACTTCTAGAGCATTAAGGATGGCTTCATGGGTGACGTTGTCGTAAGCTCCTTTAACGTCTAGAAACAAGGCAGCAGACAAGCGTTCACAGGCCTTCTGGAATTCGACATACGTTACCAAATCGACAACGTTGTCTATAGACGAACGGCCGCGCCTTAATCCTGTCAACGTGTCTGAGTAAATTTCATGGTGCTCTAGGTACCACTCCTGTCGCGTCAGAACCATCTGTTCCATTACTTTTCATGCACAACTTGCAAGCGTGATCGGACGGTATGACGAAATGTCCAAAGGCGACTTGCCAGCTCTGAGGAGCGGAATCAGGCGACTTGATTTCCATTCCTGGGGAATGGTGCCTGTCTGCCACGAGTCGTTGTACAGGAGCAAGAGTGCCATTCGAGCTCGTTCACCAAGGTTACACAAAGCGCGGTATGTAATGCCATCTGGTCCTGGCGCTGAAGAAAGCCTGCATAAAGCGAGCGCAGCTTCAAGTTCATCCAGAGAAAAAGGGCACTCCATACGGAGATCACGTGAGGATGGTGAGTGGTCGGGAGTCTGCATTCCAGTAGAACTTGCTGTACTGGCAATCCTCCTACAGAAGGATTCTGCGATTTCAATCTCGCTACATTGTAGGTAAAGGGCGAGGGAAATAAATGGGTGGCGCTGTCCAGGGGTCGCATGGGGGCCCCGAACAGTTCTCCATATAAGAGACGAAGGCTTTCGGGGATCCAGAGACTCGCAGAAAGACGCCCATCGTTGTGAAGTCAGCTTATTCATTCGACGCTGTATTTTCTTCTGTGTGCTTCTGGCCAATCTCAAATCATGAATGGACTTTGTGCGCCTATATCTTCGTTCCGCACGGCGTCGAAGTGCGCGAAGTTTCTCTAGCTCATTGTCGAATTCGGTGCGTTTGGAGCTTTTCGAACGTCGAATGTGTGGCAACCTGTAAGGCACCTTTTATGGCGTCCCCTAGGCTGGATGGCATCTCGTTTCGACAGCGGTCTTTCAGGATTGATTGCCAAGAGAGATAACACGGCAGTGTGCGGCCTGCGCCGGCAGAACACGAAACACATAACGCCGAGAAGAAGGAGGAGGAAGAAGAAAAATACTTTATTCGAAATTTCAGACAGTAAATCTGAAAGCCTTGGCCTCTATGTGGCCTCGTTTGAGGCTACCTGCAGAGCCCAGGTCGTGATATCTTCTACGATGGACTTGTCTTCTGACCTTAAGAGGGCCTCCCAGGCTTCCTCCGAAGGAGCTGGCAGTAGTATTTTTTTTTTTGATGGGGCTTGGTCGAGCATCCCTATTAGATATGACTTTGGGTGGCCAGCTAGTTCTGGCAGCAATTTAGGCAAGTTGGGTCTTCCTGTCCGCACGTAATATATGCCAATCTGTGAGGGCAGGGGAAAGAGTGAGTTTGTATCGGACGTAAAATCCTGGCCTGTTCCCTGGATAGCTCCTTATTAGGAACTGGATAGATTTCCCTAACCTCTTTGATAAAATTTGGTGAGTTCATTAAATGTGGTCACTGGCTCGCTCCAGAAGTCCACCGAGTCTCAGGAGCACCCCGCCCAGTTTGTTGAGCCTCGGTCTGTTTGGTGCGCTGCCTCGTTCCCGGCATTTCCCGAGTGAGCAGGGACCCATACAAGTTCTGTGGTGCGGTCGGTTTGGAGATAGTTGATGATACTATTCGAATGTTTGCCTACCTATCCCTTAGCGTAATTTGTGACGTCTTAACGATTCGTGTGCTCGGCATGCTAGTCCAACACAACACGGAGAACACGGAGGCCATTGGCCGGCTAAAAAACACAGCCCAGCAGATTATTGGCCTTATCCAAAGGCTAGCCACAGAACGTAAAGGTATGAGGAAAGCTGAAGTATACAGATTAACTCAGGCTTTTCTGATTAACCGCATCGTCTATGCCTTCCCGTACTACCATCGTCTAGCCAGCGTCTAGTATGGTCTGGCTGGGAGCCTTTGTTGTGGCCATGTCAGTGTACGCAGCGTACCATCGCGTCGGCTGCGGTCAAGTTGTTTTGGAAACGCGCATTCATCCGTGTATTTCTGCTGTTAAAGCGCACGAAATAATGCCCAGGAATGGGGGAATGCTTGGAAATCAGTTTTAATATTTTATAGTATAGTTTGGGATGAGTCGGGCATTTTGTACGCAATGTATGTAAAAGCGAATTGCTTTTGTTTCGGGCCACATATTCAGCACTTTTGCACGTTTCGTCTCTACACGCAGTATTCACATAATGTCTAAATATCAAATTGACACGTTTGTAATTTACTTCTTTCAGCTGATGCCGTCCGGTGGAGCTTCGTACGGAAACTATACTGCTGCTTACCTGGCGCCACAACGTTGAATGAATGCACAAAAAGCCCGGAAGGAGCCTTTGTATAGAACATAATAAACGTTTTTTCACTGCACAAAGCGTCTTGCGTCTACTTTATGAAATTGCACGTGGCACAGGTACGAAGGATCCTTGCCAAGATCGTTCGCAATCATTTTTACTAAATGATAAAACGATTCCGCACTAAGACAGCGCATGGTTGAGCAGTAGAAGCAACGCAATGCCGCGTCGAGCGGTGCAGCCAGCGTAACGCGAGCCAGCTAACGTTCAAAACGCGCGTGCCCAAAACCAAAACCGGCAGTGTGGTTCAGATAATAATGCCGACGGCTTGGCGCGCTGCCGTTAATTCGGCCGCTGGGCTCTATGGTAGTCTTCGCTCTTGTTGAATTTCTTTCTCTATGGTTGGAGTATTTTAAGAACTGATAAAAAGGTGTACTATCTTAATTTTTGTGAATAGGAACACTCGAGCGCGTGGCAAACAACCTCGTTCACCGCATGTAGTGTGGCCCTGCGGCGATGTGCGAAACCAAAAGCGGAGAGCGGCGCTGTTCCTTCTACTGCCTACACCCCTTCGTGCACGTCTCCTTCTTAGTGTGTCATTACTGCTCGCGAGTGGTGAAGAATCGAAGAACCTTACCGGGAAATCATGATACTACTCTCACCATTGATCCTGTTGCATCCGAAGGTGGGATGGATGCAGTGCGTTCATATCAAATTCGTAGGGAGCCATTCTTGCTCATGGGCGTGACAAAAGAAAGCATGGGACAGTGAAACGTTCGTGACGGGAGTGCAAGAAAGAACGGCATCACTGTCTTTCATTTTTATATCTCCCCATGACACCGCGCAACGTGTTGCTGGCGCGGCTACTTGCCACGCGCTCGCGCATTCCCTTTCATAAAGATGACGAAATTGCATTATGTGAGCCGAGTGTGACAAGAACGGTTGCTCGCTGTAACATCGTAGGCAGCAGCTGCGGTTCATTACTGTTGCGCAGTATTCCGGCGTTGGAATAGAGCCAGCATATCCGCTCTTTGTAAGGGTATCTGTGGGGCCATAGCGACCAGTCCATAGCGCTTCAGCCTTTGCTAAACCTAAACATTATCTAGCTTTCAAATTCACGTACACATTCTGAGTTACGTTTCGTTCAATTTCAAAAAGTTCAGCTCACTGTGTTATTGCAACAGCAGTAGACCTCTACCGCCTACGCCATGGCGAGTTGGCCACGTGATCTTCGATTACACGCGGGAGTGCTCGGTCGACAAAAAGCACGCCGCACATGCGCTGACAGCTTTGTGTATCGCTACTGTTCTTCCTTTCTTGCATGTTTTGTTCGCGTCTGCTCAGCCAGTTCATCTGGCCATTTTTTTTACTATGGGGTTTTACGTGCTAAAACCAGTTCTGATTATGAGGCACGCTGTAGTGGGGGACTCCGGAAATTTGGACCACCTGGGGTTCTTTAACTTGCATCTAAATCTAAGTACACGGGTGTTTTCGCATTTCGCCCCCATCGAAATGCGGCAGCCGTGACCGGGATTCGATCCCGCGGCTTCGTGCTCAGCAGCCCAACACCATGGCCTACTGAGCAACCACGGCGGGTACATCATCCGGCTAATATGCTTTTGCGCAGTTGCATGTGTAAATCGCGCGAAAAAAAGGCAGTGGAATCGTATTTCTCAAAATACGAGACGCAGTGAAAAACGTGGGTGTTGGCAATGCGTCGCGACTTAAGACAGCCGGCTAATGCCAACAAAATCTGCGAAGTTCCGCTTCTCTCGAAAACTCAAGCTGAGCCGTTGTTACCTTGGCAGCGCCCTGCTGTTTCATGCTGGATGATGTTAATAGAGTGTACTAGAATAGGTGAGTGGGTCCAGCGGATGCCTTAGCAAGCGCCGAGGGTGAAGCAAAAAACTCGGAAAATGTGGCGGCGCTGCCATCGCCTTATTCTGAATCTCCGGCCAATAAACGTTGGCTCCGGCTGTTTCGGCATCGCTCATTGGCTGAGGCGAGCTCGCCGGCTGAATAGCTGTCGTTTGCTCGACGCACCGTCATTGTTGCGTCGTTTGCGTTCTTTCCGCTCCTATTTTTCATTTTATTTACAATAGATCGGTGGGGAATAATCTCAGTGTGACCGCCACCGAGTAACCGCCTGTCAAAGCTACATGGCAGCTGCGGTAGGGTCTCCGACGCGACAAGCGTCCGGCCGGCGCGCGGGGCCGCTCATTCGGGACAAAGTGACAGTGGCGCTACCTGGATTTTCAATCAAAAATGCCTCAGTGCCAAGCCCTCGTTGGACCCACTCCCCCAGTTAGTACACTAATGTTAATTAAGAGAGCGAACACAGGAGGCAACCGCTGGGGCAAATGCGATCACGTTGGCGTTTACGTGGTAAAAACAGCACCCGGCACGTAGGCAGCTCTTCACTTCCCATGTCCTGTTCTATTAGTGTGAGCTACTTTAACAGCTGTTTCTTACTGTAGCTAACAAGCATTTAAATCAGCGGGTGCATCGATTTAGGCCCCTGTCTCAAGGACACTTTTGATCGCGGCCGAGCACGATCCGGATAGTGTGCGCCTACACAGGCTTTTCAGGTTGCACTTTCACTCGATACGGATCCATTCTATCGTGATCGAGCTTCTTCGTGGGGATCGTAGATGTCAATTGCCTGTACCCTCAATGACCAGTGAGCTCACCCGAATGTCTGCCCATCTCCCTTCATGGCCAGGTTGTGTGCCCTAATTAAGTGTGCAGTACGATTCCAATGTTCCCGTAGTATACGGCCCCGGCGCATCCACAAGGTAAAAATACGAGCTGTGTTCTAAAAGAAACCGAACTTTTGCTATAACATCTTTATTGCTTATATTGCAACAATTTAAGCACTGTCCCCCTAAATGTAGTCCCCTCTACTAGCAATGCACTCTTCCTCTTGTTTCTTCCATTTTTGCAAAGCTTCCCGGAAAGCTAAACGACGATTTCAACGGTTCACAGCACGAACTCTTTCAACATGTTCATCATCTGTTGATGTGTAAAGTCATCCAGGCTTGGGCCGAATGACATTCTGCCTTTATCAAAACGCCTAAACCGCTCGTAACACTGCGTGCGACTTAAACAGTCCTCCCCATGTGCTAAGCAAAGCAATTGAAATGTCTGTGAAAGTCATGCCGAGATTGTAGCAAAATTTCACGCGTAAACGTTGTTCATTAAGCTCTTTCATTGTCACTTTGGCACTCATCCGACGAACACCTTGGGCCCGTGCTCAATTCAGCGGCTGTAGCTCGCCAACTAACGGTCAGAGCGAAACGCGGAAAACGGCCGTTTGTTGTCTAAACCGGCCACTACATATGCTCACTGCGTCATCGCGCTGGCTCTGCCAGTTGGCGCGTTATTTTAAAAGTTCGGTTTCTTTTTGAACACACCTCGCATATGTAGTGGAGTCGCACGTTCGGTTAATACATTGGACGTTTTTCCAGCCCGCTATGAAGAAAGAATCAGGGTGCTGCGCGCCACAGGAGAAGAGTTTCTCAAGGTACGTACCACTGACGTGCAGCTAATGGCAGCGCAATCATGTACTCGGACAAATCCATCGCATCAGATTTCACAGTATCCACGGCGCGGGGCTGCTCCTCCAGCCCGGGTGTCTATAGCTGGGCATAGCGGTTCGCGCGGCTGAGCGCATACACTGCCCGCCACCCCTATATTGAAGGTAATCTTCGGCACGTGCAAACAGCAAGGAGAGATTAGATGGCCTATGATTTGATGTACGATCTCTTTCCGCGTGCCTAGTGTTGCAGTTGGCGTAATCGCAAGTTTCGGAGAGGCGTTAAAGTGGAAGGCAGCACAATGAATTCGATCGCCGCTGTCGGCCTTCTTCATGATGCGAGTGATGTGACAGCGAGTGTTTGCAATCGTCGAGTAATATTTTTTCATGTTTGTTGGTGTGCGCATGACACTATGCTTGATAATTAAATTAGTAAGCGATTGTTTGCTGCGATTTATGCGGCCTATACATCTGCGAACCTTACTTCGTGTAGCTGCATCATGCTTAGCTATCATTCTCAATACTTGGCATAGTGGGCGAAACATCCACTTTTTTCTCTTACTTCTTGTCTTTTCAGCTTTCTATTCATTCATATGTTCAATATTATAGTAACTCCTAAACAACACGGACCCCTAAATTCCCTATTAGTAAGTAAATATACATCTAAACATAATTTTAGCTTAGATACACTTATAATTAGGACTTCTTACTGCTACTATTTTCACTGTTATCATTATAACACCATCTCCTTGGCAATCGCCGTTATGCGTATGTGTCTCTATCTGCAATCATTATCGTCACTGCCTCGCAGTCCTTCCTGCGTGCTCGCTTACGCAGGATAGAAGAAGAAGAAACTGAAGAAGAGACGCAGTCTTAAGGTTCGTGGTCACCGAGAAAGCCTTTCGCAGCAGAAGGACTACGATGAATCACGAGAAGAGAAAGCACCAGCCCAAGGGCAGAGACAAGAAGGTTCGAAGAGGAAGCATACCGTCCCTCGCCTCACCGCAAAATTTGGCGGCAGATGCCAACGACGACGTGGAGCCGTCGCCCTGTGCAGCCGTTCGGAAGGAGCAAGACTTCGGAAGAAACCGTGTGCCCTCCGACCACAGCGCGGCCTCCGTCATGACGATTCTGCCGCACAGCTTACGCAAAGCCCGTTCCAAGAGGCGTTCGAAACCCAAGTGCAGACTTTCCCCAGGAACAGCGTTCAAGTCCGCAGCAGAAGACGCAGGTGGCGTCGCTAGCTTACCAGAACGGAAGTTCTCGGACGCCGTCGACCCCACTCTCTCGCCTTCAAGCCCCGTCTCTTCGGAGAAGAGGCGTTCGACTCTGGAACACAACGAAGATCCCGTGGGCAGGCTCAGTTCCTCCTCTCCGTCAGAAGCACCAGAAACCGGCCGCGAGAAAGGGCCAGAAAGCCAATCCGAGGAACAAAAGATCGACACCGCTGAAGACGAGAGGATCCAATCAGACCCCCGCCGACGTGACTCCGACCAGGGCACGTCTGTGGTCGTCAAAGATGCAATGGCTATTCCCACGGACGAGAGCCCGACCTCCGCAGGATCAATCAGCGAATGTGGGAACCCGCCACCTGCTTCAATGCAGAACATTCCCAAGCGTGAAGACCTTTGCTCTGAGAGGCCCCATTCGCGCAACCTTGGTGAAGCGACGTGGAACCTAGGCTTAGATGTAGATCCCAAGGGAGAGCACGAAGCCCTTGCCTATAATGAGGATGAGCTCCCTCCTACGCTAGGCATCGACATGTTCGGGAAGACGTTCTTCGCGGAGCTAGCGACACCTTCTCCTGAGATCATGTCGTCCGGCCCGTCCAGGCTCAGGTCTCTGGGACAGTCCTGGATCTCGCAAGTGAACCGAGATATGACAGATGTCTCATCCCCGCAGAAAAACACGGTGTTGACGGTGCTAAAACAAGAGATGGCAAGAGAAGGTTCAGAGTATGCCAAAACTATGGAAACGACCTCCGGGGGTGGCGCCAAGGGGCCACAGTGCTCAAGCCTAATGACTGAGATCACCTGGGCCTTAGGTGAGGAAAAGGAGCCACGGGATGCCATCGATGTTTTCGCTTTGCCGCCGTCTTCCCCCTGGCCGACGAAGCCAAAAGCACCAACCTTGCGTTTTGATGCACCTGCTGTTGGCGAAAAGTTTTCCAGCGTCGATGACGTCCCGCATGCTCCAGGAGCTGTATGGACACTCCGTTCCGAGAGTAAGTTTTCTTTCCTTCATTATAATTTTCTTCTCGTCAATTACATTGAGAAAATTACTTGACTGCAACGGAGAACCACGCTCTGATTATACATGCAAGGGTAGATGCCCCGTCTGTCAAATCGGCGAGATTGTTTGACGCCGGGAGGGAAGTGAGTGCCGGAGGAGGAAGGCGCATAGAGATGGAGGAAAGAGTCGCCGCGTTCGCGCCCTTTCCGTGTGTGCTTCGACGCCGCGGTGCTCGCTGTGTATGTTAGTGGCGTCTCTTGTTTGCATGTGTAGTATTATGCGCTTTCCTTCCGGGGCACCAGGCGTTGCACCGTCGAGATTATTGTAGCGTCCGCGACCGCATTGACACCCTTTCCGTTTGTGCTTCGACGCCGTGGTGCTCGCTATGTTCGCGGTGTCCATACGCTTACGCGTAACCCGCGTTCAGGAAGTGAAACGTCCTGTAACCTGTTAGTGTAACAGTATATTTCATCTATGCACTGTCTTTTTAGGGGCGAAGCACCTTAGGGCCGAGCCTTGTCCCTCGTAGTCCGTTGGAGTCCGTCGCTCTGGTTTGCACGAGACCGCTAGGGGCGGGGCAGGGGACAAGGGCTATATAAGTACTGTTTATACTATCCACATGTACAGTATATATATATGTGTACATATGTGGACATATATGATGTATATATATATATATATAGATATATAGTATAGTATATATATACATGTATATATCTATATATATAATATGTAAGCGAAGCTCCGGCTTCCGGAAGCCGTAACCGGAAGCTGGCTTCTGGAGAACGCTTCCGGCGTTTTGCCCGAATGATCCCCCGGTGCTTCGCCCACTCAACATCATTCACTTTGTGGATATACGGTGTTTTTTTAACATTACTAAACTGAGACATTGAACGCTGAACGTCTCCTTGTTGGTAAAACATCGTAAGGTAGTTAATGCGATGCATTTCTTGGCGAACATTTTTCAATGCGAAGCATTTCTTGGCGAACATTTGCTACTTTGACACTATCTATCTATCTAGCCGCCTACGTCCTTGTGCTCTCATGGTCGTTTCGTCAACATGGTATGTATCAAAATTGGCATACTATGACGAGAGCCTATGGTGAACAATAATGATATGTCATGACATGAATATCATCACATGCGTGTCATGTAGGTCATGAAACAGCCACCTACGTCGTAGTGCTCTCATGGTCGTTTCATTAACTTGGTGGGGACCAAAATTGGCATAGCATGACAGGAGTGTATGATGAACTTGATAGGTCATGTGTCATGACATGCGTGTTATGTTGGTCATGACAATGACTCAGCGAAAATAATAACACTCAAAAACCACTGAAATGGGTTCGGACGTGGGTACTAAGTGAAGGAAACGCTACAGGATTCTAATAGAAGTCATAGTCATGAGCATGACTCAGTAAAAATGACAGTGACTCATCGAAAAAAGTTTAACACTCAAACACCACTGGAATGCAATCGGACGTGGGCACTAAGTGAAGGAAACGCTAAAGGATGATGGTAGAAGCCATAGTGATCACCATGACTCTGCAAAATTGACAACGTCTCAGCGAAAGAAGAATAACATTCAAAAACCACTGAAATGGGTTCGGACGTGGGTACTGAGGGCAGGAAACACTAAGGTATCGTGGTAGAAGTCATAGTCATGAGCATGACTCAGCAAAAACGTCAATGACTCAGCGAAAAATATAATAATACTCAATAACCACTAAAGAGGGTTCGGACGTGGACACTAAGGGGCGGAAACACTAAAGAATTGTTGTAGAAGTTATAGTCGTGATCATGACACAGCAAAAATGACAATGACTAAGCGAAAAAAGATTAACACTTAAAACCACTGGAATGGGTTTGGATGAGGTACTAAATGAAGGAAAAGGCTAAAGGTTGATGGTCGAAATCATAGTCATGAGCATGACTAAGGCTTTCGGCTCAAGATCTCTTAGGTGTAGCTAAAGGGACTCCTGAGGAGTCATGACTTAAAATGTCATGAAATGCGTGTCATGTAGGTCATGAAGAGCCACCTACGTCTTGGTGCTTTTATGGTCGTTTCGTTAACTTGGTTAACTGCTTCGCATAACATCGATTCCCGCAGGACAAGGGATCTGCCGGCTTTTTCTAGTAGCGCAATCGAGAACCATGAACACAACAACGCACAAACAGCACCTTGTGTGCACCTACACTTGCTTGCTTGTACATAACAGTAAATCATGGTAAATCAGTTCTGTGGAAGCCCACAAGTTGGAGGAAGGTTAAAGAATGGGAAAAAAATACCATAGACCCAAATGTGCGTTCATGTTTGTTTGTGCATGCATGACACCACACTTCCTATTTAATTAATATGCTTATGGTTACAAATTTATACGGCCGATAAAACTACTATCCTTATTTAATATAGCTGTCCACTAATTTTCTATCGCAATCGATGCTTCGCCTTTCGGGAAACACTGATACTTTTTTTTAATTCGCGGCAGTCGCTCACAGTGCGCCGAGAAAATGTTCGCCTCTTAGATACAATAATGGCAAGTGACAGCAAGCGACGTGATTTCACGGCTGCTCGGCAGCCATATCTAATGCACCGTCAGGTCATACGGCTAAGTGCGTTTATTGCGCTTTTTCTAGAATACGAAGAATACTTCAAATCTGCTTGTGTCTTATTAGTAAACGTACAGAAATAGCAGAAATATGCAAGCGATTCATTCTGTGTGTTCTTGCGTGAACCAGGAGTGTGTATGGAAAGCACATGGTGGCTGTTACATAGCCCATAGAATACCTTGGCTTGAAGCCATGGTTCGGCAATACGTACATTTTCTTGGATACCTTTGTTTTACGCTACGTCGTGAGCATCCTGCACTCTAAAAACGGTTGCACCCTTTGGGTGCTTTTTGCCACACAACAATAATCGTCATCTGTCTTGCTTGCGTTTCCTATCTTGAAAACTCTGCACTTGCTACTTTCCTGTCGAGAACGCTGTGTCAAGCTGATAACGCTCTTGTCGTCCGTGACCGAGAAGTGCCGGGCGCACAGCGTTAAAGAAAAGAAACCCACGCAAGTCAGATGACGATTATTGTTCTGTGGCAAAAATACGCCCCAAAGGGTGCAACTGTTCTTAGAGTGTGGACCAAGGTGTGATGAACGACCACAGTCAATGCATTTCCTAACTTTTAAAATTGGGATATTTTGGACCATTCCTCAACTTATTACAGATGTTCTTAGTAACACGATACACACAAGGCACAAAATTGCACAAATACGCCTTCCTTCATATCGGTTGCTCACGTGCTTTAAACGTTTCCAGTGCAGCCATTAGCTGTTACATTTCACGAAGCAGTTAATCAAGCCATCTTTCACCATATTTTTACCCAGGAAATATCTGTATGTGTCTTAAGAGCCAGCGCTAGCTAATTTGTATATTCTATATCGTTTTCTTTAGATCCCGTATCAATAGTACCCGCAAGGCCTACGCAGAAGCCCCCAGAAAGCAAGGCGCAGGTGCATCTCCTCGTGTCCGCGTTGTGCATACCATTTCTTCTCGTCGTGTCTCTTCTCATCGCCGTGATCTTTTCGAGAAGGCCCACCCGTTCGCCCGCACCCCCTAAGACCGGTCTGATTCAGGAGCTGGTCAAGTACTGCGGGGGAAGTAAGGCTTGCAGTCGCGCTGTGGACGCCATTGCAGATACAGCAGACCTTGCGACAGACCCTTGCGTTGACTTCTACCAGTTCGCGTGCGGCCGGTGGCGGGCTTGGAACCAGCAAAGACCTGGCTACCGCCGCGAAAGCGAAGAAAACTACACTCTAAGTATCCGGAAAGCGCTGCTGAGCCTCCTTGATGACGACTACGGGCAGTGGAGTGTTGACGTTAACAGCGGAGAGGCCAGGAACATGGCGGCATTCTATGATAGCTGTCACAAATTCCTCGGTGCAGGTGCTCGAGTTGCACCCGTGACAGACGTCCTCGCCACGATGGGCTTCAACGC
Organism: Dermacentor silvarum; assembly: GCF_013339745.2. Lineage (NCBI taxonomy): Eukaryota > Metazoa > Arthropoda > Arachnida > Ixodida > Ixodidae > Dermacentor > Dermacentor silvarum. The sequence continues at coordinate 75,726,200 of NC_051158.1, forward strand.
GTCATCCGACGGACACGACACCACCTCGATCAGAACCATTCAAGACTTGCTGGACTTCATCGTCAACCGCAGCCTGAACAACGGCCTAGCGTCGGTCGTATCAGTGACCTTAAGGCGGCGCACGATATCTCTGGACGCGGGGCAAACGCTTCATTCGACGTTGGGAGACGATCACGTCTTGGAATTTCTGACCGCGACCCTCGGAGACAATGGTCTCGCAAACGATGAATGCAACGTCCATGGTCTGTACCACCTCGATGGCGAAATTCACAGCCGCCGGGCGCTGTATAATCTGTCTGTACCATTTGACAGGACTCCCCTTAGATACGTGGAACCGCCAATGGAGGGAGTCAGCTGGGTCGACGCTCTGAACAGGGCTTCACCTGAAAGGCCTGTGCGGTACTCACTACAAAGTCCTGTGGAGTCTCGTGGGATGGCGTACGTTCAAGAGGCCGTGACTCTTCTATCCCGCACCACGCTGGAACAGGCTCGTGTCTACGCGTCGGCTGTTTTGCTGGCGCAAGTCATTAAGTACGTTTACCTTATTCGAGGCCAGGCTCCGTCCGAGGGAATCGCTACGTGCCTTGAAATCACTGGCAGCTACTTTAAAGACCTGTTGCCCTATTGGATTAGTGCAACGTTTGGGTCACCCGAAGCTGCCCAGTCCTTCGTGGATATGGTGAAACGCATCCAAGACGCTACCCTGGGAACGTGTGCCCCTTTTATGAAAATAGGTATCGACTGCAGGAACCTCTCTAAACTCGACGTGTCGTTTATTGGTGAGTGTTTGGTTGAGGTAACACGAGCGAGGGCGCCGCCTTGTTTAGCTGCTTGGACACGCGTAATTTGCGTTCCGAGCAAGTTTCTCGCAAGTTTTGTGTCTTAGTTGACGTGAGCGTAGCCTGGTCAATGAGTACATTCGTATTCTTAAACGCCGAATGCCGTAACAACACGAAAAGCATTCCTAATGTGTTTTCCTGTCGTTGCAAGCATGTACTTGACGCTTCGTTTTACCACGATGTAAAGCTCACCGCGATGTATTACGTCTAGTTATCAAACAGGTTTATTTTTTTTTTCGTGAAGAAATGGGGAGGTTGGGGGGAGGTCTGAACAAAAAGTGATAACCAATTCACTTGACAAAGGCGTTTGCATGACAGGCAGTAGTGGTGACCAGGGATAAAAAAATAGAAAATGCACATAGGAAAAAAAACCTAACAAAAAAAAACAACCAAAAATTCACATTTTCTATTTCAATCTCGTTCCCATGCAGATAATTCAGAACAGGAAGAGTGTCGAACCATCTACGTGAAATGAGATATTCGGGAATACTGCACGCTCAAAATATATTTATGACATGTAGGGTAAATGCGTGTCTTCAATGCCAAGTGAGCAATAAAACCTAGCATCTTGTCAGGGGTGATATTTTGTTTGTATTTTATTGCCAGACTATATGCGCAATGACTTGGAACGTAGATAAGGTTAAAGGGCTTGGAAATAGATTTTGTATGTCGGCCGAAAGGATCACCAGCTATGTGTCGAAGGACTTTCTTTTGAAGCGTATGCAGATGGCTTAGGTTTGTCAAAGTTGTGTTACCCCAAACAAACCAGCAATATTTCAAGTGGGAAGCAAACAGCGCCTAGTAGATAGAGAATTTAACACTCTACGGTAGAAAAAAATGAAATTTTGCCAATATGCCGACAACTTTTGCTGTGCTATCCGAGTAAATATATGATTGATGTGGGCATCCCAGGAAATGTTTTTATGAAAGTATACTCCAAGTGTTTTAACTGAGTCAACCAGCTCCACAGCAGACCCTTAACAAGATTTCCTGTTAGGGCGGCGGTCTATGAGCTCAATTAAAACCCGATCATTGTGTATTTTGCCCCTGGTCGTCGCATAGCACAAAACGAACGCGCAAGCGCCGCTCCTCTTCAAGCTGCATTTGAGATACTCAGGAATATTGAATATTGGACATATGGCCCTGCGGCCATGTGTCCAACTTCAGCGCAGTGTCCAAGCTTGACTCAATGGGAAGCATTTTTGAATATCATATTTTAAAGATCTGCCTGAATTTAACACCTTTCAGTTAGGAATGTTGAGAGAGTATGCCCTTCTAATAACGTCTATGTTTACGCAAACGAGACGACAAACGAGACGAAAAGTCTGCTATGACGCAACAAAACATTACGACTAAGTGTCGTAAATTAAGCATGTTTATAAAACGTCTTACACTCTCGACGTTGCCAACGGAAAGTGGTCGAAACTGTGGCGAATTTCGACAGATAGCCGAAGGGGCAATGACTAAAATTCCTGGACATGTTTTCATTTTACCGCATACACGAAAAACAACCAAATATTTGTTAATGATAAAACCGGGTTCTTACGGAAGGCATCTGTGTATGTCAGGGCTATATCGAACTACCGCTCAAAGTGAAAGAGAAATCGTCTAACGTCGACGTATCAGATGGGAAATAAGAACGTACTCAGAGTACCCCCCCCCCTACCCCCGTTTAGAGACAATGTGTTTCAACTAACACATTCAACATAGAAATGGCCACCCAAGAAATGCTCTCAGAAAATGGCAACCCAAAAATGGTCTCGCATTTGGACATTATATTACTCACCTGTCGTTTGGAAGCAGTGCAGATCTAAGGTACACATTACAGTACTGAATAATATTCAGAAAATCTATAAGTATACATTCGTGCCAAGCGTAATACAAGAAAGCGTGCTTCTGCACTGTACCGCACAACACTATTATAAAAATTCCTACTCTCGCACCGGTGAAGTTTTCACGGAGTCTGATGCCTGTAATTCGCTGCAGCAGAGGTATGTTCAAAGGCTGTACTATATCTGAGCTTGGTACGTTCACACCCTCCACTATGAGCGACACCACCACTGCAGCGTATTATATAGAGACCACCTACGCGGCGCCAGTGGTTACGGTTTTGTGACCATGACCCGAACTAGACTCCCGGTTTTATGTAACCCCATTCCTGAGTAGCGCAATTAACAAACCATTGTTGCACCGTGTGTTCAGTGCTCGATATGGAACGTCACGTGGTCAAAATAACTTGATGCCCTCCACTGTGGCAGTCCAGAAATTCTGAAGGCGACTTCTACTAGCAAGATCATCGTCCCAGCAAACGAGATATAATATCGAAATATCTTGCGCGTTTCAGGCTCAGCCGAAAGCTTCACCGCTCTCCAAAAGCATCCGCGCGCCATATCGTCGGTGGCCCCCTACGGCGAGCACTTCCTGGTGAACGTGGTCCGGGCGAGTCGGGACCACGTTGGCACGGACTACGAGGATGGCGCCGTCCAACGTCAACTCCACGGCCGGCTCGTCTTTCCCGAACACGGTGCTAGAAGCCGGCTCATTGCCGTACCGGCAAACTTTCTTCTTCCGGACGCCTTCGTTGGTGACGGCTCGCTGCCGTTCCTGGACTACGCGACCGTCGGTGTGCGACTGCTGCTCGACTGGATTGAGACACAGTTCACCGAAAACGCAGCCATGGAATACGCGTCCACCCTTAATGTTACAGTTCCTTGCGTGCGCGACGCCGCTCGTGCAATTTTCGGCAGGAAGGTCGGCGAAGAAGAGGCGCGGCATCTGGTCTTCGCCGACTGGGCTTTGGATGTGGTGTTAACGGCGGCCAAGTGGGACTTCGTCTCCAACACAGGCAACGCTTCGTCGAATACAGCTCAATTAGCGTCAGTAATGAAAGCGAGTCGTCAGCTATTTTACCTTCGCTTCTGCCACACGCTGTGCGGTGAACTAAGTGCTCTGGCGAGCGCTTGCCGCTACAGAGCCTCATATAGTAAGGACTTTGCTTTCGCTTTTAGCTGTCGTGAACCAGCGTCGTTGCAGTGTTAGTGCAACGTGAAACTTCGTTTACTTTTCCGGCCACAGGCATTCCCGATGTCCTTGCTTGCGAGTTTCTCAACGCCGGACGTTTCGTGTGTATATTGTCTAAAATCTATCGCATCGTGGCTACATTGATATCACATCTGTGAGAACATGTCGATACAATTTATCCATGCTTTGTGCCTAATGTATGTCCCGTAAGTTCCTACATTGCTTGCACTGTTCACATCTATGAGGACATGGGGCTACGAGTTATGGCATGGCAGCAAGCAGAACGTCTGTCTTTTGCCATCACATTTTCGCGTTACACGTTACAGATGATGTATTTCGAGACTTCCGCGGCTCTGTGTTTGACGCAACACGTGAATTATAGCACATTTTGTTTTTTGTAAGAACATATTAATACACAATACCGACATCAAATACCAAAAGCCTAAGTTCAGGACGGTCAAAGGGAGCCAGTAATCACTCGAACTTTGAATGATTAGACAGTGAAATAAGTATTCATGACAGCATAAAAGGCTAATAGTGTAGTATAGACAGCAATAAATTGGTCGATCTCGAAAACAGCCCCACCATCTGATTTTTTTCTGCAATTAGCAAGCAGTGTGTTAGGTATAAAATTTGCCTCGATGCGGGAACACAAGTATTCGGTAACAGTGTTCGCTGCACGTTACTGCCGTGGCTGCTATCTGTTATGTTTAGCTCTAGCCCAGAGGCCCGCATGAAACTTCCACGTCAATTTTTGGTCTCAAATTTTAGAACATATATTTCAAAACATATACCAGTGAGACTTGGAGTAGTAAGCATAAAGTAGTGACTAAGATAGAGCCCCCAGAACCCAAAACTTTCAACAGCAGTGTTAGATCCATAATAAAGTTATATCGCTTTGCGTAAAATCTTGCTCACATAAATGCGACACCACAATACCGTGGATTTATAATTGAAGCTGATAAACACATCAGGTACAACACATTATGCATATATTCAAAGCTCTTCACGTAACTTTATTGTGCGAAACATAAAGGAAACAAGTTTTTATTACGTGTATATATGACAGAAAGCAATGCTAATGCACCCGCCGGGGTGTCTCAGTCAGCTAAGGCGTTGCGCTGCTGAGTACGAGATAGCGGGGTCGAATCCCGGCCGCGGTGGCCGCATTTCGATGGGGGCGAAATGCAAACACGCCCGTATGCTTGCGTTGTAGTGCACGTTAAAGAACCCGAGGTGGTCAAAATTAATCCGGAGCTCTCCCCTACGGCGTGCCTCATAATCAGAACTGGTGTTGGCATGTAAAACCCCAGAAAGAAGAAGAATGCTAATGCTGCGTGCTAGCGCTGGCATAATTTTTTCCTCACGTTATGGAATGAAGTAGCTTTAGCTTGGGGCCAAATTTGATTTCCCCTTTCAAATACATGTAGAGCATGGAAATGCTTTTGCGAGAGAAATATTGAAAGGATTGGAATGAGATGTGCTGCATTAATGAAAGTTTATTCCATGAACTCTGGAGGAACCAGTATTTTCATTCAGGAACAGAATAGTTTTTATAAACAATGCCAAAAATAGCCAAGGCAAGGAAACAATTAAGCTTATTGTTTACAAACCCGTTAGCTAGTAATAAAAACAGATAACGCAGTTCTAGAAACTTCATCTGCTAGAATACCTTGACCGTACAAGGATTATATACTTAGAGCATCAGATATTGTTAGAAGATTTACGAGGTTTTAGAAGAAGTTCTACTCTCGTATCAGTTCTAGTATTTGAAAGTGGTGCATATTAGATTTTTTTTTCAGTTTAAGTGTAATCACAGTGCAGTTTACAGACTTGTGACACATTTTTTCGGTGAGTTGTAGCTTGAAACATAATATTCCGGTTTATATAAATTTGAAAATTTTTAAAAATCTGATTCTACAGTTACTGAAGTTATTACAGTTACGCACAGTCAGTGAAAGGTTTCGCCGTGTTCTATTGTTCCGCGGGCATTTCTGAAGCTTTGTAGGTCTAATGACCTCGGTGGGTGTGACGGAGGACGACACCGCTCTCGATGACACTGACAAAGACGTCAGCACTCGTCCTTTAACGGTAATTTGCGACGGCGGTTCACAGTTACGATGAACAAAGCCCTACAGGCATCCACTTTCATGCTTCGTTTCCTGATTCTTTGTGGCTTCACCTCCCGTTATGATCGTAAATAAATGCGCTACTTGATTTTCTGGGAAAATAGGAACTTGGGCGACTTTTGAAAACTCAGACATCCGAGCTATGCCTCTGATACTTTCAGGAGACGAACCTAGATATTTTCTTTTCAGAGTGTAGCTAAGCGATTCAGTGTGGCCTGTCTTTAAGCGCCAGAGACAGGCTTGTTTAAATTGTTATTGCCGTGATGGAGCTCGACGAAGCAAGGTCCCGCGACCAAGTCGTACCCCTATTTTGGTTGTATTGCCAGTTTGTGAATATCGCAACCTTTATGGCTCCATATAGAGCCTCCAGTAATATATAGCGGTAAAACTGTTACAATCATGTAGTTTAACACGACGAATATATTTGGCTGAAGTTGGACACTACAAACCATCATGCTACAAGACGACTGACATCATATCAATAAGAAAGTCAATGTCAAAAATCTAACTGAAGAGCTTGAAGCGTCCTTCCAACTCAGTAGCTCCTTAGCTGCAACAAATTGTATCTTAGAATAAGGGGATTTCACTGTTTTCCAATGTAAGTGCACGAACGGGATTTCTTTAACTCTCCGTGAATTTGGCCTTCGGTATCCTTGAAATCTTTCAATTGGCCTTGAATTTTTAGTCAAATGTAAAGTATGAACACTAGAACACTGATTGTTTCCAGAAAGCAATAAAGAACTTATGACGACAAAAATATTAGCCTGATGAACACTTAAGATATATTTATTGTGATTAAAAAAAAAAAGCCGAGAGGTTGCACTGAATCAAAGTTATGACCTGCTACTCCGCGTTGCGGAGGGCAGATGGTATTTAAAAAAGTGACTCGCCATCCCGACCTTGTGAAAGTAGATCTCCAGCAAACGTGTTTAAAACTACCATTACTAAAGGGGGTATGCTATTCTATATTGCTTTAGAGTATGTGCTAATTAGAGGAATGAGAGCAATGGGAATTTTGGCAGCGCACCGCCACTGGTCGTATTGCTGTTTCTTATTCCTTTTGCTGCGCCTTGTAATCACGCTGCTCCTCGGCAGTGCCAACTATGCGTTGCGTACCCATAGCGGTGCTACAACAATTAAATAAGTTGCTAGCCTGGTTCTTTTGTATAGGAATGGCTGGAGACATCACTCCCCACGTCGCAAGCTGCCGTCGCCTCTGCAGCTTGCGCAACACTAATCTGTACCGGGAAACGTAATGCGGGGAGCGTTACGTGCTTTGCATTGTTATCAAGAGTGCCTTAATGTCCACAACATGGTTCGCATGCTTGTATTGTACTTTTTTAGCGAATGCTGTTCTGTATGCTGTGTGCGAGATTTCAAAGATTGTACGCATTTTTGGCTTCACTTTTTTGAGTATACTTGTAGCCTCTGCCTTACGGGGGTACGAGCCACTGCTCCTGTTCTACATGCAGGATAGTGAACCTGTTTTTTTTTTAGAACTTTCCGCAGTACGATGCTTATCAGAAACATAAAAGCCACTACGCTCATAGCGACCCAAGTTCTGTAAAAGGCATCGAAATTTTGGACTACCTCAATGCTTCAACATGACGATAAAGTGGATAATTCGTGGACAATAGAACAGAATGAGCAAACGCACCTCCTTCAAAACTTCTTGTGTCATACTTCTTGGTTCACAGGACATTATCGAGGACTTACCAGAAATGGGCTGCTAACCATTCATTCACTCATTCAGTTTATTCATCAGATAGTACTGGATGGCTACCTGGGCTTAAACCTGCGTAGACCATTTGACCAGTTGCGTATGCCCAAATCAAAGAACATCAAGTAACTAAAAGAAATTGTTGAATATCACGTGCTATTCTGCTTTGAGGTCTGTGTGTTTAGCGATACCAATTAGCCGAAATTGTATCCCCTCGACAAGAAAGCTACATTTTGGAGTTTTACATACCATAAATATGATATGATTATGAGGTTCGCCGTAGTGGGTGACTCCAGATTAAATTTACCAGCCGGAGTTCTTTCACGTGCACCCACTGCACCGTAGACGTTCACTTTTGCATTCATCGCCATCGAAATGAGACCACGCCTCCGCCGGGTTCGAAACATGACCACAAGCTGTGCAGCGCAACGTCCCATGCACCCACTTAGTTACCGCGGCCAGTGTCTGTGTATTACCCATTATTACAGGTGGCATTTGTATTAGTAATACAGGTGTTTCATGGTTCGACTACGCGGAACAGAAGTTGCGTTCATTAGCACTACTTTATCAGTCACCACAGAGGGCAAGTGCAAGCACGCTTGTTGGAGCTAATATCTTGCGCAAATTAACGTTTGTGTAAGTATATCCGCGAATATATTTGGCTAAGCACCGACCAATCCATCAACACCCACGCCAAACGTGGTAGAGTGGGAATAAAAGTGCGTTGCTTGAAAACTGCTCAGTGATCAACACCGCTAACTGAGCGCCCATGCGGTTGGAGTAAAGAGCTTACGAATGGCTGCCAAGTGCAGCGCCTAATGGGCGCCATTGAAAGCCGCGTAGCGGCGGCCGCTCGAACCGGAGACGGGCCGCGTGCCGGAGCCGCCGACTTTCACTGCAAGCATGACTGAAGTGCGTCCGTGCGATTGGCCGCTAGTGCTCGTCCCGGATAGTTACTTTTGCAGCGATACTGAGCGCCAGGAAATTCCACTGTATAATAGTGGGCACGAGTCCGATTTCACGGCAGTTCGGGACGACATTGTCGCCATACGCACCAAGTGTTTGCTGCAGACGAGCATCAACAAGCCTGCCTACGAAGTGGAGCTCATCCTATGCCTGCCGCTTTCATTATAACGCCCCGGTCATGAATGGCTTCATTTGTTACCTGTCAACCAATGTTCTTTATGCACACACTTTCTTCGTTTACTTGCCGTGTATCTTTATGGTACGTAAATGGACCGCCGTGGCGCCGGCGAATGGTTCGTACAGGTGCGGCTCCGTGAAAAGACAGCGATGGTAAAGCTTGCAAACCAGCGTGATGAGCTTGAGTAAAATAACACATATAGAACTCGAGCAATAATTAAGGGTTGAAAGTTTTTATGCTTGCGTCTTACCACTGTCTGCACAGCATGAATTTCGCGTGTTCCGTCGTTAAACAAGCAAAGCGTTTCGCTGATTTCACGGGAGCACGCGAGTGAGATAGCAGAAGAGGCCATAGGTGAAAATTTTCCCCCTGGTAAGCCAAGAGCATATTGCTCTTGTTTTTTTATGTTATCTTCAGTATACCCACCAGTTTTACTAGTATCACCCTCGCACCGAAATGCATTAAAGCGCATGTTGTACCGCCTGTTGTAGTGCCCCGAGTCTGAGTACCTCTTGGAATTTCAAGGCTTGGTACGTCCGTACGCACTTGCAAGTATGCTTGGAATGTAAGCAGGACTTCTCGGATCATTTGACCTATCGCCATTCAGAAAATGTTGGCTGCAGATCCTGCTGTCTTACGTAGGCTCCCTCGAGCTCCCATCCTCTCTAAAGGCCCACTAGATTACAGAAATACACAAGAACCAAGGTATCAGTTAAACAAGTACATTGACGCAATATTAACAGTTTCAAAGCAAATACAGAGGATTATATTAAATATTGCTTGTAAAACACGTGCTACATTGACATCATTTTCAAAGCACAGACAGAACTACCAGTGAAGCAACATGAACATTAAGTTCACCCACTTCATGCAAAAGAAGATAAAGAAATCACGCACTCGCTGGCGCCAGTATCAAGAATAATAAAATGAAGGTTGCAGAATAGACCACAACGAATGAAACAGCTGGGTTAAGTGACTATGCATTAGTTGGAGGCATCAGGGCTTCGAAGTTGAGGCGTTTCCCATTACCGCGAAGTCAGTTAAGAGGCATTCAAAACGAGGTTGTCTGCCTTGTCAGAAGCCTTTAATGCTCACAGATGCCATGTTGTACAGTACACATGCAGACAGCTGAGGCCAGCATACCCGAACATTCTACGCCACAGCTCGCATTTCAGTGCCATCGAAAGGTAGAGCAACAGCCGATTCCATGCAAAGGTGATTGCGTGACGCTTATCGTGAAGGTGTCATCACCTGCTTTTAGACACTGAGACCTTTGTTCAAACCGTTTAAACGCAATGAGCTCTTCACAGCTTCGCTGCCGATTCTCTGGCCTGCGTTTCGCATCGTTTGTTCTTCAAAGGGGTCATCGCGTATCATCAGTAACAACAACCTAATGTGTATTCCGCACTGCAGACGAGGCGACCAAGCCTAAACGTGGAAGCGTTCACTCAAGGCGCAGCGACATAAAGCAAAAAAATAATATAAGAACACAGTTTTCGCTCCAACACTGCAGTAAACAAAGCGCGATTGCTTAAATTCTGCGCAGAACAGCCGCGATCCACCGTCGCCTTCGCTCTTGCTCGTGAAGCAGCACCGGAAACTTATAGCAGTGTGTTCCCGACGACTTCGTGTACGTGTTAAAGTACGCAGAAGTTGCTTCGAGACATCGCTGAAGCCTTACAAAAGCGTTAAATGGCGATCAAGAACGCACACACGACAGCACGCGCATAGACGCTAGCAGTGCTCGGCCGAGCACGCCTACGCTTCGCAGCCGTGGCAGCAGGCGGCGTTGTCGGCGCGCTGTGCATAGCTGGCAAGCAACAATAGCTGTCACTACCGCCAGGTTTGTGTGTCTATTCAGCACGTTGCTGGATTACCTCTGCCTGGCCCGTAAAGCAAATTCAATTATGGTGTTTTACGTGCCAAAACCACGATCTGATTACGAGGCATGCCATAGTGGGGGACTCCGGAAATTTGGACCACCTAGGGTTCTTTAACCTGCACCTAAATTTATGTACACGGGTGTTTTCGCACTTCGCCCCCATCGAAATGCCGCCGCCGTGGCCGGGATGCGATCCCGCGACCTGGTGCTCAGCAGCCCAACACCATAGCCACTGAGCAACCACGGCGGGTATCCGGGCCCGTCATGGTACGGCATTGTGGAAAAGCGCTACCTCACATTATCGGCGGGGAGGCCGTAGGTGGGAGTATATTATGTGGGAGTACAAAATTATGTGGGGAGTACGAAAGCGAAAGCAAAGGGAGCGGTTCCGTTCCTTCTACTGCCTACACCCCTTCGTGCACGTTTTCTTCTTTCTATGTCCTTACTGCTCGCCAGTCGTGAAGAATGGAATAATCTGATAGTGCGATCACGACAATACTCGTTCATATCAAATTCGAAGGAAACCGTTCTTGCTTGCGGACGCGCCACCAAAAAGCATGGGATAGCGAAAAGTTCGCGACGGGAGTGCAACGAGAAGAAAGAACGGCACCGCTCTTTTTCATTTTCATATCTACCCGTGGCACCGCGCCACATTTTGCGCATTCCCTTTCATAAAGGTGATGGTAGTACATTATGAGAGCAGAGCGTTACAAGAACGGTTGCTCGCTGTAACATCGTACGCTGCAGCTGCGGTTCATTACTGTTGCGCAGTGTTCCAGCATTGACATATAGCCAGCACATCCGCTCATTGAAAGGGTACCTGTGGTGCCACAGCGAACAGTTACTAGCGCTGTGCATAGCTGGCAAGCAACAATAGCTGTCACTACCGCCAGGTTTGTGTGTCTATTCAGCACGTTGCTGGATTACCTCTGCCTGGCCCATAAAGGAAATACGGAACCTCAACATTTTCTAGCTTGCAAATTCACTTGCAGATTCTGAGTTTCATTTCGTTCAGTTACAAAAAATTCAGGTTACTTTCTATCCTCCTGTGTCTATTGCGATAGCAGTAGCGCTCTCTCACCTACTCCACGGCGAGTTGGCCCCGTGATCTTCCAGTACACGTGCGGAGTGTTTGGTAGGCATAAAGCACACCGCACACGCGCTGTCAGTTTCGTGTATCACTGGTGTTTTTTTTTCTTTCTTGTGTGTTTTGTGCACGTCCGACAAGCCGGTTCGTCATGCCAATAAGACGTTCCGCTATTGCATGGGTAAATCGCGTGAAAAATGTCCCTTGTCACATTGTCCTGAATCTACTCCATGATTTGGGAACGACGTCCTTTCAACGTGGTTTTAAGTTTGGGAAACAGGAAAAAGTTTGCTGGGGCTAGATCCAAAGAATACGGTGGATGGGGCACAATGGGAGTGTGATCTTTCGCTAGATAGCTGCGCACAATGAGCGACGCGCGAGCCAGCGTATTGTCATAATGCAACATCCAAGTCTTGATCTCCCACAATTGAGGCCTCTTACTGCGCACGGCATCCCTCCAACGGGCTAGAATTTCCTCGTAAACTTCCTTGTTTACGATCTGACCACGTGGTACAAATTCCTGATGGACAATGTCTTTGCAGTCGAAAAGCACAGCCAACATCACCATGATCTTTCGCCGACTCATGCATGCTTTTTTTTGCACGAGGAGACCAAATGCCCACGCACTGCGATGACTGCATCTTCGATTCAATATCATAGCCGTAAACCCAAGTCTCATCGCCTGTTTTGATGTTCTTACGGAAGTTTTCATTGTCATTGGCAGTGGCAAGCAGTTCCTGGCAGATTTCAACATGGTTTTGTTTCTCATCGTCAATGAACAAACGCGGTATGAATGAACTGACAAACACATCTCAAGTTTGTCAATCAAAGTTTATGGCATGATCCTACGCTGATGCCCACTTCATCAGCAACTTGTCGAACAGTTAAACGACGATTTCCACGAATCAAAGCACGAACTCTTTCAACATGTTCATCATCTGTTGATGTGGAAACTCGTCCAGGCTTGTGATCGTCACTGACCGACATTTTGCTGTGATCAAAACGCCTAAACCACGCGTAGCACTGCGTGCGACTTATACAGTCCTCCCAGTATGCTTAGCTAAGCCACTGAAATGTCTCTGTGAAAGTCTACCCAAGTTCGTAGCAAAATTTCACACATAAACGTAGTTCTTTAAGCTCACCGGCCGTGGTTGCTCAGTGGCTATGGTGTTGGGCTGCTGAGCACGAGGTCGCGGGATCGAATCCCGGCCACGGCGGCCGCATTTCGATGGGGGCGAAATGCGAAAACACCCGTGTACTTAGATTTAGGTGCACGTTAAAGAACCCCAGGTGGTCCAAATTTCCGGAGTCCCCCACTACGGCGTACCTCATAATCAGAACTGGTTTTGGCACGTAAAACCCCATAATTTAGGTTCTTTAAGCTCTTTCATAGTCGCTTTCGCACTCGTCCGACGAGCAGCTTATGCACATACTCACTTGAGCGGCTGTAGCTTGCCAACTAACGGTAAGAGTGAAACGGGGCAAATGGCATTCTGTTGTCTAAACGTACGACTACATGCGCTCAGTAGCGTCACCGCGCTCCCTCAGCCGGTCGGCGCGCCATTTTGAAGTTAGGTTTCTTTTTGAACACACCTAGTATCGGCCGCGGATCGAGTCACACGTTCGGTTAATACATTTGATCGTTTTTCCATCCCGCTATGAGGAAAGAATCAGGGTGCTGCTCTCCACAGGAGAACAGCTTCTCGACGTACGTACCACTGACGTGCAGCTTCTGGCCGTGAAATCATGCACTCGGACAAATCCATTGCATCAGACGCCACGGTATCCACGCCGTGGGTCTCCTCCTTCAGCCCGGGTGTAGCTGGGCATAGCGGTTCGCGCGGCTGAGCGCAACGCGGCCCGCTGTCTATATTTTGAAGGTAATCTGCGACGCGTGCAAACGGCTAGGAGATACGAGATGGCTGGTGATTTCATGTACGCTCTCAAATTTCCACGTGCCTAGTGTTATAGTTCGCGTAATCGCAAGTTTCGGAGAATTGTTAACATCGTTAATCGTTAACAACTTGGAATTTTCGACGTTTAAAATAACATTTTGTATAACTTTTCAACATTTTCCTCCGACCCGCTAATAGCTAACTAGCGGATAACCCTGTGCAATTTTCTGTGGCCTGACAGTCCGGCACTGCCTGTCAAGCCCTCTGAGGCTTTGGTAGGCCTGTTACCTGTACTTTGTTTTCCTTTATGCGCAATAAAGGTTGTACTGTATTGTGTTGTTGTTAAAGTGAAAGGCAGCACGATGAATTCGATTTCGGCTATCGGCGTTCTTCATCATAACAGTGATGGAACAGCGAGTGTTTGCGTTAATCGAGTAATATTTTTTCATGTTTTTCTGAGTGCGCGTGACACTATTCTTCATAATGAAATTAGAAAGCTAATGTTTATTCCGATTTATACGGCCTATAAGTCGGTGACCCTTACTTGGTTTACCTGCCTAATGCTTAGCCGTCATTATCAATACTCCGCCTTTTGGGCGAAACATCCACTTTTTTCTCTTACTTCTTGTCGTTTCACCTTTCAATTCTATAATTCATAATTTATTATAATATGTTCTATATTAGAGTAACTGCTAAACAACGCGGACTCCTCAATTCGCTATTCGTAAGTAAGTACACATCCAAAAATAGTTTTTAGCTTTTATACACTGATAATTATGCCTATTTACTGCTACTATTTACCACCATCTCTTTGGTCGATCGCCGTTATGCGTATGTGTCACTGTCTGCAATCATCATCGTCACTGTCTCGCAGTCCTTCCTGCGTGCTCGCTTGCGCAGGATAGAAGAAGACGAAACTGAAAAAGAGACGCAGTCTTGAGGTTCGTGGTTACCGAGAAAGCCTTTCGCAGCCGAAGGACTACGATGAATCACGAAAAAAGGAAGCACCAGCCCAAGGGAAAAGGCAAGAGGGTTCGAAGAGGAAGCATCCCGTCCCTCACCTCCCCGCAAAATTCGGCGGCAGATGCCAACGGCGACGTGGAGCCGTCGTCGTCTGCAGCCGTTCGAAAGGAGCACGACCTCGGAAGAAAATCTGTGCCTTCCGACCACAGCGCCGCCTCCGTCATGACGCTTCTGCCACACAGCTTAGGCAAAGCCCGTTCCAAGCGGCGTTCGAAACCCAAGTGCAGGCTTTCCTCAGGACCAGCCTTCAAGTCCACTGCAGAAGAGGCAGGTGGCATCGCTACCTTACCAGAAGGGAAGTTCTCGGGCGCCGTCGACCCCACTATCTCGCCTTCAAGCCCCGTCTGTTCGGAGAAGAGGCGTTCGACTCTGGAACACAACGAAGATCCCGTGGGCAGGCTCAGCTCCTCCTCTCCGTCAGAAGCATCAGAAACCGGCCGTGAGAAAGGGCCAGAAAGCCAATGCGAGGAACAAAAGATCGACACCGCTGAAGACGAGAAGATCCAATCAGACCCTTGCCGACGTCACTCCGACCAGAGCACGTCTGTGGTCGTCAAAGATGCAATGGCTATTCCCACGGACGACAGCCCGACCTCCACAAGATCAATCAGCGAATGTGGGAAACCGCCACCTGCTTCAATGCAGAACATTCCCAAGCGTGAAGACCCTTGCTCTGAGAGGCCCCATTCGCGCAACCTTGGTGAAGCGACGTGGAACCTAGGCTTAGATATAGATCCCAAGGGAGAGCACGAAGCCGTTGCCTATAATGAGGATGAGCTCCCTCCTATGCTAGGCATCGACATGTTCGGGAAGACGTTCTTCGCGGAGCTAGCGACACCTTCTCCCGAGTCCATGTCGTCCGGCCCGTCCCGGCTAAGGTCTCTGGGACAGTCCTGGATCTCGCAAGTGAGCCGAGATATGACAGATGTCTCGTCCCCACAGAAAAACACGGTGCTGGCGGTGCTAAAACAAGAGATGGCAAGAAAAGGTTCAGAGTATGCCGATACCACGGAAACAACATCCGGGGCCCGTGCCAAAGGGTCACAGTGCTCAAGCCTAATGACTGAGATCACCTGGGCCTTGGTTGAGGAAAAGGAGCCGCGGGGTGCCATCGATGTTTTCGCTTTGCCGCCGTCTTCCGCCTGGCCCATGAAGCCAAAAGCACCAACCTTGCGTTTTGACGCACGTGCTGTTGGGGAAAGTGTTCTCCAGCGTCGATGACTTCCCGCATGCTCCAGGGACTGTATGGAAGCTCCTTTCCGAGAGCAAGTTGAACATTTTAACCTTTTTTTTTTCAAACATTACTTTAGGAATATCACCGCTGCCCACTGGTTTGTTTCTCCTTCCTTCATTTTAACTTTCTATTCGTCACTTACACAGTGACAATAAATTTACTGCAACGGAGAACCTCGCTTTGACTTTACGCGCAACGGTAGATGCCCCGTCTGTAAAATCGGCGAAATTATGTTTGTCGCCGCGAAGAAAGCGAGTGCCAGAGGAGGAAGCCGCCTGCAGGGGGAGAAAAGAATCGCCGCGTTCGCGCCCTTTCAGTTGATGCTTCGACGCCGCTTTGCTCACTGTGCATGTTCGTGGCTTCTCTTTTATGCATGCGTAGCAATATGCGCTTTTCCTGTGCTACACGAGGCGTTGTACCGTCAAGATCAACGTAGCACCCGCGACCGCGCTGGCGCCCTTTCCCCTTCTGATTCGACGCCATGGTGTTAGATGTGCATGTTCGCGGCATCCATACGCTTGCGCGTAACCCGTGTTCACGAAGTGAAAAGTCGCTTTAACTTTTTCTGTATAACAGTATATTTCCTGTATGCATTGCCTGTTTTTGAAAATCACGAAACTGAGAATAGAGCGCTCAATGTCTTCTTGCTGGTAAAATAGCCTAAGGTATTCTAGTAGCCCAATCGAAGACCATGACCACAAGAACACGCAAACAGCACCGTGTGTGCGCCGTTTTGTGTACGTCGTCCGGCTTGTGTTGTACTAAAAATACCATAAGATGCAACACAGAAGAAGGCTCCACTTGCTAGATTCATAACAATAAACCGTGGTAACTGAGTTCGGCGGAAGCACGCAAGGTGGAGGAACGTTCGCAAAATGGGATAAATTGTCATGGAACCAAATGTAGCGTGCAGCATCAAAGGAAGCTCATACGGGTTATAAGAAAGAAAGCATCGCAGCTGAAAATAAATTTGGCCCGGTCTGGGATTCGAACTTGGAACCAACGCATTGCCTGGTGGTTACTCTACCATTTGAGCTAACCAGAAGGCTAGTGGCTCGCAGAGCGATAGCAAAGTAATCGACTACTTGGAGCTCTGGACCACTGAATACGGTAAATCAGTTCTGCGGATGGCCCAGAGAACTTATTGATTTGATTTATTGTGTCTCAGTATTTTTTTTTTTCATTTGTGAACATTGCTTCACCTTACGGGCTTCGGCATAACTGATTTCCCATATTGAATTTTTTTCGGGTTTCGAGTTCTCGATTAACCAAACCTCGATCTACGATTTGCTAGACTCTCGGTTAGCTCAAATTGTAGAGTGACCGATCGCGATAAGGCGTTGGTAACGTGTAGGAATCCAAGACCAGGATGAAGTTTTCTGCAACTACAGTGCTTTCTTTTTGAGAAACCAGTATTTGTTTCCTTCATAGCTCCGTTCTACATTCGGGTGGGTGACAATTTATCCTTTTCACCGATTTATCATGCATAAAGCTTTTTGTCTTAACCATAGTCGAAGTCATTGGAGAGGCACAGCGGGCGTCGCTTTAGATGGAAGATACCAAAACGGTGCAATTCTAACGCCAACACGCCATGTTTGCGGCCTAATCAGGGGCACAACTGCTCTGTCGTGCCCATTCGCGTGATTTCACGCTCTTGTGGATTTTTATAAAGTCTACTACAGCTTTTCAGCATCTTGAATTTTTAATAATAATGGTAATGATTTATATCATCCCTATAGTGTAGCCAGAATTATAGAATGGACCATACAAACTGCACAAAGTACGCAGAAACACACCACCTCCGATTCGCCAGTTTCAGTCTGCATTTCGCGCGGTAGTCCCACAGCATCAGCGTCGAAGATCTGGCTATAGTTAACCTACTAGCTTACTGTCGGTTTGCAAGCTATTTCCTGGTGCATTTCATTAATATCACTGACCCCGCTACCCGCCGGGACCAGCCGGCACGATTATGGCATGTATGGCGTGCACGACACCAGTCGCTCATATTTACGGCCTCGAAGATTGGCGCCCAAGGGTTCGGTCAAGCGACTCAGAGGGCAGTGCGCTGCTTTTCGACGTTAAAGAAGAATATCGGCGAACGTGGTGTAATACCAAAAAATATTGCCAATGACGACTATGAAGGCGTAGCCTAGGAATGTGAAGCAGAAACACCAGATTATATTTTGTTAAAACATGGCGATACGTACATGAACGTAAATAAGGACGTAGTTAAGATGTCGGATGCATTGGTCTTTGTGAATATAGGGGAACGCTTAATGAATAATTGGTGGAAAAATGTAAAATACGGCCCGAGTATAGGTAGCAAAATGTTAGGAAACAAGCTTAATGAAAAGATAGTGCTTTTTACTGCACAAATATTTTTTTTTGGGGGGGGCGGGGGGGGGGGGGGGGGGACAGTTGTGCGTCAGCATGAAGCGCGGTTTTTCAGGGCCAATGTATCCACTCTAAAGAGCGCAAAACAACGAGCCACCACACCGTTTCAAAGGGGATTTCCGCAACATGAATCCACGTAAACTTTACCACAGCGTAAGGCTGCTTCGTAATAGTACTCGTTACTCGTTTCTTGCGCTTTTTGTGTGGCCGCGATCGTTGTCTACAAGTGTTGTAACTATATAGTTTCTTTTATGATTGTAGCACCCTCTAGCGATTTGTCGTCTTGCCTGCTGGTAAGCGCCGAACATAAATTATCTACTTGAACGAATGAGTTCTGTGCAAATCCGCAAGGTGGATTTAAACAGAACTGACTTGCCATATTTACTGTGCCTGTACTTCGTTTTGCCGAATAATTCCGCCTCTCTCATCCTCCTGGTCGGCTGAGATGGTACAGCGAGCACCCCGGAAAGGCGCTGGTCCCGGGTTAGGTCCTGGAAACAGGGCGTATTTTCAAGCGTAGCTTCTTTGCCTCACAAGTGTTGGCGGTAGTGGTGGCGGTGGTGATGTCACGCTAAAGCGCTATCCAAACCTGTTGAAAACTCGCGTCTCGTTCACTTGGTATATGCCAAAATATGCATGCAAGGGTACGAATGTATGACTAACAAGACTGATAGGTCATGGCATAAAAAACATCACATGCTCGTCAGTTACGTCACGATTCACGATAACAAAATCACGTGTGGCGCATACCCGCATTGCATATGCAGGTATTAGCCAGGGATATGCAGGTATGAGCTAGGGACAAGAAAGAAAGGACGAAGGAAAGAAAGAAAGAGAGAAGGAAAGAAAGAAATCACGTGTGGCGCATAGCCGCATTCGATATGCGGGTATGAGCCAGGGATATGCAGGTATCAGCCAAGGACAAGAAAGAAAGGAAAAAGGAATGAAAGAGAAAAGAGAGAGAGAGAGAAGAAAAGAAAGAAAACCCGGCTGCTCCCGGAGTAGAGCAGTAGCCGGGAAAGCTGCACCAGCGGCGGATCACGTGACGCGCGCGCCCAGTCAGTGTAGTTTAATGTGTAATAGGGAGAAAAGGGGAAGGAAGTTTCGGCGTCCGAGAAGGGATCAGTTTCGGCGTCCGGATGGGAAAGCCACGCGTGGTGCGTTCCGCCGAGGAGCAGGCTGCGTTTGAACAACGTTGCCGCGAACTCGCTCGGGAAAGGGTTCGTTGCGACGTGCCCATTCTAGCGTCAGGGCTTCCGGAGCCCAGGCGAAACGTCAGCGAAGAGCCGCGGACCGTGATTCTGGAGCGCGATGTTGAGTCCAAATGTAAGCGAAAAGTCGCCGACCCATGGTTGTGGGAGCGCGATGTTGAGGCCAAACATCAGCGTCGTCTTGTCCTCCAGGAACTCGCCAACCGTGTTGCACGCCTCGGCAACGCTAGCGCCAACTTCCCCGGTGCAACGGCCTGTTTTCAACGCGAGTTTCTCAACCAGAACTTCGAAGCCCGCTGCAGTGCGTGTGACCGTTTGTAGTTCGAGCAGAACGTGGTACTCGTCAGTACAATTTGTTCCGGGGAGCACCGAAGAAACACACAGCAAGCTTCGCTTAACCCTATTTCCTCGACAGGGGAGGGGCTACTGATATTTTTATTTGTGGTTTGCCTAGGGTTGTGAATATAGCCGTCTCCCGAAGAAGTGTCGAGAAAGAACTGCTTTGAGTGACAAAGCAAATGTGGAGACAGGAGTCACTCGAACTTGTTCGCGAACGATAACTGAGGGTGACTTGAAGAGGCGTCAGCGGAGGTAACTGTGCGGAGAACAATTGCGCTTCCCTTCTGAGGTGAGTTAACGAATCTCATAATTTATGTATTGCAGTTTCAACTTAACGCCTTCGTCATAATGAAATGCTACAACTGGAACAGATTTCCGCCATTCACTTAGTGGATCGGTAGCAAAGCGAATTGCAGCGTTGCTCTATTTGCCATGAGCACTCGCGGTCACAGCATCGTATAGAGGGGCACAGAATGGAATGTGTTTTTGTTATTGTGAAAGCGTGCATCAAGGCTATGGAGGAAAACACCCGTGTACTTAGATTTAGGTGCACGTTAAAGAACCCGTTAGAGAACCAGTGCCGTTAAAGAAGGCACTGTGGTAACCTTGGTTAGGCTGCCTGCGTTTGTGGCATGCAAGGAACACTGTCGCTCGTAGGCGCCGACGCGTCCAGCGCTAGTCACGCGACATGTCACCAACGCGTTCGGCGTGGGCAAGCGACAGCGTTCATGGCACTGTACAAAAACTTGGTTACCATGCCTGGGTTTGTGGCATGCCAGGAGCGCTGTCGCTTGTAGGCGCCCACGCGTCCAGTGCTAGTCACGCGAAATGTCGCGAAAGGGAAGGTGCCTCCGAAAATGATCATTCGATAATACCTTCCTACATGCGTAGCTAAGTCAAACCAAGTTAAGACCTAGCCCCAACCAAGTTCATACCTAGCAGTTGCAGCCAGTAAGCTTCGCTGTGCCGAACCTTTGCGCGACAGAGTGCAAACTTGCCTGCTTTTTACTCAGCAAATTGCTGTATGTGTCCTAAGCGTCGGCACATGCGGATGTTTCTTTTCTGTTTTTTTTTTCTTATAGATCCCGTATCAATAGGACCAGCATAGCTTACCCAGAAGCCCCCAGAAAGCAAGGCACATGTGCATCTCCTCGTGTCCGCGTTGTGCATACCCTTTCTGATCGTCGTGTCTCTTCTCGAGAATCGCTGTGATCTTTTCGAAAAGACCCACCCGTTCGCCCGCACCGCCAAAGACCGGTCTGTTTCAGCAGCTGGTCAAGTACTGCGGCGCAAGTAAGGCTTGCAGTCGCGCAGTGGACACCATTGCTGATACGGCAGACCTTGCGACAGACCCTTGCGTCTACTTCTACCAGTTCGCGTGCGGCCGGTGGCGGCCTTGGAACCAGCTAAGACATGGCTACCACCTCGAAAGCGAAGAAAACTACACTCTAAATATCCGCAAGGCGCTACTGAGCCTCCTTGATGACCACGACGGGCGGCAGAATGGTGACGTTCGCGGCGGAGATGCCAGGAACAACGCGGCATTTTATGACAGTTGTCGCAATTTCCTCGGGGGAGGCGCTCGAGTTTCACCCGTGACCGACGTCATGGCCACGATGGGCTTCAACGGGTCTTCCGACAGATACGACACCACCGAGATGAAAACCTTTCAAGACTTGCTGGACTTCATCGTCGTCCACAGCCTGAACAGCGGCCTAGCGTCGGTCGTATCGGTGACCTTGAAGCAGCACACGATCTCTCTGGACGCGGTGCAAATGCTTCGTTCGACGTTGGGAGAAAATGACGTGTTGGAATTTCTGAACGCGACCCTCGGAGACGATGGGCTCGCGGGCTATGAATGCGACATGGATGGTCTGTACCACCTCGACGGCTAAATTCACAGCCGGCGGTTGCTGTTTAACCTGTCGTTACCATTTGACAGGACTCCCCTTATGCACGTGGAACCACCAATCGAGGGAGTCAGCTGGGTCGACGCTCTGAACAGGGCTTCACCTGAAAGCCCTGCACGTTACTCGCTACAAAGTGCGGTACAGGCTCGTTGGATGCAGTACGGTCCAGAAGCCGTGACTCTTCTATCCCGCACCACGCTGGAACAGGCTCGTGTCTACGCGTCGGCTGTTTTGTTGGCGCAAGTCATTAAGTACGTTTACATTATTCGAGGCCAGGCTCGGTCCGAGGGCATCGCTACGTGCCTTGAAATCACTGGCAGCTACTTTGAAGACCTGCTGCCCTATTGGATTAGTGCAACGTTTGGGTCACCCGAAGCTGCCCAGTCCTTCGTGGATATGGTGAAACGCATCCAAGACGCTACCCTGGGAACGTGTGCCCCTTTTATGAAAAGAGGTATCGACTGCAGGAAGTTCTCTAAACTCAACGTGCCGTTTATTGGTGAGTGTTTGGTTGAATTACCACCAGCGAGTGCACCGCCTTGTTTTGCTGCTTGAACGTGCGTAATTTGCCTTCCTCGCAAGTTCCTCGCAAGCTTTCGAACGTCTCAGTCGACGTGGGCGTAGCCAGTTGAATAAATACATCCGTATTCTCAAAAGCCGAATGACCGCAAACACGAGAAGCCTTCCTAATGTGATTTTTTCGTCGTTGCAAGGATGGATTTTACGCTTCATAATGGCCCCGATGTAAAGTTCACTGCAAGGTATCAATCAATCAATCAATCAATCAATCAATCAATCAATCAGAATGAGCTTTATTTATACAATACAAATAATTTATACAAAAATAGTTGGACCAATAGCCTATGTGGCTAGTACCTGGTCCAATACAGAAATAGCATATAGGTCAACCACGCACATATTTTCTTAGTTAATAATAACATTGCATACATGAACAAGTATTAATTTGTAAAGGAGGTGTTATTCCGATTGTCTAGACAAGAAGAAGCGTTTACATGCAAGATCAAAGTTTCTGGTTACTTTTACTTCCACAGGCACAGTGTTCCATGTTATAGCGCCAAAAAACTCCAATAATCGTTCACCGTAGACATTGCTGCAATAAGGAAGGTTTAGGTTAAAGTTAGTTGCTTGTCTGGTGTTTGCACGTGGGAAGTTAAATATGGTGTTGGGTAAGGGGAAGTTGGTGTTCAGTATTTTATGAACTAAACAGGTGATCTTATAATTTCTTAAAGCCGTAAAAGAAAGGATATGAAGGTCAATAAACAGACTGCTACTAGGGTGATGAACAGAAGAAAATGTTATTATTCTTAGGGCGCGCTTTTGCAACTGCAGTATAGGTGTTAAGTAAGTTTTATATGTTAGGCCCCATATTTCACAACAATAGCCCAGGTGGGTATGAAATAAAGAAAAATATATGCAACGAAGCAAAGCACGAGGAAAATATTGCCTGGCACGGGCCAGGGTGTAACAGCTGAAAGCGAGTTTCCTACAGACAAGGTTAATTTGTTCTCTCCAATGCAAGTGACAGTCTAAAGCAACTCCTAAATATTTAACCGTATTAACATGATCCAAAGTTCGGTTCGCTAGAGTCAAATTAAAGGTACTGTAATTTAGTATTTTCCTGTTGGAGTGAAATAAGATATATTTAGTTTTATCAGTGTTTAGGGCTAGTCTATTTTCCGAAAACCATTGGTCTACCTTTAGTAGTTCGCCAGATATAATATCTTGCAATGATAAGAGCGAGTCACCTGAGTAAACTAAGGCGGTGTCGTCAGCATACATTAAAACTTGTGTCAACCTAAGTGCATGCGGTAAATCGTTAATGTATAATGAAAACAGAATAGGAAATCGGAGTGATGTTTATTAATTACTACTTGTCGCCTTCGTGCTTTAAAATAGCTGTTTAAGAATTGAAGTGCGTTTCCAACAATACCATAAGTTTCCAGTTTTTGTAACAGTATGGAGTGACAGACTGTATCGAACGCCTTTCTTATATCAAGAAAAATTGACACAGCAATTTTCGGCTTGTTAAGAGCAGAGTTAATGAACTGCGAAAGGGTTAAAACCGCGGTTGATGTAGATCTACCCGCAACAAAGCCATGCTGCCGTGGGCCGATAATGTTATTGTTTACTAAAAATGCATTTAACTGTAGTACAATCAGTTTTTCAAATACTGTGTTAACTACACTAAGAATTGAAATTGGTCGATAACTACTCGGATGGTTCGGATCGCCAGTTTTGTACACAGGAATAACCTTTGCAACTTTCAATATGTTTGGGTAAGAATTACTTCTTATCGCATGGTTAAACACGTGACGAAGGGGTATGCATAAGATGTCACTATTGTTTTTCAGGATCCTAACCTGAATACCGTCAAGTCCGGATACTTTATTGACCGACAATTTGCCAATGATACATTTTATTTCCTCAAGTGTTACTTCACGAAAATAAAAATCATTGCTCACGCTTCTCTGGACAATGGTTGTGGGAATTGTAAGAGCAGACTGTCTATATATATCCTCACCAATTTTTGAGAAATAATCATTAAATTTATTAGCAATCTGTGGGGACACATTTTCGGGAGTAACATATTGCTTATCCTCTAATCCTACTACAGCTCTTACTATTTCCATATTTGCCTTCCATCGCCGTTTTGTCGCTTAATTAAGTTAGCGTAATAGGCTTTCTTCGACTTTCGAATTAGCATGACTGATTTGTTCCGGAAAAATTTAAACTGGCTTGAACGTCCGGTTATCAGCTCAAACAAAAGCCCATCATTATGTATTTTTCCCAGGGGTCATCGCTTAGCGCGATATGAAAGCGCCAGCGCCGCCGCTCCTCTTCAAGCTGCAAATAAGCCGAAAATTCTTCCTACCCACGGTAAAGCGGGCGTGGTAACCCCACTTTCACTGGCATACCCAGGAACGTGGGACATTGCACCTGTGGCCAACTGTCGAACTTCACCGCAGTGCGCTAGCCTAATTCAATGAACAGCAATTTTTAACATTCTATTTAAGGAGGCTCTGAACTTCAGCAACCTTTAGTTAAAAACATAGAGGGGTATGCCCTTCTAATAACATTTGTATTTACTGCACTTCGTAACATTCGTGCAGCCTTAGTGTAGTGTTTTATTCCAAACGAAAACTGAGCTTTAACACAGCAAAGGCTTTACGACCAAGTGTCATAAATTACCCATGCTTATAAAAGGTCTTACGCTCTCGACGCCAACTTAAACTTGTTGAAATTCGAATGGCTTTCTGTAATATGTTTTTGGAAATGCTGCCCATTGAGTTTTTCTTGTGCCCTGTGGCGAAGTTCGATAGACATCCAAAGGGGCAATGTCCAAAATGCCTGGACATGCTTTTGTTTTACAGCATGCACGAAAATTGGCCAAACAGCTTATCGTGCACCTACGGCAGGCATCTGCGTATGTTAGGGCAATATCAAGCAGCCGCTCAAACTCAAAGAAAAATGGTGTAACGTCGACGCATAACGCGGAAAATAAGAACGTACTGAATGTGCGCCGCCCCGTTTAGAGACGATAGGTTGCAACCAAACATTCAGCTTAGAAATGGCCACGCTAGCATATTACTGAGCTGTCGTTTGTAAGCAGTGCACATCTAGCATGCACATCATAGTACAGAATAATATTCAGAAAATGTATAAGCATACGGTCGTGTCAAGCATAATACAAGAAAGCGTGCTCCTGTACTGTAGCGCAGCACTATTATATCGATCCCTACTCTGGTACCGGTGAAGTTTTTATAGATTGTGATGCTGATACTTCGCTATGACGTTGCTATATTCAAAGGCTTTACTATATCAGTGTTTGGTAGGTTCATATCCTCCGCTATATTCGACATCACTACTGCAGCATATAATAATATAGAGACCACCTGGTCATGGTTTTGTGACCATGTCCGAAGTAGGCTACTGGGCTTATGCAACCCCATTCCTGGTTAGCACAATTAACAAACCGTCCTTGTACAATGTATTCGGTGCTCGATATGGAACGTCACGCACACAAAATTAACTTGGTACCCTCCACTGCAGCGTCTCTCATAGTCCATAAGCGCTGAAGCCGACTATAGTACTACAAATATCATCCTCCAAGCAAACGAGATATAATGTCGAAATATTTTGCGCGTTTCAGGCTCAGCCGAAAGCTTCACCGCTCTTCAAAAGCATCCGCGTGCCGTTTCGTCGGTGACTCACTACGGCGACCAGTTCCTGGTGAACGTGGTCAGGGCGTGTCGGGACCAGATCGGCACTGACTACGAGGAAGGCGCCGTCGAACGTCAACTCCACGGCTGGCTCGTCTTTCCCGAACACGGCGGTACAAGCTTATTCATTGCCGTACCGGCGAACTTTCTCGTGCCGGAAGCCTTCGTTGGCGACGATTCGCTGCAGTTTCTGGACTACGCGACCGTCAGTGTGCGACTGCTGCTTGACTGGATTGAGGTACAGTTCACTGAAAATGCAGCTGAGGAATACGCGTCCACCCTTAATATTACAGTCCCTTGCGTGCGCGATGCCGCGCGTGCAATTTTCCGCAGGAACGTCGGCGAAGAAGAGGCGCGGCATCTGGTCTTCACTGACTGGGCTTTGTGTGTGGTGTTAACGGCGGCCAAATGGGACTTGAGTAGCGTCTCCAACACCAGCAACGCTTCGTCGAATGCAGCGCAGTTGCCGCCGGTAATGAAAGCGAGTCGTCAGCTGCTTTACCTTCGCTTCTGCCACACGCTGTGCGGTGAAGAAAGCCCTCTGGCGAGCGCTTGCCGTTACAGAGCCTCATATAGTAATGACTTTGCTTTCGCGTTTAGCTGTCGTGAGCCACCATCGTTGCAGTGTTAGTGCAACGTGAAACTTTATTTTTCCCGAAGCATTCCCGGTGGTATTGCTTTCGAGTTTCTCAATGTCACATGTTTGGCGTGTATAATGTCTAAAGTCTATCGCATCGTGGTTACCTTGAGAATCTCTTTGAACATGCGGCTACTATTTGTCATTGTTTTGAGTCGAATGCCTATCCCATAAATTCCCCTATTGCTTACAGTGTTCACACCTGTAAGGATACGCGGCTACGTATTCTCTCCCGGCAGCAGCAGAAAATCTGTCTTCTGCCGTCACATTAGGCACAACGCATTATGCGTATTTTCAAAGCTCTTCTCGTAATTTTCATGCCCCAAACCTAAACAGAGGAAAGTTTTTTATTACGTGTATTTAGGACAGAAAGCAATGTTAATTTTGTGTGCTAGTTCTAGCATTTTTCTTCACGTTATGGAATGAAGAAGCTTTAGCCAAATGCGATTTCCCCTTTCAAGTACATGGAGAACACAGAAATGCTCTTGCAAGAGCAATGTTGGAAGGATTGGAATGAGATTTGCTGCATCAACGTAAAATATCCAACTGAAGTCATTGAAGCGTGTATCCAACTCGGGGATTACTTAGCTGCAAGAAATCGCAGCTAAGGAGAAGGGTAATTCACCGCTTTGCAGTGTATGTGTATGAATAATATATGTTTCTTCCTCCTTGAACTTTAGTTTTCAGTATCCTTGAAATTCTTGAATTGACCTTGAATTTTCAGTCACAGGTTCACTACGAACAACGTAACATTCTTTGCTTCCAGAAAACGGTTAAGAGCTAATAACATCCAAAATATTACCTTCATGATCACATAAGATAGATATATTCATTAGATGAAAAAACAAGCTGAGAGTTCAGACTGAATCGAAGTTCTGACCTGCTGCTCAGCATTGTGGAAGGGAGTTGAGAGTAAAAAAAGAGGGAGAGAAGTGTTGAAGACAAGGGTCAGGACGGTTGTGAGTGAACTTGACCAGCGACGACTCTTATAAGTCTCAAATCTAGACCACTCTCATGCAATGAATTTGATGAGAGCTTTTAGAACATCACGCCGACGAGACTGCGGATCACGTAAGGTTTCGTGCGGCTGAACTGAGGACACAGCGCGAAGAAGCTGCAGTGCTGGGACGAGTCGCAACACCAAGCAAGTACAGACTTTAGTGTCAATGCGGAAGAGCACGTCTTTTCGAAGAAGATGTGGACATTTTTGGTTGTCACACTCGGAGGTTATGCTGTGAAAACGTGTGGTCGTTACAAAAGCAAATGACTCGGGGAAGAGCGGAGGACCTAATCCTAGTGTCGTGCTATTGAAACACAAATCGCTCAACTTATTGTACAACCTTCTTGACTCATAATGAGGAACATGAAGGTGAAAAAGCAATGCTTTCTGTTAAGGACATATTTATCGAATAATAACAAAGCAATGTCACGACGAGTGGGTGATGACTGCAGCGAGAGGTCCAGTTTAATTTGTTTTATGCTTTTACTAAGTCAAAACGCGGGCCTAGAGTTATAGACAAAATCGTCAAGAACCCTTACACTGAGCATCAATGAAATGAAGCAGAAAACATTTTCATGCACGCTGGTGCACTTTTCGGAGTACAATGGTTAACTGAAACGTAGAGAGTGAGAAGTTTATTGATGGGAAATGAGAATTCGGCCTGAGGTAAAGTCCTCTAGCCAGCTACTCGGCGTTTGGGAAAGGGGAAGAGGGAAAGAAAGAGGGAAGAAAGAGGCGCATTATGGGTGACGATGACGAGAGGAGGAGGATGTGAAGCATATGGCAAGCAATTTGGCATGCTCAAAACTGAAACGTAAAATCCAGTACTCTCATAGCGCAAGTTCAGTTATAGGCATCGAAAGTTCCGCCTGCCTCAGTGCTTGAACATGGCGTTGAAGTTAATTCCTGTACAATTGAACAGAATAAGTAAATGCATCTTCTTCGAAATGCAAGTGCATTTTGCGTGGGTCCTAATTTTCCCATCTTCCGAAACTTCTCCCGAACATTTTAGTTTCTAGGTTCTGGCGACTAACAGCAATTTAAGCCCGCTGTTTCAGCTGACTCGTGCCAAGCCTTAAATTATCCATGAGTACATTATGAGACAGCAACCATCTTAGTATTGGTCATTGTTCTCTTGAGCGAGTCGAAGTATTTTTTTAGTATGAGCATATTTAATTGTTTACAAGAATTAGTGAGCCAACTTTTTAAATGTTGCTTTAAACGCCATATCTTCAATGGAGAAGGGGCAGAGTGCATTGAGAAATACACTAATACGTTTTCCTGTTGTGATAGTTGCTGTTGTAATGTTTATGGGCTACAAAGAAAGCGCTTCTCATATGAAAAACAACCAGGTGACTATCAACTATTTATTTTACAGTGAAGTTATTAGAATCTCTCGGCATCCCGTTTCAGGCGTAGAAAAAGAGGCAGAGAAGACCACTCGCCCGTGAAGCTGCGTAGATTCAATGTTCGCTTGGAACACTTCGAAGTGGCTTACTACAAGAACACGTACTCGCCTACTCATTGACGCGGCTTCTAATCAACTTTTCAATTTCCTCGTGCAGAAGCAGTTGCTGGTGCCGCTTTCTAGTCCTCTTCGCGTACTAGTAATCTCATACACGCATGTTCAGGTATGTGTTTTGAAGTTTTCGAGGCAGGACTGAACGTGGATGAGATAAAAGAAGTGAACTCTGAAAGCGCTCACCTAAAAGAGCACAAATTTAATTTTTGTAATACTTGATAGAACTGGGCTAAAACTGGGATAAAACAGTCGAGCCCTCACGTGCTGAAGAAGGTGGTGTTACACTACAAAAGTGCGAGCGCCGAATGTCTGAAGCGACGGCCACTGCGCTTTGCGCAGAAGTGGTAGCACGGAACTATGCCAAGCGTGGCAGGTGCCAAATTCAAAATTCATTATTTGGCCTAAAACGAAAATTAAATGAGATAAGTGCGGAACTCGAATGTCAATAAACATGCCTCTCTAAAGAACTTTGTGTCGCATATTTAAGACGAGTGCCTCATTGCAAAAATTGCGGACGACAGTAAACCAAAAACAAAATTTTTGACTTCGCAGTATTATTTTAGCAAAAATACGTTTACTGCAATATACAGCTCTGCGGCAACCCAGTAAAATATTTAGAATAGCGAAATAAATTGTGGTGTTGCAAGCACAAGAACTGGGGTGGTATTCTGTAAGAGTCTACCTAGTGGATCGTCCATTTCTTCATTTCTGCGACCATTGATTCGCTGCTGCTTGACGTGCAGGAAGGTGCCAGTCAGTCTCCTTTCAGATTTACAGACTCCTAAGCACTTCTGACCAAATTTACTAATAAGCATCTTTACATATTGAAGACAATTTTTTAAAGATTTTGTAGGCGATTTTCTGAAGCGTCACAGAAAAATAATTCTTTTAAAACTTTTTTTGCACGAGCCTAGTTTGCATACACAGCAAACTTTGAAAGCACGTCATGAGACAGGAAAATGTTTCCCAGCAAGATTACGTTGGGAAATCACCTTTTGCAAGGTAGCAAATCACCACAATTCTTTCAGTGAAACATAACATGATGAAGCGACACGTCTCGAACACTTGGCGAGGACTGACTATGACGCAAACGTTCGAAAGCCTGAAGCGTGTTTCACGAGCTATGCAAGACATAAAGTGTTATAAGAAAAGAACTGAATGTGCCACATAGTTTGTTTAGTGTAATTTGGGAGCATTTCAAAGCTAAGGTTGTGACAGAATTTAAAGAAGCGTCACCTAATTACGGGTTTGGTAGAATATTACCTATGCAAGTGCTAGAAAACTGTCGTTCACTAGTCATAGGAAAATTACGCAGTGTTCTCGAAGAACTGAATGTGGTGGCGAGTTCCAATTCGTTAGAAACAAGAGTCATATAAGAGGTAGTGCGCAGCCAACGCTTGAAGCTGAACGGTTAATTATAAAATTTGCAGGTAATCATAAAATTTTTAGTTTCTTCCTCGTTTTTATGCATGCGTGATAAAAGTGCTTGAAATGTTCTCCAATTTTTCGGTGAAGTGAACGCGCCAAATAGATTTAAAAATTTCATAAAATTAGGGGCCGCTAATGGGTAACGCACGGACAAAATTTGAATAATATGAGTGTAAACTTTAGATTGTCCGAATTAATTACAGCCTTTGCAGCAAATTGCACATTTAAGTGCTCGAAAGCGTTATACTGCCGTTTCTGCAATGTTTCCCAGTTGTCTTGAACGACAAAATAAGGCCTGAAGTTTTAGCTTTCATAGAATAGGGGCCATCTTATGGGTCACGTGCTACTAAAGGTTACACTTTCCGCTGTACATATACTGGAGTGAATAGTTTTTTCTAGTGCCCCAAAGGCATCCTAGGCGTATGTTACAAAAAGTGTATACAGTTTGCCAACTTTGCTGGGACAAGTCAGAATGCACTGACTTCGTGCTTGACAAAAATGATGGCACGTTCTGGCCAATGTGCACACTCGAAATTGAAACTGTACACCAGTGGGATGATTACGGCTTTTACCGTAAATTACTTATTATCCCGCCCAAAAGCTTCATACAAGCGTTATGTGCAAGTTATTAAGATTTCCACGGACAGCGATACGAAACAGCGAGTTCAAATTTGAAGGAATTGGGTTCCATGTTCTGGGTTATCTGCGAGAAGTGCTTAAGCTTTGCTTTAATTGCGACCTTTAAAATTATTACTACAACAGGTATTAAAAAAACTGTTTCGCTTCGGCTATAATTCTGCAATGTTTCGCAAATCCATGGTATTTTTGAAACACTATAACGCATTCATATGTATTGTTTAGACGCTCAGAACAATGCTTTGTATGCTTGGAATTTCTGCACTGCTTGTACTCGAATTCATGTCGCCTGGTTGACTTAAAACAAGCTGCTCCTTTTCAGAGCCAATTTTTTGAATGAGAATCGTACTGGAATTCCTGCGTTTTTATCAGCCTCCTAGAAAAGAAATTTGAGTCTTTGTTTTGCATTGTTGTTCTTGAATAAGGAACGTGAACATCTCGATTGATCCCGAATATCATGTTTTACGTTTGGGAGGTTTCCTTTGTCAGCCAGGCAGCTATATTTCCCAGGGGCGTTAGGTCACGAAAGGACGTTTTAGCTGCTAGTGGACTACGCATGTTCTACCCACTCCCTCCACTGCCCCACACTGGCAATAATGCAAGCACGAACACAGGGCCAATAATGCGATTTAACCTTAGTAGCATGAAAGATAAAAATTGTCGTCCACTTAAATGCAGCATGGGCTGCAAATGAAACCCATACAGTTTCTCGAAGAGATAGCATTGTATTATAGAAAAATTTTTCTGGCCCGGAAAAGAATTTACTTCAACTGCGAAGCATTCTTTCTGAGCAACCCGTAAAAAAAAATTAAAATATGGGGTTTTACGTGCCAAAACGACGATCGGACCATGAAGCACGCCGCAGTGGAGAACTCCGGAATAATCGGACCACCTGGGGTTCCTTAACGTGCACCTAAGTCTATGTACACGGGTATATTTGCATTTCGCCCCCATAGAAATGCAGCCGCTGGGGTCGGGACTTGATCCCGCGACCTCGTGCTTGGCAGCCCAACACCATGAGTAACACGTATGGTTTCCTCTGTAGCTTCGTGTTATAGTCAGATGGAGGACAATTTTTCCGTTTCATTAACTTTCCTTCACCTTGGGGGCTTGCCCATAACTGATTTACCATATTAAGCTGGGTGACAGTAAGACACTAAAGCAGTCGGATAGTGTACGCGTAATTGCGACGCAAGATTGGCAACCCTATCTGAGTTTTGCTACATTACAGCTTGTAATACATATTTTTTTTCAAGCATTCCGTTTCGATATCCGAAATAACATTCCCGGCTTAAAGGCAACCCTCTCGGAATTTGTGTTTTATGCCATACGGCGTGATGTAGCAATTTGTCAGCGTCCCAGTAGAACAAATGACGCCCTACTCCACGGAGAACAGCCGACAAACAGAGGTGACCGAAAGATTATTTTTAAGCACGCTGAGCAGAGGCTCACTTCTCCGTTCGCGATGATGGATACGTTCGCATATGCTTTTCAAGAGATAGAGAGAGCCAAGAACGAGAGATACAGAAGTGAATAGCACAATGCCCTTGTGCATCTTTCTGCATTGCCTCCCATTTGTTCTCTAAACTGAGAAAGGGTTGAGATGGCGAGCGGGAGAGTTGACAGACTAAGCTGCTGGCAATCCTTAGCTGCTCGAGGAGCCATGTTTTCTAAACAGTGAAAAAAGAAAAGAGTGAAGTGCTCGGAGAAGGGGGCCACCACCGGAGTAAAAATAGAGTGCCCCTAGCAGAATGGTCCCGCGGTACACGTTTTATTTTCGGTTGCTTTTTTGTTGTCTAGCTGTTGTTCCCGTTCCCTCGCTACAGACCCGAGGCTGGTGTTTCCAGTCGCCAACGGGGATCGGAACCCCGGCCATTTCTTCCACAACAATCTGTGGGTGTACGTATTCCAGGCCAGACCCCTTTCCTCCTCTACGCTCTTTCACCCATCCTCGATCCCTCTCCCACCACCCTCCCTCACAACTCCGCCAGCGCGTCGTCTGCTACTTTTGGACGCCGTACGCAGCGCCCAGTCGGTCGACCCAGGATTCCTCTCCCCGGCCAAACCGAGCGAAACCCCGCGATGTGTGGTGCACGTTATTAGCAGGCCCAGTTCTTCCGCTCGCTTTGTGCGCGTATGTGCGATCGGCTTCGCCCGCGCGATATTTTAGAAACACACACGAAATACGGGGCGCTGTAAAACCGCCGCCAAGGCGCCGCAATCATTGCAGACGACACGTCGCCTCCGCCTCCCTTCGCAGTGATCGTCTGCTCGGCGGCGGTCGTCTGCTTCAGCGTGTGCGTCTGCTTCTCCGTCTGTGCCGGCGCCGTGGGTCGTTTGCTCCGGAGAGTCGTCTGCTGCTTCACGGTCTGCACCAAGGTGCTTCTGTTTTGAGCCCGCCAACCAACCAACCAACCAACCAACCAATCACCCCTTCGTAGTAGTTTCTTTTTCTTCTCCGCCCTGCACTCAAAACACCCTAGTACCCGGGTTAGCACGTCGCCAAGCACGCACGACCTTCCCCGTTCGTCGTGGCACCGTTTATTTAATTTTTTTTTATTTGTTTCCCGTGTCACGTCGTTCGTTGTTAGTCCCAGCTCGGTCCCAGTGTGAAGTGCTCCTGTCGGTGTCGGTAAATTTAGTGTGTTTTCGGTGGCCTGTGCGCGAGTGGCGTTTTTAATCCTACCTGTGGTTTCGCCCCATCCATCAAGATTGAGAAAAAAGAGGACGGGTGAGTATTGCGTTTACGTTTTGTCATATCATTGTTGTCTTGAACTGTGTGTCACTTGTGTCTTTGTTTAGCGTATCGGAGTACTTTCTGCTTTCATGAATAAAGTCACCAAAGATGAAAACTGTACAGCGAACATGCAGTCGATTATACATGCATGGGGTGATATCAGACTACAAAGATGATATCCATAAGGTAATGTCGTTTTAGTAATATTTTTGTTCTTTGGGTTGGTCCACAAACTGAGTAAACTCTTGGACTGTTTGTTAATCCATTCTTTCTTTACTTTGATCCTTCCTGTAACCTAGTGAGAATTATCGCCATGCTCATCAAAAAAGAAAATAGAAACGCATCTGTCTAGTACGCCACTAAGTGTGGTATCCATCGCGCTTTCGACAATGGTTTTCATTTTAGACTGGTCGATCTCATTAACCAAAAATGAATAAATACTTACGCGAGTATTTTGGCGAAAAAGTGCTTCACAGCGACAAAAAATTAATCCTTTGCCCTGACATTTGAGTGCCGACATTTCTCGCGTACATGACTTCATGATACCGCACCATGATGTAGCAAAAGTGCCACGACGCAGCGTAATGCCAGGATGTTCTTGCTATATTCTTTAGTTACAGTGGAGGAAGTGTATAGCAAGTACA
Organism: Dermacentor silvarum; assembly: GCF_013339745.2. NCBI lineage: Eukaryota > Metazoa > Arthropoda > Arachnida > Ixodida > Ixodidae > Dermacentor > Dermacentor silvarum. The sequence goes on from NC_051158.1 coordinate 75,760,873, forward strand.
CATTTGTTCTATTATTTGTTGTTCTTTCATAAAAAAATTAAGGTTGTGTTTGCACTGATACACACGAATACAGATGGTTTTGCAGCAATTGGGCTTGTGAGCTAACTTTAACTCCTGAACTAAGTACACCGTAATAAAAATATCGCATTGCTCATAACTCAATCCCCTAAGATTGATGAGGACATTTGCTTTGAAAAGAACGAGTTAAATGTATCAACTGTAGAGGCCAGGTGTTTTTCCCCATTGACTTATAGCGGGGATTTGCCGACGACACCAACAGCATTTAGACAGGAAGTAATGCTAACAACGCTCATGTACCGTGCACTTCGGTGCATGTTAAAGAATCCTAGATGATCAAAATTAATTCTGTCTCCCTATCCGGCGAGCCTCGTAATCATATCGTGGTTCTGGCGCGTAAAACCACAGAATTTTTCCTTTACTATTTAGCCCAAAATACAGAATATTGTGAAAACACTGAAGCACCAAATATATAACTGCGTAATTCAGCATTAGAAATGATGTCAAAAATATGCGAACTGCACACGTTAAGGCATGTAAAACGGGAAATATTGATAAACTGTACACTACTTTGAAGTATTCCGGTAGCTTTGAGTAGTACGACTGAGAAACTCTCGTGAACATCCTCCCAATTTAAGGTAACCTGTAAAATTATACATAAGATTTGTGAGCTTCAAATGCAGTAAAATATTCAGTTTACACAACTGCAATATTTGTCTCTGGTGCAGAGTTATCGATTTCCAAACAGTATGCGCCCATTTTTTTCAACCTTAAACGTTTTTTACACCATTTGTCCAAACTCCGTTCATAATTCCAAAATTCTGCTTCTTACAGTCGGTAGAATGAATCTTAGTCGGTTAATTGCAACACACTTCTTTCAAATCTGCGCGCCTATGGTGTCACGAAGGCACCTCTAGCGCTTCACGCGTACTTGAGTTTTAAATTAGAGTTGGCCCATAGTGTACGCCTTCGCTTTAAAGCAGCGTACCGGCCCACCTAACACTGGACAGGCCCGAAGATACTCTCGAGAGACGACAGCTCTCTCAGCAGGGTCTCTCGTTAAGCGGCAACGGTTGCTGCACTTGGCTGTTGTTCGCTGTGCTTCTCATTGTTTCGGCTTCCCCGCTGGGCAACTTTGAATCCGCCAACGTTGACACATCATTTGTGTAACACACGGGCATCGCAAATGGCGATCGCTTTCTTAAGCTCACTCTGCAAATGGCCGTAGCATCCAACCACCTTGTTTTCCACGTGGGCAATGTTTCATTTTCTGCTAAGCATTCTATTCTGTTAATGAATGCAACAAAAACACGGCGTGGTGTTTCTTTTTCAACTTAACCTCACAAATGTCAGTGTATCATATTTGGTATATCCTCAGTTTAATGCTTCAAAATGTTCATGTGAACGCGCGAAACATCACGCAAGGCCCTTTAAAGCTGTACTTATACGGAGAGATCATTTTGAGGTTTTACAGAATTTTTTTTTAAATCGCCTGTTGCAGATAACTGTTGCGGATAACGTGATTCTAATCCTTGAGCTGGATTATTCAGGGGAAGCAGACATGCACGAGAAATCGAAACACATATGCAACTGAATAAAGATTTCACTAATTAATTACATAGTTGATTACTTTAGGGCATATATGGTAATTTACGAATTGTAGCCGGTGAGATTGCAAGGCGTATTCACTTAGAATGAAATTGCAGAATTGCACCAGTTTAGAGAGATGCGCCATCAAACTCGCCATAAGAATGCACTGTTGGTCGACTTTCATTTTCAACACAACGTTTTTTTAGACATTGAAGCAATAAAGTAACTATAACGTCCATGTATTTCGCCCCCCCCCCCCCTTTGGGAAATTATATCGCGAAACTGGTGTCATCCTGGAGATTAATTCAACCCCTGAGTCTTGCATACTCAGTGGCTACAATTCGGAAATTGAAATATGTGCCGTAAGGTTATTAACTAAGCAGCCTATTAGGTAAATTTAGGAAATTAACTCAACATGTGTTTCGGTTTCTGTTGTTAGTAGTGTCCACCTCTTCGAACAATCCAGAGCTCACAGACAAAAATAACGCTATCTATCTATCTATATATATATATATATATATATATGTATATATATATATATATATATATATAATTTTTAATAATCGGCTGTTGCCTATATATATATATAGGCAACAGCCGATTATTAAAAATTTCTAAAAAAATTAACACTGAGCAAGCGTACATAGCTGGATTGTTGAGAAAATAAATTACTAATTTATTTATTACACAAATTTTTCCTTAAGTAACATTTTATTGTTTTTGTACGAGCGTACTTGGCATTGGCCGAAATACAGGTGAATGAGTTATGATGCGAAATTGATGCGGTATGGGGGTGCCATGTTTTGCGGGGGTCACATGATTTTACTAAAATATTTCGCATGTTTCGTGGCAACGTCAATATTGAGACTTTTTCACACGCGAAATTGGTTTGTAAAAATTATACCAGGCACATTTTCGTAGCTACGAATACGACAGAGAAAGCACTTTCCAATGTCAAAAGCGCCCATGTACGGGCTAGAAACCAAACCAAATATGTATCGCGATGTGGTATTCCAGATCTCGCCAAGTGCCGCTGGCTACGACACGTTCTCAAAGAGCTCGTCTGCTGACAAGTCCCCTTTGAGGCTGTTACAAGTTTTCTCCGCGCAATAGCAAACGATCCTTTGCTCTTCGTACCCCCTTCTGCGCATGCGAAAAGACGAACGGCAGGTCTGCGTGCGTCGATCCCGGTCCCGGCGTAAACAAGCGCGTTGGTGCAACTACCAACGCGCGCGGCCTCTCTGTTTCGAAACATTTCTGGCTTCGCTCCTCCCTCCACCCCACCGGGTCAACTCTGAAAATACGTGTGGCACCGAGCTCAGTGTACCCCTGCATATATATCTCGTACCCACGTTATATATATAGAAACTCGTAAGCATTAATAACGCTACCGCGTGAGAGAGCAGCAGGTGAACATAAACGCGAGGGTATAGAGGGCCGTAGGTGAACGGTGGGCTACGTTTGTTTGGTGACCCCAGGTTGCTGCCACCTATCTTCGGCCTCATTAGCCGGACGACGCCGTTAAGGGAGCCGCCCTGAATACCTCTGAGTGTTTGCGACCGGATCTCTAATGCATACACCTGGCACATTTGCAGCGTCTTTTCTTTCTTTTTTTTTCAATACAGTATGAGACACGGTGAATGCCTGAAGATGACTCGATTTCTTTCATGACTTCGTAGATGATGTAGCTTTAGAGAAAGCGTGTTCGTTGTCACATTTTATGTAAGAAAAAAAATAGGCATTCCCTCTCACAATTCTTGGCAAGGGGCTACCGCCGTGAAGCCAAAAAAAAAAACAATGTTTGTTTTCTTGCCGTTTTTGATTTTTTTGTTATGCACTGGTGTCATTTGAGTAGGTGCCGCCGGAAATGAAAGATAGGGGGAAGGGGGCCTTTTCAAGGGGTCGACTGCCGCTGTAGACGCCGTGGAGAGACAACGTAATTGCGACCATGTTTTACCTGCGATACTGCGCATACCAATGATTACCCACTCGTTTACGAGGTCCCTAGTATTCTCTCAAGCTGCAATTTATCCAACGTCCAGTCTACTAGAGCTGTCGTAAATTTATATCTACCTGAGCAGGACATGTTTTGATTTCTGAGAATATGTGCGAAGGTTTTTTTTTTTTTTTTTCAAACATGCGCAATAGCCTTTATCGCAGAGAGCAATGCTATGTTTGAAAGGAAGCACCAAATTTGATTATGGGGACATATGTTTCACGACATGCTCTCGACTTGCTCGACATTCGGCAGCCTAAGTGCTATAAAAACTTCAGTGATGTAATCTATGACATATGATATGTGCAGTATAGTTACAAGGTTTTGCAGCTCTTGCTCGATGCAGTATCCCAGTGGTCATTGGCGTTGAGCTCCTGAGCTTGAGGTCGCAGGCTCAGTTCCAGCCACAGCGGCCATAGTTTGAGTGTGGTGAAAGACCAGAAAAGCTCCTGTGCTTAGATTTAGCTGTACGATAAACAAGCCCAGGTAGTCCAAACTAATCCGGAGTTAACCGCTACGGCATGCCTGATAATCAGATCGTGGTTTATGCACTCAAAAACTCCACGTTGAAATAAACTCCGTTTATTTCGAAGTTCTGTGAAGCTGTAGTAATATTCTCACGTTGTAGAAACGGTGAAAAACCAGCCAGTGTCAAACTGTGAAGTCAACAATACAACTTTTATTGGGTGAACTTGGGCCCAGAAAAACAAAAAAAAAACTAAAATCATTCACAGCACCACTATCGCGCACAATTGTCGGTTGCCGAAATCTGATCTCAGGGCCAACTCAGCTCGCTATTTATACGTATGCATATATCACCGAAATTCTGTACTGTGACAATCCTGTTAAAAACGAAACAATGTACGCATGATATGTAGTGCTAACTAGGTCAATGCTCCAATTGTTGCATTGGGATCACGAGAAAGTTTTATATGTATCTTCACTGTGATCTCTTTTTAAGAGCTCAGCAACGTGCCAAACTGACCCAGCTTGTCCGACTACGTGCTCCTCAAGAGTTGACCTTTGTTTTATTTTTCATCTCAACAATTATAAATGTACCGCATCGTTGCACCAAAGCAAAAGCGCCGAGCTATCCAAGCAATGTGCCTGTGATGAAATCTTGGGATACAGAAAGGCCACGGGAAAAACCCAAGAATTGAATGAATATGGAAAGTCCACGCTCAATCGCGTCTTCTTAAATTTCCACGGGGAATGCGTAATAAACAACCAGTAAAACGGCGCTAGAAAGGTTGCTGAAAGAAAACAGTACTTCATTTTCTAGTGTGCACGAACGTGTGCATTGTTGAATGAGCGACAGAGCATAGACATAAGGTATGAGTAATGTTTAGTTGGCAATCGAGGAGATTGAAATAAACAGCTGTTCTTTCCAAAGCCTAGGCACACAACTACATTTCTGACACAGAAGAAAGTGGTGCATGGGGACCTTTTGCAGTGTTTGGCAAAGCACTATACGGCTTTGTGACCCGGGACAAACACCTTGGTGAGGCCTATTTGTAGCTTTTTGGTTGTCTCTCCGAGACGTTTTGGTGTCGAAATAAAGATGTTTTTAATGTAACCCGAGCAATACTAAACGTACAATGGCCTAAATGCACTTGTGAGATTAGTTGAGTAGGCTGTAATGACGCTTACAAGGTAAGTGCAAACTAGTGGCACCCGATAAAAGCAGCTTTTGACCACTTTAAAAGAGATAGTGGGGCCATGACACTTAGAATGGCTTCACTTGCAGAGTGCATTGAAAAAATTTCATTCCTGTTCTGCTTTACATTCGCGTAGAACATTGTGGCAAAAATCTGTGAAATCAGAATTAGACAGTCATACTACAGGGCTATAGTGCGCCAGAAACGCAAACCACTGGCCAATCTCACTGATTTGAGAGAATCGTGGTTTGGCCCTGTTAGTGCTTGAGGAGACGCGTGTTATTTAGCGTTAAATGACCAAACACTCCCACAAAAAAATTTGTGATAAAAGCGCTGTTATGTAAGCTCGTGTTCATTTGGTGTCGCTATTTCGTCGTTTCAGTGCTAAACAAGTCAACTCATTGAAGTGACTGATACTGTGTGTCCCTCAACACAAATGCACCATTTGTTGGACACCTTGACAGCGTTCTCGTAACCAACGCAGTGTAAAGCGGTAACTAGTATGATTTTGTAAAATCTGTTGTTAAAACAAGCAAATGCTTAAATCACCAAATAATAACATTCTTCGGCAATATACTAAGCACTAAACAACGCCTGTTTCAACAAAAAAAAATGAAAACAAAGAAAAAAATAAAACAAACCTTTCAGTTGTGCCGATCTTGTCCTGCAACACAACACGATAAACTTGATGAATAACTAAGACATATTCAGATCAAGCATAAACCGCCATTCGAATAAAATGAACCATCACTGTTCCAAAGAACATTTGTAGTCCCCAATATACTCGTGACTCAACTTTGAAGGACGGTGCTCTATTACTGTTTGATGATTCCTTCATAGAGTGCCCTCGCTTTGCGTGGCTACTACAGTGTAGGGATATTCGATCGAAACTCTGAACGTACTCCATAAGAGCGTACAAGCTCTCTCGAGAATAGAGTAAAAACAAAGAACGCATGTTCCACAATGTTCTCATACTACTCAAATACGTTGTAGCGATGTGTCCCCGCACCTCTACCTAAATTACCCCCGTCTACAGAGCGTTTTGACAGGCCATGACGAAGCTGCGGGCTCCGGGGTCTCCACCGCCTCCCTATTTTTTCGCCTCACCAGCAGGCGCATATACGCGGACTTGGATACGCTCGCTAATGCTCGTCACGTCGCCAGAGTACGTATATATATATACACACACACGCTGGAACCGTACTGATCGGCAATTCAGTTCACGCTCGTCTTTTCACAACGTGCAGCTTGGGAAGCGTGCGAACGACAGCCCGTGACGGACAGTGCAGGGACAGGGTTCCTCCTCCTTCATCCCCCCCCTCCCCCCTTTAACACTCCTATACAGAAAGCGTGCTCTGTACCAGATCGAAGGCCGGACGCCCTAACCCCCGGTTCCGGTGCCGACCTTGACTCTGTTTTGGTCCCAGTTCGAGTGAAAGCCTCCTGGTCGTGTTTTGTTCGCGAGTCCCGGATGTCTTGACTTCTTGCTCTCGAAAGGGCGGGCGTCAAGTCGATACGAGACCCACAAAAGCTGTCGTGAAATTCTTTTCAGCCCCGGGACTGGACTGCGCTCTGCAGTTGCCCGGCTTTGTCTCTGATGTCCTGCGTTGCGCTGTACCGCTATCTTCTCTCTTAGTTTTGTCCTTTCTACTTCTGCTACCGAGAAAACATGATGTTCCTTCCTGAAAGCACTTGTTTTGCTTCCTTTTCGCGCTGTCACGCTTATATTTTAATGATTACCATAAAAAGAGGATGAAGAAAGCCAGGTAACTTCTTTGCTCTCGTATTCAAGTACGAAATTCAATAGGACGTTGGGCTCACGAAAAGAAATATGAGAAATGACTTCATTGCAACTTTACATGAGGTAAATTCTAGATGGAAATGGGATTATGGTCTACAACTGTTTTCTCTTTAATACAATAGCATTTATCTTTCCCAAAAATACCGCAATAACGAACTTTTTCAACCCAACCAACCATAAGCAAGCTAAGATTAAGCTTATTTTATCGCTGCTAGTTATCAGGTTAACGAGGCTAAGCACCACATTACAATAACCCAACCTATAGTAAGAAATAGAAGAAGAAAAGAAGTGAGGAAAAGGTTGTTTCTGTTCCTGCATAGTGCGACACTAAAGTTCACGGTGCCGGTTGTGTCCGTCATGGCGCAATAGGCTTCATCTGAGGTTAATATGTAGGTTGGTTTTCTGCTCATACAATATCCTCCACATATTGCAGGGTGCATCCGCCGATAGAAACTGCGCTGCTTTCGGGATCAGCCCACAAAATTTTTACACAGTCACAAGTAAATCGCAGTTAGGACGCAAAGAAAGCTAAACGCTTTAAAATTCTGGCAAGACCTATCTCGCGGTGACTGTCGCTGTTAATTGGATTAGCATTCAAGACGCAGAAGTATTCAGGACGACCTTATTTACAATCTGTAGAAGTCATTCTAAGATTTGAATGGTTACAAGTTGCATATTTTAGGGGCCCAGTTCTTATGGCCTGGGACGTCAGATATAGCAAAGAAAACTTTAATATACGTGGCTTCGGAACTTCAGTTACAGTTTTGTACCACTGGCACTGTTGTATTAGGGATAGGACTTCCAATGAACTACGATGTGATTGCACCGGCGGCTTTTTCGGCGTAAAGCTTTAATTTTCATTCCCAGTTAGAAGATCTCATGTTCTCACTTTCATTAGTCAGACACGTATTTAGCTTTTTTTTTTGTATCGCGAGCAAGGCAACGCTCTCGGGGCTATATAGCAGGCAGCAGCAGGAGGCTGAATTGGTCAAAATATGCTAGAAATGTTAATCACGATTAAAAAAAAGAACTCAACAGTGGTGGAAGCCCTGACCCACCCTTTCCATATTACACGTGCGATTCTCAACCCCTTTAGCTACGACAACGGCTATCCACCCATCCACATGATTTGGGATTTCTTTATGTGTAGAAAATTTGACACTGGGAGCGTTAACCACTTCCGCTAACGGTCATGACGGCAGATGCGGAACATCCTTCTATCCGCATGCGTCACTTAGAACGTGAACTTAGAAGCACGCAAACGGCCCATTAAGCCATTCTGTGCTACCGAAAAGCATGCAACATGGCTGCCACAGTCGAGACTCTCGTTGTGCAATGAACAAGCACAACTGAAATTGAGGGGCTCGTATTTTTTCTTAGACACTGCCACATTCCATCAACAGACAATGAACTGATGGAAAGCATAGGGAAAACTACCTGTGTTTTATTGAAATATTTATTTGGCTCCATTGTCTCATGGCTTCGTGTGGTTGTTTCTAGTAGTAGTACTAGTCGTATAAACTTTATTTTGTCCGAGATGGAGTTCAGGGTGAAGGGGAGCGGGAGGGCCCGTGCTATTTTCTTCCTCAGGCGGTGGCAAGGCCTTGCGCTTTGGCGGCGTCTTCGGCCATCTGGACGACCCGGCGTTCGAGATCCGGGTCTAAGCTGAGCAGTGCCCTCTCCCACTGCTCTATGCTCTAGGGTAGTGATGGGAAGGGGAAGTAATAAGCTAGTGCGTTTTCTGGTCCATATCAGGGGACATGTCCACATGATGGGTGAATATCGGCTCTACGTGCCATAATTTACAATCTGATGCTATATTGCCCGGGATAGAGGTGTCTGTACGTCACTGTGGGAAAATGTGCATCTGTAAAAGGCGCCAGGTAACTGATTGCTCTTTATCTAAATTTTTGTGAGCGGCAGTGTAATGCCCCTGCCCTGGCGGTAGAATTGTAGTATTTCCTTGTAGGGTACCATCCGGTCCCTGTCTGAACGGCGGAGGGATTCGAACTGCTCATCGCAACAGGTTGTGTCTAAGAAAAAGCATTTTCTCCTCTGTTCTTGCTTTTCGTTCCCATAAAAAAAAGGAATGATAGGTTTAAACAAAGTCATACATTTCGCTCGAGGAAAACCGCAAAGAACCCGCTCACTTTGAGCGGAGGCTTGGTAAGCAACAGAGCGAAACATGGGGGGCAACGCCCGCTTGAAGTTCGGGCACTACCGCCTTGTGATGTCCTGGACTTCGCCAGCCTCTCGGTGACAACTACACGTGTATCGTTAAACGACGATTATATTTAGTTACAAATAGGTCATGCACTCACGCCCAGCAACTTTTAAGACATTTTACGTAAAATCAAAAATCAGTCAAAGTATGCGGAGATTGTGAAATTTGTTACGTCACACTTGCCCACTGTTGCCAGATGGTTTGGACGAGAAATTCAGTGGAAGTTTGGGCCTTCAATTGCTCTGCTATTTTATTTTTGTCACATGATTCAACAGAGTTTTGAAATAGGGCTGTATAAGTTTTAAAAAATTTAGTGTCGTTGATTTCGGGCTCTTCAAATATAACATAGTAATTATTAAGCTGAGACGTGTCAAAGTTGACGCTACACCGATTCGAGCTCACACCGATATATGTACGGCTCTGAAAATGTCGCGTGTATTCTGCTTTTGTTTAGGTGCGCCAAAACATGCCAATGGTACACATACACGTGGTTGCCTGAAAGAGTGACAGATCTAAGAACTTGAAAAGCTAGAAAATAGTCCTTACGGGTATAAAACACACCATCAGCGTGCACATTTTTTTATTTGTACGTTATTCAGTAACCTCCAACACCACAGTCACGCCCATGATGCACCAAGTGATGATTTTTTAAGTTGCGATAGTATGAACTGGAAAGCAGACCAAAATTATCCAAATAGAAAATTTCGCAAGCAGGCTGAAATATGAGCAAGGCTTTCCTTTCAAAGCTGCTTGCAGTGAAAAATACTCCATTCAAGACGTCTTTCTTTCGTCAGCACAGGAACATTTTCTTATTTTTTCTTCTAAGCGAAGCACTCGCGGAAAAGCAAATAATGTGGAACGACATGTTGGGGCTCACGCTTGTCTTTTTTAAAGAAACTCCCTGTCGGTCCTGATAGCGTTGAGGCACTTGTGTCTGAAGCTCACAGCGCATTTTCTGTTTTAGCGGGACAGAATTGAAGTTAGGCTTACCTCACTATTGCTGCACTTCTGTACCATGTCTAACAGTTTCAAGTTCAGGTTCTATTGTGCGATTCATTTTAGATCGTGTCGGCCATGGCTTTTGGGAGCGTACTAGGGGGGAAGGAGGGGGGACGCGTGGGAACGGCGTGTTTCTCGCAAAATTTAGCTGTCAACGTTCTTCTTGCATTTGAGTGATTTTAATCAAAAATGCAATTTTCGTTTTGTAACCTCATTACTGACGATAGCTGTTTATTGAAAAACGCGGCACAGGACAGCCTAAAAAAGTTGGCCAAATGTGACCGACGCAACTTCAAGCTGTAAGGTGGTTAGAAAGCACTTTAGAGCTATTCCCCTTTTCGCTACATTGGAATGAGGCGAATTACAGTTGAGCATGTTTTTTTTTTATGGCTTCGGCAGCAGTAAGTCCAGCAGAGTAGACTTTCGTTGAAGCGCTCGCTCATAAGATGCCTGTACATGGTTGCTTGCGGTTTCTAGATCTCCGTATTAGCCTTTCAGTTCTGAAATACGCACCAACTAGCCCAACTTTCTAATCTAATTGTGCGTGGTCTCATGTACTGCCGAAGATCATTCACACACAGCCAGTAAATCATGCGCATTTCTCGCTGGTCTCTAACTCTGCCCAGAGAGCCCGATGCACTAAACCTTTAGGCAATGTACTGCACCACTTAGCACCCTCTCCACAACGGCTGATAATTGTTCAAAATATTATTTTGTTGTATTTTATGTAGATGTTAATTGCTGCAGAGATTCCAGCGCGTATCATTCGCCAAGGCGTTACGCAATAAACGTCTCCCGTACTTCTCGTCGTGCGCATCGGTAGCGCGCTTTTCACAATTCTTTGTGAAAGAAGAATTGTGAAAGACTCTTTGACGCCTATGAAGGACTCTTTCATGGAACGATCCTGAAGATAATGTACCATAAAAATATGCACCGAAACGTGATACTCGAAATGCACTCCTGGGATCACTGGTCGCGTGATGTTCCGGATGTGTATACCTAAATATTTATGCTTAATAAATTAACAAACAAAACTTTCCAAGGTAGGATTCGAACAGAGGACCGCAGCCCGATGCTTAAGCCATTTGGCCACGGGCGCCTGTGCATCAGCAGCGGACTAGAACATCCTTAAAAATTTCCTACTTGCAGCTAGCGCGTTTAGATGCTCGCTGTGTTTTATTGCAATATCAATTATATGACCACTCCACGGGATCTTTCGCCATCGTACATAATGAAACATCAAATTACTGACTTCTCTAGTTGTAATACGTTTTCAAAAAAACATTACCCACATTAACTGTACGATATCCCTTTGCGTCAGAACTTTAATTTCAGGCGGCAAACTATGCCCAGGCGTGTTTGTCTTCCAATCGCCCAGACTGTTACATAGAAGACACTGTATTGTAAGACCTCACGTTAGACATTGCTTGCCGGAACAAATGTAACACAGCCTGTATAGTCCCTGCCTGCTTGTGCCATCGTCCTCCAGCACGTCGTAGCCACGGTAGTACCTGCCAGAGTCAGGTCTCGGCAGGGAAGCACCGCATTCCTCACATCGCACAAACATGCCCCCGCGTGTTGTCAAAACGCCAGCCGAAGAGCTATAGCAAACCGCTAATCACACTTAAGCAATGCGGCACGCATACGCGCCAAGACCACACCGTGTTCCAGAGGCAGTAACAACGTGCTCCTGCACGTTACTGCGCGCGCTGCAGCTCAACGTTGGAGCACGGCCGAAATGGAACGCTAGCACTCGCTTAGCGTTCCAGCACCGTCGAAGCCGGAGGCGCCCAAACACGGCGCTGTCGCAAAGGAGGTCAAAGCTAAGCGAAAACGTTGAAAAAACCAGAAGGACCCTAACAAAACCCTGCAGTTCCAAAGCTCAAGGCGGACACACATCGTGTCCGCCGTGAACATGCCGCAGAACGAGAACGTCAGGCCGCCGCAAGGCGATAACGCCGACTAGACCCTGTAGTTCTAAGCAATGCTGCTCGCGGCCATTGCGTTCTCTCTGTTGATGTGTGTCTACGCATGCCACACCACGTGCGTTTACTTAGCTTATGTTTACTGCAATTCATACTGCCCCTAAAGCGGCAGCGTTACTTTGTGTAAAATTCCACCATATTGCTATCGCATTCATTGCTTCGCCCTTATGCACTGGCGCGCAAGCTTTCCATACCAACAACAGCGCCAGATCACACAGCATAGCGAGCGCCGGAATCGCGCTTTGCACAGCAAACGTTGCGCATTCACAAATGCCTCTATCCAGCGTTTGTCCCCATGCAAGTTTTTCCACTTCTTACATATTGTGTAGCACAAGCACGGTTCTTCTATACTATTAGAAAGACCCTGGCCTAACTGTGCATGCCAGTCAGGAGTGCGCGTCTGGCATTTGGGCAGTGGCGCGCTCCAGACCGGCTTTTGCCGTATGCTTTCGAACGTTGACGCGGATTGGGCAATGCTTTGCTTATCAAGTTCGAGCAAGCGGTAGAGCGCTTGCTAGAGTTCAAGTAAAGCATTATACAGGGGCGCTATAACGTAAAATGATTCCAAACTGTTTTGATTCCAAACTCCTGACGTCAAATTTACGTAACCACCGACGCAAGCGTCGGGCGATGACCCGCAGCGTTGTCTGAACAACCCAAACACTCTTCTCGTTTATAGGAGGTCACCTTTATTCGCTTTCAAAACCAATAACATTGTCTACACTCAGCGGTTTTTCTTATCTAATTGGCTGACAAGAGGCGAAGAGCACGCTCTAGTGGAGAGGGTTTCGATGGGGCCGAGCCAGCATAGTGAAAATAGATGACCGCATGAAGAGGGTGTTGCCGGCTTCTCCGATTGGTCCGCTTCGCCTTACTTAGCTTGTGGTGGCTGGTCGAAAATCCCGGCGCCGTGCAACTGAAGGAAAAGAATGCCGCTAAAAGGGATCCTCAGCAAGGAAGAGTTGGCAGAGCGATGTCGTATGCATGCCGAAAGGGCTCGATAACGTTTTACTGCCACGAAAAAACGTTTATCATGCGCAAATAAATACATGCTCACCGGCAGGTGCGAGTAGCGAGGGCCTGAGCGATCGGCAGGCAGCCATCTTCTATTCCTTTCGGAAGGGGGCAGTCTGGGGCTATTCAGAAAAATGTTCAGTTTTGTTCGGCAGATTAATGCATTTTTTTCGCGTACACGTCACTGTGATGTGGTGAGTTTTTGTGGTTTTGTGAGGTCGCGTGACAGACAGGCGAAGCGGGCGTAACCAGAAAACATTGGACCAATAGCAGAGGGCTAATGGTGAAAAGGCGTCGAATCAGGAATGATTATTTTTCTTTTGTGTGGTGTAATCATGCATAATCAGTGTGTACACGTTTTATCAGATGAGGAGCTATCGTGCTTTTCCTAACGTCGCGTGACAGACAGGCGAAGTTGAGAGTGGCCCGAAAATGTTTTGACCAATCATGGAGGCTGGTTGCAGAAATTGGAAACAAAACAGTTTGGAATCATTTTACGTTATAGCGCCCCAGGAGCGCGTATATTGCTGTTCAGAAAATCGTCTCGTTTCTGTTGTAGCCAACGCGGCTGGCGTCGGCTTAAGTTGTAGGAAGCTAGAACAAACGCAATGTTATCTGTTCAGCGCGGGGTGCCCATAACAAAACTTTTTTTTTATTTCACAGAAGCCCAAAACTGCACCCACTACGCCTCACGGACGCTTTCTTCCCGCAACGGTGTGCCTCATAATCAGATCGTAGTTTTGTTATGCCAAACCCCCAAAATTATGTAAAATTGATTAACACGTCATCATACGTCAATATGTGGACAGATCTCAAAAATAGTGCACTCTAAAAAATATAAGCCAATTCTGATGAGTGCAGTCTACAAATTCGGGTCCGATCGCCAAGATTGTCCAGTGAAAACATTTAGGAGTGCGGCACTCCTTCCACTCCCCTCACGCGAGGAGTGGCGCGATGCGTTGCTGCGCCCCTATCTCCACCCCCCCCCCCCCTCCTTCAATCAGGAAGACCTTGTCTTTCATCGACTTCAATTGGAGCCTAAAAGTCACCTTCAAACTTTCATTTTAACCCGCCATGGCGGCCTAGTGGCTATAGGGCGTTCCGCTGGTATGCACGAGGTCGCGGAATGAAAAATACCGGCCACGGCGGAGGCATTGCGTTGGGGGCATAATGCCAAAATGCCGAGTGCCGTGCATTGGGTGCATGTTAGGGAACCCCAGGAGGCCAAATTAATCCGGAGTCCCCCACTACGGCGTGCCTCATAATCAGATCGAGGTTTTGGCACCTAATACCCAAGAATTTTTTTTGTAACTTTCATTTTAGTTTGTCTAAGCCGACGCGGTGCACTCGCGCTTCGCACGAAAGATTAGTGAAGCACCGCAAGCCCGTACGCAGTAGGAGGTAGCTCAGTTACCGTTACGTCTCGCTCGAACCAGACGTTGAGCGACGGCAGCCGAGTCTCTGACTTGTCTACTGCAGGTGAAATCAGAGACAAACAAATTTATTTTCTCGCGACATCTGCAAAACACATCAAGAATAAGCATAATCAACAAAAAAAAACGCTTAACCTTGCACTCGGCCGCGCAACGCTTGAAACAGCGAAGCTGGGCGATCGTAACCCAGCATTTTCCGGAAAAAACAAAGAGAAGCATACCCACAACCACACAAACAACTAGACAGATCTCAAGAAACAGATTGGAGAAGGTTGCAAACCAGAACCTTCAGAAAGCCAATACACTTAAACAGAGTAAATTCGACACAATACCCAGAAGCGAGCTGCATGCTCGGCAAGCCCGAACACGCAGACATGGAACACGTCTTATGGAAATGCACAGAGATCACACCAATATACAGAGAGGACAACATAGAATCGGCCTTTTCGAGGAGCAATGGCCTAAGCGCTCTGACTAGCTAGCTCAGATCTACACGACCAACAATGGGCAATCCAGCAGGTCCGTGCAGTGGTGGAAAGGCTATGCCTCACCGCACATAATGCCCGGGTGGCCTGAGTCCGGGCCGGTCACCTCGCAGGTGCTTCTATCAATAAAAATTTTTCCGTTCGTCCGTTCCGGAAGTGCGCGCGAACTTTTCATCTTATTACTCATGATGATGATATATTCTTTTCGCACGTTTCGGACTTGCTGCCGTCACTGCGCGTTGCAAGCGCAGCTTGCAACACCGACACCGCGTTCCAATGCCGACACCGCGTTCCAGCAGACCCGCTCCGTGAATGCGTATCTCTCTCTCCCGCTATCATTTTCTTTATCTTTCACCTGAGCATCGTGCGCAAAACCTCTTCTTCACCTCGCAGAGCACGAGCGTTTGCGAACGCGCCAGCTGTGGACGAAGACGACGACGCTCGAACGCAATCATATGGTTCGCAAAAAAAAAAAAAAACATGTTCAGCAAGCGTGGCTGTATAGCCTAGTGGTTACGACGCTCGCTTTGGGGCCGTGGGTACGCGGGTTCAAATCCCGCCTCGGCTTCTTGATACGAACGACAAATTACGGCTCGCTGAAACAGCTTCGCTGTTAAAAATCCACCTAACAATTTTGGAATGACGGTAATAAGTTAAACACGCGCCTCGCTGTGGTGACAGGGCTTTAAGTGCGTAGTATTCAAGTAGGGGCAGAGCGTGAGTCGAAGATGTCGACGCGGATTAACGCTATTTTCGTGATATCAAGGTCTGCTTATATCATCAGTCCATGCGCGGCACTAAAAATAATAGAATGCAGAAAAAAGGTTCGGACCGCATTATATTACTGATTATACTCGGGCATGCTTACCTAATGCATATACGCCAAGTCGGCAGGACCCCGACGGATTGCTGCCGCTCTTGAGCGCCATATTAGCGAATCTTTTATCTCGCTCGGAGATCAGTTGATGCCCTTCGCATACTCTTCCACCGTGGCCTGTATAATTTCTACTTGCAAATTGTGCTCGTCGCGATGTGGCCGTTATCGTGCACCACTTACAGCGTCGGCCATGGTGAACGGTCTTCCAATGTTCGTGCATTCCTGCGTTTGTGTCGGCTGCCCATTCACGCATCTGAAGCTCCTGCTCCTCTTTCATGTACTATAACACCTTAAACGAGTAGCACGGAAGCTGGAAATATATATTTTATTACATCTCTGAGGCTCGTCGGCACTTATGCCTGTAGTTCTTGCAGGCACTGCAATGACTTCGCTAGCTTAGACCACATGTTCTGGCGTTGCCCCTCGTTACGAGGCACGGAACAAATAAATGAGGACAAGTGGCTCTCCGCTATCAAGAGCCCCGATGCCGGGGCGCAACCATGGGCTGTCCAGAGGGCCCACGATGAGGCGGTCGGGCATGGCCTGACTGTCCCAACGTGGGAGCGGCCCGCTGCGCGCTGAGTCGCGTACCTCAGGACGTTCATTAAAGTTTTACATCCATCCATCCATCTCTGAGGCCTAGGGAGTACGTATGAAAGCTTATTGCAACATAAATGAGTAAGCATTTTCTTATCTTTTCGTGATAAGTTGGAAAACCTGGGTGCCGTGAAGGCCGAGTGAGAATATGCTGACACGAAGTTGCCGGTGATGCACGTATGCGGAGGCTGGCACTGGTGGATGGGGAGGTGCCGTAGGCATAGCAACCGCAGTTGAAATGTGCAGGGAGCCACACTTTCACTAAGCATTTGAAAACGTTAAGTTCAATGCTAAAAGCTACAATTCAATTTTAAAAGTTTATTTGTACTATGGTAGTTAGCTTTTGTGTTTGCGCCATCTGCTTGCTAGTTAACGCAGCTGCAAAACTTTTATGAATCATGCTCGAAGCAAAGAATGCAGGATTGCCGTATACCTTTCAAAGCCTTCTTTGTTGTTCTGCTAAAAAGTGGCTTTTCTGACTGAACATTGTGCTAATAGTTAAATGCCACAAATGACGCTTAGCAGTCATGCGCTATCCTTTCCTGCGCTAGCGTTCTGTAATTTAACATGCATATTTTAGACCATGCATACCCTAAAACCATCATGTCATGCCCTGATTTTGAAACCACGCTGGTTTCTAAAGGGCCGCGTGTCGCGTAATAAGCAATTTCATTAAAGTGAACCTTTCTTACCGCTGGATTCAGAAATGTGTATTAACTTGAAGCTCACAATAATTTGAGTGGCACACGATAGCATTAAAGTATGTTTGACTGCTTCTCACGCTTCCCGGCAACTGCAGCTTTATGTAACCGTAATGTCTACCGGGAAACGCTGGCCTATGTTCGAAGGCGCGCTTTCTGGTAGAAACGCGGCCTCTTGCATGGGCCGAGCTTCTGTTATTAACGCGATAGCGTTAAAGGCCCTTTGTCGCAGAAACTCCGGCGTCGGCGTCGGTGTCGGCGTAGGCGTAGGCACCAGCGTCTGTGGCCCCCAACAAAATCACCCCGGGCCACCCCGACCCCGCAGGCCCTACGCAGAGGCGTTAGCGAATCGAATTTCTCGAAGTAAATTGTGTCAGAAAAATCGTAAAGTACGACTTAACCACAATCTACAGACGTGATAGGGTCGGATTGAGACAACATAATTCTCTTACGCGGATACTGAAGCACAAACCCCATTTTCAGAATTTCTATAATTCATACAGCGACGCGCCGCGCTATGTTCCTTGCCGAAACACCATCCAGATGGCGCTCGGCAGCCACGTGCGGTGGCGAAGTTGGAGAACAGGAAGGCTGGCCTACGCGTGCCCATATCTCTACCTCCGAAAATCCGACTTGAAAATACTCAATACCATGATCAGGACGGTCTACAAAACGGCATTGGGAATCCCTAAAGGCACAAGTAGCCTGCGTCTCCTAGACCTCGGAGTGCATAACACTATAGAAGAAATTATTGAAGCACATAAGGCTGCTCAATTGTGGCCCCTCTCATGTTCTGCTCAAGGACACAAAATTCTAGAAGCCATGAATCTCCGCCCCGTTGCCGGCATAACGGATAGAATTCGTATTCCCAACAGCATTAGGAATAAAATTATCATCCCCCCCCCCTTCCCAAAAACATGGGAGAAAACAATGTAGGCAGGAGGAAGGCTCGGGCCGAGGCACTCGGCCGCTGCCTTAGCAGCAAGCCAGCTATATACGTGGACGCTGCACAGGAGAGCGCTCACACGTTCACAATTGCAGCAGTCAACAACGAAGGCCAGACAGTGAGCTCACGTAAAATAAGCGCAGGCTCCATTCACGAAGCCGAGGAAGCCGCAATTGCGCTTGGTATAGCAGCATCGCGATACAGCTTCATAATATCGGACTCCATGTCAGCTATTAGAAGTTACATGCAAGGGTCGGTAGGCCCACGAGCCTCCGAAATACTGAGCGAACCGGCTGGCAAGGTTACGCTTATCTGGATGCCGGCCCACTCTGGGAATGGCGGGAACGAAATGGCCCACCGTGCTGCCCGAGAATTAATTAACCGGGCGGTGGAGGCATGTCCGGGACCGCTACCAGGTGGAACGACACCCAGTCACAGCTACAATGAAATTGTCACCGCGTACAGGGAGGACCGGCGGATATATCCACCACCAGATTCTTCCCTTAGTAGAAAGCAAGCCACGGATCTCCGCAGGGCGCAAACATCTACTGTTATGTCCCCCAAAATTCTATCTTATCTATCCAAAGGCGACTATAATTCAAAATGTAAATATTGCGACACAGATCCAGCTGATCAGAATCATATTCTATGGGGTTGTAGGAATAATCCTCCCCCAAGAAATCTGCTACGGCAAGCTCCCTCACAGGAGGCGTGGGACTCCGTACTAAAATCTACTAACGCTCAAACCCAAGCCGGGCTGGCGCACTGGGTGGCGAAGGTCGCGGCCAGCTGGACGCCACTCTAGCCCCCTCTGCCTGACCTCGGCTCCCCCCCCCCCCTCCCCTTGTCTTCAATAAAGTTTATTTCCTCCAAGTTGGAGAACAAGGAAAGCTGCAGTTGCCGGGAAGCTTATAAGCAGCCAGGGATATTTGAATGCTATCGCGTTCCACTCTTAAAGGCGAAGCTTAAGCTTCCTCCAAATTTTTTAGCACTTTAAATATTTCAGTCTGAGAAGATTTAACATAAAAGGCATGCGTTGTCGATGCTTTGTTTCATGAAATTCCATTCTGAAACTGCCGATGAATAACTTTATTTATTTATTTATTTATTTATTTATTTATTTATTTATTTATTTATTTATTTATTTATTTATTTATTTATTTATTTATTTATTTATTTATTTATTTATTTATTCAATACGGTAGGCCGCTTCAGGCCTATACAGGAGAGGGCATACAAGGTACAGAGGGTTCCATGTTAATGGGGAACAAAAAATAAAAAAGGCATAATACATTGTAAGCATGGGCGACAACAACAAAATAATAAGTGGACTATATATCTGAATATTTGAGTGGGCATACCAGTATTTGAAAACATGTGTAGGATAAAAAATAAGAATGCGGCAGTAAAAGGTTATGCAGTGTGTGAGAGCGGTAAAATGAAGAAAGACATAAAAAGAAGGAAAGGGAAAAACTGTTTGAACAGAACGTGTCAATACATGCGCGATGCATTATTTTCGCTTCTCTTCGCGCCCCGAACACTATCGTCTTAATGCAGTAAGTTAAAATAAGATTCTGCAAGTGATAAAAATGTGTCAACTGATTCAGCATTGACAACCTGATTCTTCAGGTTGGAGCGGCCCGCTGCGCGCTGAGTCGCGTACCTCAGGACGTTCATTAAAGTTCTACATCCATCCATTCATCGGCAGGTCATTCCACATTTCGATAGCTAAAGGAAAAAATGAATACTTAAACGTATTACAGCGTGGGAGTAAGGGGCGTATACATTCCTCGTGGTTATTTCTACTCGAGTGACGGTTCGGCGGTTCCAAGTATTCATCCTTATATATGTTTACTAAATTGTGCGAAAGAAGAAAAATAAACTTTAGGGAGGCTAGCTTACGCCGGCTAGCCAGAGTTGCGATACCGGCTTGCATACGGAGCGCAGTAACGCTCTCTATTCTGTCATACTTTGAATAAACAAATCTCAGTGCCCTGTTTTGAATTTTTTCTAACATGTCGGTCAAGTGTTTTTGGTGTGGGTTCCAGACTATTGCTGCATATTCTAAGATGGGTCTAATAAGCGTTTAATAATAAGTGTCTAAAACTAATAGATGGGTCTAATAAGATGGGTCTAATAAGAATATAAAACAAAGTGTGAGCAATTTTAGTGCTAAAAGAAGTATTTATTGTCTACGGAGGGCCTGCGTGGTATCGATTCGGAATTATTTTTCGCCAAACGACGGTCGGCACCGACACTGTATTTTTTGTGATACGCACAGGTGCGGGCTGTTAAATCGCGCCGAAATGCACGGGCAGCGCGCGGAAGCAGTGTGTTTACATCAGCACCTGCGTTGGCACTAGTAGTCGTACACAGCTACGAAACGTCTCGTGCGTCACCAGTACAAACACCCGCGTAGCGGTGTGCGCTAGGTTTTACAGCAAAGCTGTTAGCCGGGATTGATCAGGATTTTTCCGGTCTGTGCTCACCCTTGGAAGTGGCACTTTCGGCTGAAATGCGAAGCATGCATCGATTGCTATAGCTAATTAGCGGGGAGCCACGCGAAGTAGTGATAGTACTTCTATCGGCCGTGTCAACTTGTAAACATTCGCTTGCTAACCAAATTAACAAGCATGGCGTCAGCGCGCGCAGAGCAAACATGAACACATCACACTCGATGACCGCGGCCACTCGCAGTCAAAACGCTGGCATGAGGAAACTCGGCAGCAGCAGCGAGCGAAGTGGCTTTCGCGTTGTCTATCGCTTCACCGCAAACTGTGGCCCGAGAACACACAGCACGCACAAAGCTACGAGCCGCCGACGCAGATCGTTCTCAGGATACGGCCGCGCGTACCGCGCGCAGTCGCCACATACGCAGTTGCAGCCGGATACCTAGAAGTCTGGCTATCTGTTTTTTTCACCTTCCTTGCCAACGACAGTCCATGGTAAGTCTGGCTATCTGTTCTTTCACCTTCCGTGCCAACGACAGTCATGGTGAGATGACTGTCGTTGGCACGGAAGGTGAAAAAACAGATAGCCAGACTTCTATAATGTTTTGTATTTTGCGTCAACTCACTAATAAAGTCTCGTTACTATTCTCCGTCATCTAAATTAATTAGGCATCGCTAAATATCGGAAGTGAAACAACAACAAACGTTTTCGAAGCAATGCAGGAACAAAAAGAGCCATGTAATGCTCCGCGGTAATGCTCTTGGAGCGAATGCGGGTTTATGTATATATAAATAAATGTAACCTTTGTGTTCAATTTTGGGGTGGAAAATTACGTGATAACCTGTTATGTTTGCTTGTTGTCTGTTATTTAGTGTGTTGGGCCGTCAAGTAGTGTAGCAGTTTTATGTTTTAGGCTACAACCATTGATGCTTTCCTTGTAACGGGCCCTTTTACATGTACCTGCGGCACACAAGACCTTGAGCAACATTCTTTAAATTTTTTTTCACAATTGCTGAGATTTTTTCGGCAACTATTTATTTCGCATTTGGGAAAGCTAGGCATACAGCAGCCATTAATCCTTAGAAAGCTTGTTTGCAGCTAGGCTTTAGGATGGTGAGAGGCTATTCGTGCCATTTTTTTTCTAATGACAATGAGTAATCTTGTGTTTAAAACTGATCTTAACTGATCCTCATAGTAAATTGTCGTTGTTGCACTAATCAGTACGGGTTTGGTATCGAGTCATACCTAAAACGAGGGTGAATCAGACAGTCTTTGCCCCTATTTTCTTTTCAGCCAAATTACAGCTGTAAATGCGAAGTCAACATATCCATTCCCAGCGGTGGACGTTTCTTAGGCCAACACGGTCTTAACTGCCGGTAGCTCCGCGGCCTGGCGCCGCTGTCAGTTGTTGAGGATGACGGTTGTGCTTCACACATCCGCGGCGTACGAGCAACGAAGTGGGATTCGTTTTCTATGGAGCCATGGACGAACGCCCATCGAAATCCGCAGGGAAATGCAGCCCACGTATTGGCAAAGGTGTCTCGCTAAGTGAACTGCGAGGTGGTGGTGTTGTGAGTTCGCAAAGGGCCCTGAAGACTTGCATGACAGTTCCACAGTCAGCCACAGTGAACCGGACGAATTCTACCACAGGGGCATCTCAAATTTAGTACTGCGATGGGACAAATGTCTGAACCGGAATAGTTTAAGGTACCTAGAATGGTAGGTATATTTGTAATTAGCTGTAAGCAGCTTATTTTGGCTAATAAGAAATAATGGTAAAGACTTTCTTATTCGCCCTCGTATATATACCTGCTGTAAATATATGCGTCGGCGTTTGACTATTTGATTCGATATTCGATACCCACTATTGCTAGTCCGTTCGTATTCGAAAATTGCGAAACTTCTTCGCGTCTAGCTTTAAGTCGGAGCTTTCTATAGCTACTTCCATGGGGTTTCACTTGGGTCAGTCGGTTGTTGGGTTTGATTTTTCATTAGTTGCAATTAGGTTCGATGATTTTCTCCAATAAATTCACTATACATGCACAAAACATTGTTCTACCCTATAGCCATCGCGGCAAGTTACGGGTGCATTTAACCAAACGCATACTTTTCATTTGCAGCCGCATAACATCACTTCCCTTGATGGTTCTGTCAGGGGCCTCAGGGCTCGCACTATACAGGGTGTCCCAACTATCATGCACCAAGATTCAAAAATATGCCAATGCCACGTAGCTAGACAAACCCAAGGTAATTTTGTTTGCCGTCACTTGGAGATAGTGAGATTATTTTTTGCATTCGACCTAATTACATAATTAGACTTAATTAATGAACTTCTGAAATATTATAAATAGATGAAAAAGGGTCAATGAGAAAATTGTAGAGCAACATGAAAAACTCCCGATACAGCTTTCTGTTGCTCAATACGTGCATTTAGTGTGTTTTTCCGAGCGTGAAAGAGGCCCCCGAACGCACGCAAAATGCCTTGAGCGGTCAGTCGAGCGAAAATTTGGGGTGTATTCGCAGGCTTCTTTCACGCTTTCACACCCTGTATATAAAAGTGCAGGTAGTGCAAGTAAAAACAACAGTACGTTCACAGAACCTGTCGCTCAAATACCTCTTGTTTAACTCGACTATACACGGGTAAAAAAATCATTGCAGCGGTATGCCAGTCTGAGCAACTCATTCCAAAATAATTTGTTCTTAGGCAACTTGGTGTTTAGGCTTACTATGCATGTTGTGTTTGGCGTAAGCTACGGAGCTCAAAGCAAGGGAACAGGACAAAAGGAAAGAGACATTGGCGCTTCTCTGTGTGTTTACTTTTTTCCTGTTACCGTTACTTCCTGCTGCACACTTTTCGCCAAGAATAATATATATAGTGACTCAGCAACTCATACAAAATAAAGTACTATAAACTTGTTCTCACACCCTTCGGAGTACGGAGATCTGTTTGGCCACTCCGCGAAATATATCCTAGACTTTACTATATCCGGCGCAATTCCCTGGCTAAACCCGAACCTTTTTAAATGATTCCCAATATCCGACCATAGTGCTGTATAGTCCTAGTCATAACCGACACATGTTCCTGTATTCTGCGCCGCCCCTACCGTTGTTGGCATCTGACTGTACGTTCCAACATCCTCATAAGGCTGCGTTGTTGGCTACTCTTCGATTTAAATTTCTGACTGACCTCGCGGTCAGCTTTCACCTCCACAGCGGTACAAACTCCTAGCTCACGGATAACTCTCCTAACAAAACTTATGAAGTACTGCCTAAAATGAACCCTTCAAACAATGTGTTCTGCATTCAAGTGAGGTGTACGTAAGGTATATTTTATAATCATTGACAACCATGCTTCAAAGAAAAAAGTTGTCGCAGTTTCACCTGAAAGGCGAAGCATCAATTGCGATAGCAAATTTGTAGAGAGCTATACGGAGTAATGATAGTAGCTTTATCAGCTGTATAAACTTGGACATGCAGCAGGACCGGCAACACGCAGAACTGCTGTCGACGCCGTCGGCGTTTTGCCCGCGTTCGCACAAAATGCGTGCGGCGTTGGTGACTGTTGCCGGAGCCTCTGATATAAATAGGCACTTGGTGCCGCAGCTAAACGTCGCCTCCCTTCCCTCCCCCTCCCCCCCACGGCCTTTCGTGCGTCACAAGAAGGCGCGTTTGCTCTACATATATGGTGATTGTAAAGGAGGAAAGAGACGCCTACTTCTGCAGCCCTTAAGGGAGCACGGCACAGAACGCGCGTTTGTTCTCCGCCGTGCGTTCACTCCCCGTGAAAGCGCGCGTCCCTCGCGCCCTTCCACTCGCACATACAGCGTTCGGCGGCGCGCGGCGACGATTTCATCTCCATTGATTACCGCTGCGCAGGCTGTGTTGCTAGCTGTTCGTTGACACTAAAGCCGACCGTGTCCTTGCACGCCAGCCTTGTCCGCTGGGCTTCAGCGACGGTTTCCACCGATGGTTTTCGCTACTGCATGTAAACCGGTGAAGTACTCCCCTTATTACCTCCGCTGTGAAAACGTGGCCCACGTTTGCGGCGAAGTTCACGCAGAGCTGCGCGTCTCAATACCATGTCTGCACTGGACTGCGTGTTGCGGTCTTAAAACATCCGGACAAAACGACATCGCTTCGTAGTTGGGCGTCAACACGCGTCGGGAAAGCGCGAGGCCCAGTTGGGACAAAGGCATGAAATTCAACGTCAAGGGGTGTCCACACTGAAACAAGAATTACGCACCGTGTCGTCATTAGGCAATGCTTCGCATGACATTTGTTAAATGCGAAGCATTTCTTGGCGAATATTTGCTACATTGACAGTATCTATCTATCTGTCTATCTATCTAGCCGCCTACGACTTTGTGCTCTCATAGTCATTTCTGTAACTTGGTGTGTACCAAAATTGGCATACTATGACAACAGTATATGACGAACATAAATGATATGTCATGACATGGATGTCATGACATGACATATCATTTATGCTCGTCATATACTGTTGTCATAGTATGCCAATTTTGGTACATACCAATTTTGGTACATACCGCATGTCATGACATGGATGTCATGACATGCTCGTCATGTAGGTCATGAAACAGCTGCCTACGCATTGGTGCTCTCATGGTCGTTTCGTTAACTTGGTAGGTACCAAAATTGGTATACTTCGACAGGAGTGTATGACGAACAAAGGTGATAGGTCATGACATAAATGTCATGTCACGCGTGTCATGTGGGTCATGACAATCACCCAAGCGAAAGATTAACACTCAAAAGCCACTAAAATAGAGTCTGACGTGAGTACTAAGTGAAAGAATACTAAAGCATGATAGTAGAAGTCATAGTCATGAGCATGACACAGGAAAAAGTGACAATGAATCAGCTAAAAAAGTATAGCACTCAAAAACCACTGAGATAGGTTCTGACGTGGGTACTAAGTGAAGGAAACACTAAAGGATGCTGTAGAAGCCATAGTCATGAGCATGACTCAGCAAAAATGACAATGACTCAGCGAAAAAATATTAACGCTCAAAAATCACCGGAATGGTTGGATGGGCCCGGTACTAGGTGAAGAAAAAGGCTAAGGCTGTTGGTCGAAGTCATAGTCATGACCGTGACTGACCAAAAATGACAATGACTCAGCGAAAAAAAATTAACACTCACAAACCACTGAAATGGGTTCGGACGTCGGTAATAAGTGAAGAAACACTAAAGGATGGTGGTATAAATCGTATTCACGAGTATGACTAAGGCTTTCGCCCTAAGATCTTTTAGGTGTAGCTAAAGGGACTCTCAGGACTCACGATATGAATGTCGTGACATGCGTGTCATGTAGGTCATGAAAGAGCCGCCTACATCTTGGTGCTCTCATGGTCGTTTCGTTAAATTGGTAGGCTCCCCGCACACTGCTTCGCATAACATCGATTTCCACAGGACGTGGGATCTGCCGGCTTTTTTACACATGGCGCAGGAATGTGCGTAAATTTTAGTGTCTTCTTAAATAAAATTTGCGTCTGCGGGCAGTTAAATGAATAGAACTGAATAAGAGGCTCTGTATCAAGTTGGCATTACTCAAAACAGAACAAACCCGCGAATGGGCCCAATCCTGCTTGCCCGCCTACTTGCCTGCCTGCCTGCACGCGTAAAGTTAACTGGGTCCCCTGGTTCCCATGTCTTCAAGACGGCATTCTAATTGTGGGCACCACAAGCGTTGTCTCATGGCTTCAGTCCAGCCGATCTTATGTCAGAGACTGATGAGCACTACGATCTGTGCCAGCGAGCAAGGCCGGGACGAGGACAGGTCACACGGTTGACTGGTTTGCTGCGCTTCGTCGCCTATGGTTCTCTGTCTTCTGTTCAAGTACGCTTAGAATAGGCAACATTCAGACCTGTGCAACTGAAGCCAGTGAACCACTGCTCTGTTCTCCAACAGATCTCACTATATTTGGTTAATCAAACACTTATATTTCATATGGTTTCCCAACACTGCCAACGCATTCTAACCGCAGTAGACAGCCAGAGTAGGAAGGTTTAAAGCATTGTTTCACCAGGCATTACGCTTTTAAAATGAAACGTGGCTGCTATTGCTGCTTCTGGGTCGGTCGGTCATTGGTATCTCACAGGATATATATGTGGATAAACATTATCAAGGTTATATATGTGTTGAATTCAAGCTCCAACAGTATATTAGCCCTTAATAGTGACCGACAATGTAATACCAATCAACGCACCTTTTTTTATAAATTATACAAGAATACATCCCTTAATAAAGTCTGCGTATAACGTCGGCCTGATAGGTACATATAAAGCACACATTTCTCTTTAATTAGGTACTGCATTGTATTCCATGCCTTCATATTATTTGCTGCAACCATTCTCTGCCTGGTACACAGTATTTGCCGACTTTTGGTCGATATTCTAGGAGTACGTCACATCTGTGACACTAGAGGTATAGAGTCTCGTTAAATGTAGCTACATATATGTCGCACTCCTTTCGTACACCTGTCATCACAATTCTTCCCTCGACAGGCCTCATCCATCGTCTTCGTCTTGTGTGCCCGCATGCACGAACGCCTGTTCTTGTGTATTTGCACACAAGACAGTTGCCTATTAGACAAAGAGAAAATTTTCAAAGTAGCCTAGCCTGGCAGGTTCTCTTGTCAATCATTGTCTCGGAGCAAGTCTTCTCAGAACATCCCATCTTAGTATCGTTCACGTCTGCCCGGTTTCACAACTTTGGTCATGTGTGGAATAGGTACTTGAACTATCGCGATATTTAGCTATCGAGGTTAAACTATGCACGAACCAGGTCGCATCATCCTGTGTTCATACTGTCAACAAAGAAGTGCCTGGCTGAACTTATCACGTGTTGGCCATGTTCTGTAGGTCAAACAGCAGAAAGTGAGTAGCTGGTACGCCGTGGCTGATTTCATTTATGTCATTGTCCCAGTTTGGGCGCCACGCCAGGTGACATTCTTGGCCCGCTTCGTCATCTGCTGTTTCTTTGCTCTTCAAGCATATGCTTCGAGGTGGCCGGGAAACGTGCAATGTTCTGCATCCAGCGCGACGTGTCATGTGGTGTCCCGGCGAGGCGTGATGACATAATAAACACGGCAACGAAGAAGCCGAGTGAACATAAAGAACTCAGATATGAAGGCTCCTCAGCGCAGGGGCCTCGGCGCAGAGCCAATGATGCTATAATGACGCTGCAGGCATTGTGCGAGCGTATATTGAAACGCTCGCTCTGGTGTTGCGTCATCTCTTTTAAGCTGATGCATTTTAAAGGCTTCGAAGCACATAGATTATAGGGAGAGAGAGAAAAACTTTAATGAATAAAATGAAATTTTAGGTCCCGTGGTTGGGGCCCCTAGTCCAGGGCTCCACTGGCACGAGCGGTTCGCTGGGCTTGGTCCAGGAGAGCCAGTTGGCTGTCCTGGTCCTCGTCCGCAAGCCGCGCCTCCCACTGCCTGTTAAAATCTTGTGTTTTTAGTAGTGTGGAGTTTATATGAAGTCCTACAGCGTTTTTTATGAACGCGGAAAGATGTAAAGTTTGGGCAAGTAAAGGGCCGGCTGTCTAGAAATCAAGAAAGTTTCTGAAAACTTTCTGCTTGTGCGCGGAATTTGTTTATTTAGCGTGCAATAAATCATACAATAATTCACGTACCCAATTATCCCGCCATTCTCGATACATGCTCCCACTGAGTTGGAGCACTTGTTATTTGCAATACAGAGATAAAACTGGCAGATCCAGAGAGCCTGAAAGATTAACGCACCATGCGCTTTAGCGTCTGTGAAAATGTGACGATAAGCCGGCTTATCAAAGTGCTTAAAATTGTCCATCACAAACATTGGCCCTGTCATTCTTCTCCTTTTTTTCTCCCTCTATCATTACTCCACCACAGAGCTGATGGCTCGAACACTATGGTTAATGGTTAAGAGGAACCTTTAGCTCGGGTGCTCCCATTTCAATACGTGTAAAAGTAGAATTTGTTTTTCTCGACAACCACCAATTTGATGTCGTTTGTTGCATTTAACAGAAAAAATTCAAAGCTGGTGACTGTTGGTTTCGAATTTTTCAATTAGGTCGTCGATTGTTCATTGAAAATTCGCATCAAATAGCACATTTTCAGAAAACGAGGCTATCAAGTTTACAACTCTGTAACTCAGCTAACAAAAATTATATAAATTCTGTACATTGGTTCTAATAGTAAATCTAAAGCGGACAAAACTGATATACTACTAATGAATCTCAAAAAAGTTTATAACATCGAAATACAGCTTTTGCATAACCCTCCTACACAACATAACGAATTCACGTAAGATAAAAATTGACATATCGAATTTGTGCGCTTTGATGATCTAGTGGATACCGTTTACAGAACCGCAATAGCTGTTCTTGATGCAGAGCTATTAATTTGCAAACGTCGTGCTCCGACTTTTTTTGAACTTCCAAATTTCTGAAAATCTTTTTTTAAAACATTCGGGCCCAAAATCGAAATTTTGCTTCACACAGAAACTAGAATTTAACTTTCTCTCTCAAATGCAACAAATTTCGTTAAAATTGGTCGAGAGGCTATCTCAGAAAAGCGTTTCTGCGTTTTACATGTATTAGAATAGGCAGCATCGGGGTTTGGCCCGAGCTAACGCTTCCTCTTAAGGCCAATAGCTAGGCCGTATAAGTGCGCAACTTTTCTGGCAGAACAGGTACCTTTAAATTTATTCACTCAGTGTTTTAAGCGTCCGAAGGCAACATTTTCAAGGGTACCTTTGCGGTCGTTGACTTCGGGAGCCCCTCTTCATACTATCTGTACTTAATCATTGCTTGTTAAAAAAAGAAACGAAACAAAAAAGTAAATAAAGCTTTTAACAAGCACCAGCATTTTTATTACGTCAACGCAGAGCCGGTGGCTCCAACATTATGAAAAATGGTTAAGGCCAAAAGCTAGGCACAACATTTCTAGTAGAACAGGCACGCCCCTGAATTGGATCAACAACTGTAAAGTTTAGTTTACTCAGCGTTTTAAGCGTCCGACGGCAACATTTTCAAGGATCCCGTTGCAGTCGCTGACTTTGGGGCCCCCTCTTCATACTATCTGTACATAATCATTGCTTTTTAAAAAAGAAACCAAACAAAAAAGTTAATAAAGCTTTTAACAAAGCACCAGCATTTTATTGCGTCAACGCAGAGCCGGTGGCTCCAACATTATGGTCAATGGTTAAGGCCAACAGCTAGGCACAACATTTCTAGTAGAACAAGCAGGCCCCTGAATTGGATCAACAACTCTAAAACTTATTTCACTTGCCGTTTTATTGGCTCAGAAGGCGACAATAAAGCTTTTAACAAAATACCAGCATATGCACTTACATTTTTTTTTCAATTTCTTCCGCTGGTTTTGTGCAATTAACGCACATACTATTCTTTTGAAGGCTCAACTCGATACGCGTAGTATTTCGCAAACGGGAAGCGTCTTAATCTTTCGGCAAGCATCGTTATGAATAAATCAAAACGGATCATTTTGTATGGTTCCATCTAAGTGCCTTAGAGTTGACATTTTTCGAACACATTCCTAAGAGGACGCATATTTGTTGTAACAAGTTCCACCTTGATAGACAGGATAGCAGTGAACGACGGGCTCAAGAAAGCGATGCGGCGTGTGTTCCTTCGCGAACGAAATTTTCTTTACGTGTGCTCAGTGGCCAAAGTCTGAAGTGATTGGCTCTGATAGTGCAACACAGTGTGACAACTCAGCGTGGACAACCAAATTTTGAAAAGACCCCACATATCAGTACTAAAAAATTCCACGAACCTACGCACACTAAGACGTTAAATTACTTTTGACGCTAAGTTTGACCCACCAAATTTAGGCTCCAGATTGTGATTACAACTACCCTGGTGCAAAACGTCAAAAGGAACTGCAAAAATAACTCTGTAGCAAAGTATCAAAACATGGTTTTCGTTCAAGTATGAGGACACTGAGATTATAAGCCTCGGGATCTGCAGGAGATTTTCGTAAAATATTTTAGTCTATAAGCAATATAACCATATATTTTAGTACAGCTTTTCGTACTCATGCACTTGCGTTTTTTTTCCCTACTTTATCACGTGCCAGCGCAGAAAATGCAATGAATTCTGGCGGTTTTAGCGCCAAAACCATGGTTTTATTATAAGGCATACTGTAGTGGCGGTCTGCGGAATAATTTTGACTACCAGGGGATCTTTAACGTGCTTCAAATGGACGGGACACATTTCGCCCATATAGAAATGCCTCCGCCGCGGCCGTGATTTGATCCCGCGACCTTTTGCTTTGCAGCGCAATACCATAGCCGCTAAGCCACCGCTTTGGGTGCACAATTACACAATTACATTTGCACAATTACATTTCCTGCATTAACGAAAACAAATTTTCTTGAAGAGTGCAAGTCTGGTTTACAGTATTTACGTAGGTCTTCTTCCTCCATTATTGAAAGAGCACGTTCCACTTGGTAATTCGCGGTAATATTGCAGCTTTGAACGGCTCCCTCAATATTTCTCACTCCGCAACTTACCGTATACGTTTTCAAAAATGTGTTTAAAAGACACGGGTTGCATTTAGCTAGTTATATAGCCAGTTGGTTATAGGTATGTTCATGCTGAAACATGTGCTTGGCCTCCAACTAATAATAAAATGCCAGTTTGGGATTGCGCCAGTTGATATTTCAGAATGGAAGCGCGAAACGAAGACGTGGATGACCAGAACGGCGCTTTTTGTGTCTGACGTTCTCGTTCGCGTCATCTTCTTGAGTTTCAACCCCAAACAATTTACCGCTATGCGAGACGTGCATGTGGGGGATGCTTTACGCCGTTATACGATTACAGACGTAACAATGTAACGCTCTTGTTATTCCCTAAAGGAAGCCGAACTTAAGCTAAGCACAGTAGTCGTGGTTTTAGTGCAGCGTCTTTGAAATCTTAAAATAAAGACTGTGTGCGTAGTATGTGCTACGTTGTGGTGCATTTTTGAAACAGTCAGTGTAATTTACTCTGTCAAATATCATATTTTGAAAGATCCTAGCTTACTGATGTGTGATGTGACTTTTTTTGGTTATCGCAATGAAAAATCGATCATCTTGTACAAATGGATCAATATCATGTTTCAAAAATATACAACTTAAAAAAAAACCTCACAACTGTATAAACCATGGCCCGACGGCCCTTGGAATTGGGGGAGTGCTTAAAATGAAAACAGAATCATGCATGTAGCGTAATTAACCTACTATGGCCAGACCGGTGCAAACACGCGCGTTAGTTTCCCGCCACTAAAATTGAGTGCAATGCCTGATGCAGGGTTTTCCAACTGCAGAGGAGGCCAGCATGCGTTTCGCACGAAGAAATTTGTCTAGAGTCTCTCTTCCTCGTGACAGAGACTGATTACCGCGAAAGCCGAGTTTCGGAAATCTGTTCCTCCACTTTGCGACAGCCAAGCTGCCGTTATCGCTTCTAATCTAATCGCGGTTCCTCAGCGGTGGTGGTCACTCACAGGGATAACGGACTTTATCGAAGTATTGACATTACTGGCAACGCTGCCTGCACAGCAGACGGTCGGTCACGAGCGCGAATTTTCCCTCTATGTACTTTTCCGGCATAGCTACTTAGGCTTGGCCTCACAAGTTACAGTGCAATTAAAAGGTACACCCCTGTGCCTTCCTGGTTAGCACTTGCAGCCTCCTAACATATGCAGGGACCCATGAGTGGCACTTTGAATCAGGGCGCCGAGTACATCGAAGGCGAATTTCATTTCTGTACCTGTCTCGAGTCAATAAACACAATCTTTATAGTGAATGTTGTTGAAAAAAATCCGACAACCTAAATGCACGTAAACAATCCGCATGGTGTTTGCTAATGCTTCCAAAACCATTTATCTGCACGTATTTCAGCTCTAAAGCATGCAAATGTCAAATATAACGACTGCTTGTCATTGCTTTTCATCGAGGCTAGTACTAACCATCCATCATCAACAAAGGCAAAGAAATGCATTCTGTAATTTTGAATAACATCTATCAAGAAGTGATGACGAAACACAAGGCTCAAATCTTTATTTTTGTAACCGGGATTTCAGCAGAACTCTGTCTGTTCATGTAAATGCGCTTAACTAAACCTGGTCACTTTGCAGTGTCGGTGATTTATTGGACCAGAATAAGATACAAATGAGACAGCTCGTATTCCGAAAAATTTGGTCGGATACTCCAGCATATGTCGGAAAATTTTTGAATGTTGAGCTCATTGTGAACGAGCGATATGTACAGGCCCGGTAACGTTTCACGTGATGGTTTTGTGTTGACAGTGTTTGAATCCTGAAATTTATGAACCGAATAAAATACACAAGTTCGCAAAAAATTATCACCAAATGGCGTCTCTATTATAATACGTTTTCATTATCAAATAAACATCTAATCGGAAATTTGCGTGGACTGTGTTTGATAAATCACAAATAACGGTTATAGACAAAGACACAGACATGTAATACCGTTCACAACTACATGTCCGGACAACTAGTAGCTTGCAAGTGATAAACTGCCTTCAGTTACCTCATACACCATCTTAACGACAGTAATTAAACAAAGAACTAACAAGTTAGCGGTTGTGAGTAGCGTTCGATAAAAGAGAGAAGTGTGACATCACAGCACCCCGCATTGTTTTAAAAAGATGCAAACTTGGTTAGACTGGCAAAATAATAAATCGGAACCACTTCGTATATAGGCTGCCTAAAAGCAAACTATTCTCACTGAATGCTAAAAATTATAGTGCAGGTATTACCAGCTCCGTGCATTCAGTCAGGAACTAGTGCCCCTGCTCAATAACCGCAGCCGTCCTGTAGGAGAATCCCTCAGAACAGTCATGCTCTCGAGAATGCAATTAGTTTTCCTATCATTTATATCTTCAAATGGAACTAATATTCGACAACTTGGAATTGTGGGTTCTCGAATGGGATACAAAACGAATAGCGGGGACTATTCTAATAGCATTCGATATTTCCCATATTCTCACATTCAGCTGTGTGCCTTAGCAGTGACCACTTTTCCGTATGATTCAGAACAATTTGCACGCACAAGGCTAACGGTGCTGTTGTTGATGTTGCTGCTGCTGTATTATGTTATGTCTCAATATTGGTTTGTTTTATTGCGATAGCAATTATATGGACGCTCAAAACGGATTTCTACCGTCGTCGTCGCCGTCGCCGTGAGGTTCCGTATAAAGTCCAATGGCGATGAAATCGTCGCCGCGCGCCGTATGCTGTATGTGCGAAGGTCCGCCACTTCTTCCCTCGCGCGAAAGGCCGTGGGGGGACGGGAGGGACTGAGTGAGGGGAGGCGACATTTAGCTGCGGCACCAAATACGTATTATTGCGATAGCAATTATATGGACACTCAAAAGCAGATTTCTGCCGTCGGCGTCGCCGTCGCCGTTGCCGTCGCCGTTGCCGTCGCCGTCGCCGTCGCCGTGAGGTTCCGTATGAAGTCAATGGAGATGAAATCGTCGCCGATGATATCGCCGCACGCCGCCGAACGCTGTATGTGCGAGTGAAAGGGCGCGAGGGACGCGCTCTTTCACGGGGAGTGAACGCACGGCGGAGAACAAACGCGTGTTCTGCGCCGTGCTTCCTTAAGGGCTGCAGAAGTAGGCGTCTCTTTCCTCCTTTACAATCACCATATATGTAGAGCAAACGCGCCTTCTTCCGACGCGCGAGAGGCCGTGGGGAAGGGGGGGAGGGGGAGAGAAGGGAGGCGACGTTTAGCTGCGGCACCAAGTGCCTATTCATATCAGAGGCTCCGGCAACAGTCACAAACGCCGCAGACATTTTGAGCGAACGCGGGCAAAACGCCGACGGCGTCGACAACAGTTCTGCGCGTTGCCGGTGCTGCTGCATGTCCAAGTTTATACAGCTGATAAAGCTAATATCATTACTCCGTGTAGCTCTCTACAAATTTGCTATCGTAATTGATGCTTCGCCTTTCAGGTGAAACTGCGACAACTTTTTATATAAAAACGTTGTGAGGCGAGAAAGTGGTAAAGACTTCCCACGCTGCTCGACTAGTGTCCCGTTCTGATCTCGTCGAAAACCTCCGAGCCGCCGCAGAGGCACCGGCAACAGTCACCAACGCTGCGCGCGTTCGGTGCGAACGCGGGCAAAACGCCGACAGCGTCGACAACAGTTCTGCGCGTTGCTGGTGCTGGTACATGTCCAAGTTTATACAGCTGATAAAACTACTTTTCTTACTCCGTATAGCTCTCTGCTAATTTGCTATCGCAATTGATGCTTCGCCTTTCTGTTAAAACTCCGACATTTTTTCTATATATCGTGGACCAGTTTGTGCGCAATGTCAAGAGGCCGCATATTATTCCTGTGCGCACTTCCCATCAAGCATGTTCCGTCAATTTAAGCTGCGCAACTGCACGAGACGCAAGATTTTCAATATAAATAAACAGAAAAATAGTAGCCCATCTAAGATTTTATTGCGATAGCAATTATATGGACACTCAAAAGCAGATTTCTGCCGTCGGCGTCGCCGTCGCCGTAGCCGTCGCCGTCGCCGTCGCCGTGAGGTTCCGTATGACGTCAATGGAGATGAAATCGTCGCCGTGCGCCGAACGCTGTATGTGCGAGTGAAAGGGCGCGAGGGACGCGCGCTTTCACGGGGAGTGAACGCACGGCGGAGAACAAACGCGCGTTCTGCGCCGTGCTCGCTTAAGGGCTGCAGAAGTAAGCGTCTCTTTCCTCCTTTACAATCACCATATATGTAGAGCAAACGCGCCTTCTTCCGACGCGCGAGAGGCTGAGGGGGAGGGGCAGCGGGGAGGGGGAGGGAAGGGAGGCGACGTTTAGCTGCGGCACCAAGTGCCTATTTATATCAGAGGCTCCGGCAACAGTCACCAACGCCGCACGCATTTTGAGCGAACGCGGGCAAAACGCCGAAGGCGTCGACAATAGTTCTGCGTGTTGCCGGTGCTGCTGCATGTCCAAGTTTATACAGCTGATAAAGCTAATATCATTACTCCGTATAGCTCTCTACAAATTTGCTATCGCAATTGATGCTTCGCCTTTCAGGTGAAACTGCGACAACTTTTTTCTCTCAATCCCTCTCGTACGTCATTCTTCAGTTCTAGGCCAATAGGGGCAATCATCTTTTTTTTTCTATTTGGAACAGGGCAGTCTCCATCTATAAAGAAATCGCTTTTTTCGACATATCAACGCACTGTAGTCCGTAGACGTAACTTTGGCGTAGTGAGATTTTGCGGTTTTCTGAGGTCTCCTGACAGACAGAGGAAATAGGTGCAGCCTGACAAAAACCTTTGGCCAATATCTGAGAGTTATAGAGGAAAAGCGTGTAGCTACGGAAAGAACAGTTTTTTGTTGTTGTTCAGCCTCATCATGCATAATCAATTGTGTTATCAAGGATGGAGAACTTTGGCAGTTTCGCGACGTCGTGTGATGAGATGGAGTGGGCGTTCCAAATGCTTTTGCCAATCGTTAAAAGTTAATGGCAGAAAAGGCAGAGAAACCGATTAGAATAGGTTTACGTAATGGCGCCCATGAATAACCGGACAACTAATATCTGCGGCTACCTTTGCTTTTTCTACGGCCAGATTCTTGTTCCCTAAAATTAAAAGAAATTCTTAGGTCTTGCGTGCCAAAACCACGATCTCATTTGGAGGCATGCCGTGTGGGGGATTCTGGATTAATTCTGACCACCTGGGGATTTTGAACGTGCCTGCCATACACGGTACAGGGGCGGTCTTGCATTACACCCCCATTGAAATGCGGCCGCCACGGCCGGGATTTGATCCCGCGACCTTGTGCTTAGCAACGCAATGCCATAGCCGCTAAGCCACCATGGTGGTTATATTTGTTCCCTTGGTTGCACAACAAGCGGATCTTTGTTTTTATACCCATGCAAATTGCCCTACATAGGTTACTGGTAAAGACGACGAAAGGGTTACGGGACAAAGCACGAGACGACGTGCGCAATCCACCTCGTCAGTGGTTTTGTCTCGTCATCTTGTCGTTGAGTTTACCAGGCGTCTGCGTTGCGCAGTTTACTCGGATAATGAAAACCAATTTTACCCCATAGATGTGTTTTTTTTTATTTACATTTCACAGTTTTTTTTTCTTTTTTGGCAGTTTTTTTGTGTCGCGAACATACGCGGATCCGGTTGCCTATTTTTTGTACTCATTAAAGAGTACAAAACCGCAGCGATGGCCTAGCGGTAGAGCATCCGCCTCGTATGCGGGAGGTACCGAGTTCAAATCCCGGTGCCGCCGGGAACCCACCGGTTTTTCTCATGGGTAGAGATGTCCCCTGGCCTGGTGCTCGGCTGTCGTGGGGGTCCACATCTCGAAAGAGGGCCCAATAGAGATTTCAGCTGTTGTCTCTGGGCGCCTCTTGTCCAACCCACAGACGGCCTTGTAGAAGAGCATCCGCCGCGGCTGTGGGAGGCAAGTGCTGCCGCCGGGTACCTACCGGTAAAATAGGTACAAGCGCGCTGCCGGCCTGGTGCTCGGCCATTATGGGACCTGAACGCTTGGAAAGGACATGTTACATGTCCAAATAGGACATGTAGCATGTCCTATTTAGGACATGCTACATCACAGTTCTATTATTGAGCATCCATCGTTGTTCTTCATGATGCTGCCAAAGTTTGGGCCATATCACAGGCATTGCATGAAGCAAAAGCGAACAGGAGTCCACAGGAACATGGAGGCTTAAAGTCATCAACAGTTGAAACAAGGCATGTGCGAGGCGGAAGGAACTGCTTCACCAAACAGAATTGTTTTCTTCAGAGCAACAACTGCTTTCGTTAGAAGCTTTTATATAGCTCACTCTACCGCAATCCCAGCGGGGGTTAAGAAGCTGGGCCCGTTTAATTTTCCTCTCCATTTGGGGGCAAATGAAGGTGACGTATAGAAACGATGCCAAGTTTTAGCGGTTGTTGCCCTGATGAGGACGAGACCCTTTGTCTAAATGTTGGCTCCGGCCTGAGACATCCCTCGTTCGATCACTGTTGATGATTTTCGGAAAGTGTAATGTCTCTTTAATACCGCCGTGTTTATATGCGAGTGACGGTGGTATCCAAATGCTTTGTTGCTACGAGGATTCGTTTTACTTTACGTCGTCATACTGCTTAATCCACAAGTCGCTGTGTGTAGGTGCTGGTAGCATATTTCTTGGCAACATTTCTAATATCCGAATCTACCAGGCGTACAAAAAGCATGTAGTTATAATTTTATGCTTCTTTTCCTCTGTCTTTTTCTATTTCTTTCACATGCACTCTGCGTTGCCCCCTTGTCGCTTCCGGCCTGGCCATCGCTCGGATATGCGCGAACCAAAAGTGCTGGCCGGGGGAGGGTCACAATGCCACTTCCTCCGCCCCGGAAGGCCGCCACAACAAGTCGGTTGGCAATGCCAAGACCTACTTCATCATCCAAGGTAAAAACCTCGGTAAGTGTATTTTTATACGAATACTTCGAAAACAACTTTTAAAGATAAAGTATCTAAGTGGTCCTTTGAAAATGCCAAGTACCGGCAAGCCATTAATCGACGCGGTCCTCCCTTTTCATCTTACAGCGGCCTGCCAACTCTCATTGCGCGTTCTATGCCATTACTTGCCATTACGTATTCAAGGCCCTTGACGTGAAACGCAACTTAGCAGCCCCGACCTTTCCACTGAAATATTGGGAATCGAATACTTAGCGCTGCCACTCGTCCGGCCCCCACCGTCTAACCCAAGGTGTAGTTTTCTAGCGAAACATTGCGTATCCTGCAACTCTTGTGCATTCAGGGTTAGCTTTACCGAAGTTTCAATTCTTATTCACTTCGCATTACTTAGTCATTTCGCATTCCCGTTTGCAAAGTGTTTTCGTGTTATGTTGTTACCAGTTCTTCAAAATGCGTGCCTTTGAAAAAAAGTTAATAAACTGATGATGCTCGAGTTACAACCACGTGAAAACAGACAATGAAGCCGGAGAAAAGGTAATTGGGCACCTATTCATGCGTTTAGCTGAAATCAAGATATAATAAGGAACCGGGAGGTGAAGTGGGCTAACAGACAACATGCTGCACGCGAGTGTTGACGTGTGCAACACTGTCAATTTACATGCGGTGTTGCTTTTTCTGTTGATTTGTATGTAAACAATATTAGCCCTGGAAGTGTTAGGCAGTGGAAGTGGAACTTCTTAAACGCCGGCGTCACGGTTTACATGTGCGTAGGAGCAGGCAATTGACCTATAAACCCTCGCATGCTGCCTCATCGCATCAAGGCTTCGCTCAACGCTGCCTCCCAAGCGCAGTCAGTTTTTTACCGCTGACACAGTAGAAATAGGATTCAGCTTATTTGACTTCGTATGAGCAAGCTACTGTGCAAATGCACGGGCGTCAATGCATCCCTAGCGTAAAGCATTTCTTCTTTGAGTTCCCACATTCATCAGTCGGACATGCCCTTGTGGAGTGTGCTTGCAGCAATTAGACAGCGCAGCAGAAAAGGTTAGAGGCCGGCCTACCAAAAAGTGCCTGAAGGATTAACAAATGCCCTCCCCGGACGTCACTAGCATGTGGCTGCAACAGTCACTATCTAAACAGAACCAAATAAACACCGAAGAGTGTCATATGGACTTCACCAATCGTAAAAAATAAGTAGGGAGGAGAACGGAAACAGCATCGACGACAGATGTGCAAAGAGCACGTTTTAACAGCGGAGCTGTTTAAGCCGACCGTCAGTCCGTAACGCGTAAACAGAAATTCTGGGCCGATCCTGGTGGTATCGCAGAAAGGGTCCAAGCGCAGTGGCACATACCCCTGTGAACTAGCGAAGGTGTTTAAGCCTAGCCCAAATACGTGACCAATACCTTGCGATAGCTAATCGATAGCCAATCAATAGCTAATCAATTATCGATCAATGATCAACAAATTTTGGGAAATGCTGGGGATGACTTGGTGGCTTAGCCTAGACCAAATACGTTGCCAATATCTTGCGATAGCCAGTCAATAGCTAATCAGTAGGCTATCGATATTAGATCAATAATCAATAAATTCCGGAAAAGCATTAACCCGTAAGGCCAGGACCAGCTAGGTGCCGATCAACTGCGATCTTTATTTAGCCATGCGCCACTAGTGCAAGCAACGCAATTATTTTTTTTCGCTCACGTCGTTCCCTATGAACTCATAATTTCTAAAACATCGTACGCGATGAATGAGGTGTCAGAAGTTTGAGAGACAGCTCGATCGGCTGACGCAGCTGATTTCTAGCTTTGAAGAGCTGTGTCGGAGCCACCGGTGGGCACCTGCACCATGGTATATTGAGAAGTGCGCATCCACAGGAACATGACAGAAAGCTGACCAGAAAAGGCTGTAATCTATAGTCGGTAATCCTCCGGGCACAAAAAAAAAAAAAAACTGCGGCACAGCTTCCACAAAGGAGGTCCTCATGCGAACATGCGCCCAATCTTGCACTAGTGTGAAACTTACTATGTTGCAAGCGAAAGCGCGGGTGTGGTGGACCAGTGCCTACCTGAGGCAGGATGTTCTAACTGTAAAAAAAATCAAGTATAACACTAAGAGCGCTATTGCGGTGCTGTTTGCATTCAACTGGTAAAGATGAAGCGCTAGGAACACATTCACCTGTTTATTCAGAACATATTCAGAACATGTTCCAGTTCTGGGCGCTCGGAGGCACTCTCACCTTAGAGCTCGGAACGCGACCGAGATCTCATAGAACCTCGCTCACGTGGCTACTCCCTCAAAAAGGTATGGGAGCAGCTGAAGGTTCAGCTGCTTTCGCCGGATACTGGGGCGAGAGCAATGGCATGTAGACAGTGCACCATAGACAGTGTAGCGTGGTAGCATGACGTTGTGTTAGCAGAGAGCGCCGTTGAAGTCAGCCGTTCACCAACAACATCTGACCGCCGCGCTGGCTTAGCGGCTG
Organism: Dermacentor silvarum; assembly: GCF_013339745.2. Lineage (NCBI taxonomy): Eukaryota > Metazoa > Arthropoda > Arachnida > Ixodida > Ixodidae > Dermacentor > Dermacentor silvarum. The sequence goes on from NC_051158.1 coordinate 75,801,602, forward strand.
GTGTTGCGCGTCTAAGCAAGAGGTCGCGGGATTTCGATTGCGGCGAAATGCAAAAACGCCCATGTCCCATGCTTTGGCAGCACGTTAAAGGTCCACTGGTGGTCAAAATTAATCCGGAGTCCCCCAATACAGCGTGCCTAATAATCAAATCATGGTTTTGGCACGTAAATCCCCAGAATTCAATTCAACAACCTCCTCCTGCCCCTCCAGGCTTCCGCTCGGTCTATTCTCGAGAGGGTTCTGCTTCCCTGCAAACCGAGTTGAAGTTTTTCGGTGAAGCGCAAAGCAAAAAGACACGCGCAGAGCGCTCTCAACGGTAGCATAATGAGTGCGCTTTGTTCTTCCTCTGCATGCATGCACTAGTTGTGCTACACGGAAAAGCCTTCACGACGGCGCACCAACAAGCCCGAACCATTACATGATCGAGTTGGAGCGCGGTAAGATTCACTCGAATGCACCATGAGGGATGAGCAGAAACGTTTGAAGTCTTCTGAATTCCCCAGATTCTAGATGCGATCACTTTGGTAGAAATCACTTTCCGTGAACGTAGGTCGCGAAAGCCAGCGGGCATGTCTTTCGTGTCTGTTGCATATTAATTACACGCTGTTAATATCTTATTGAATTTGAATTTCTGTTCATCTCTTAATGGAGTGGAATTTCTCGTGCACATGATGTCGGTACGTGAAGCATGGACTATGTCAAAGAAATGTCGTTACTGTTTTAGGTTTTCAGAAACAACAGCTTCTTATTACCAGAGCCGGTGCCCTGCCTCAGGGAATTCCTACATTCCTCAAAGAAATCTTGGCTCAAATGAGCTGACTGCCTATGAAGCGCGTGGTGGGTCAGAAGACGAAAATATATTAGGGTGCACAGCTTAATTTGGCGAAATGGGACTAATCGTCGAACTTACGTTGTAATTGACGGGTGCTGCTCCGACGAAGTATGCAGTTCACGAGGCGTACATTGATTGCATTTTAAAACGGCATGGTAAGCAATATAGCTGGCGGCCTTTGAGCGAGATCCGTTAAATGACGGCCAAAAGTCAAAGGCAGTTGCTTATATACGAGGGCAAGAGTGATGACTGATAGAGAATGTAGACAGTGTATCATCGATAATGTAGCGTGGTAGCTTGACGTGTGTTAACGAAGTATTTTAGCTTCTCCTTGCATGTACGTAGTGACTCTAGCACAACAGATGAAAAGCAGACATGTATACACCAGTCAACAGCGTTCATGGCGCCCTTTTGCATCATTGACTTCTACCTGAAAGCATAACTGCTATTATCCACTTTAGACCCTGTCTCTACCCCCATGCATCCACGGCTTTCGTTATCTTAAAAGTTAAACCAGGCATGCTAAGATAAAATATCCTTGTGTAACTCAAAGCTAGATACCCTCGACGTCGTATGTCAAACGTGAAATAATTTCGTGGCCACCGGTTTTCAAGAAAATTTGTACTTTGTCTAAAACATCATTCATTCCCCATCATCCCCGATGACGAGGAATGAATGTATCTTGCCTTTCAAATGCCGCCATATTACGTGACAATGCAAAATATAAAAGTGAAGGCGATCATCTGTCCATGTGGCTAAGAAATCAAAAGACAACTTTAACTGAACAAACCGGAGAAATGGACCCAATACATGTGTATGGAGGTGCTGATGGGAGCATGTGTCCGCAAAATCTGATTAAACAAGTCAATTGTAACAGACTGGTTGATAATAAGAACAGACTTCAATAACTGAGGGGTTGTGCACTGTGAAACGATTTACTCCCTTAAGGGTGCTTTCGGTTTATAACAGACACCGTTTCCTCCTTTACGAGTCGAAAGTGTGAGTTGTAGATCTTTTTGCACCTTTAGGAAACTTAAGGTTGCAAATTGGCTTAGCTTATAAGAGGTTATATGCAACTTATCAGCTGTCCTAACGGTGTCTGCAGCCACACAATTACTTATGTATTGGTGCCTCTTTGCTTATCCTATGACGACAACTGCACGAAATACAGAAATGTTTCACACTCTTTGCGGTTGAATAAACCACCACAAGATGTCCCTCCTCACGCTAATACTGGCGCCCGTGTCTCCATCGTTCCCGTGTTCTGTGAATTGCAGTGCGCATGTTGGCAGCGTAATGCTCCTAATTGTTTAGATTAGTCAGAAAAAAGGGGGAAACACTGGGACGGAGTACCAGGTTATTTAAAAACATGTAGTAATAAGCGTCGAAGACACCCACTGGGCAGTCCGATCGTTAACGTAAAAAAAAAATATCGGAACGTTTTGAAGTCTTCCAAAATTGCCTACTGCACAATTGTCTACTAACAATTAAGCCTACTGATCTCGTGATTTACGCATTTTCGGCGATGATATATTGCAGCTTATATTTCTTCGCCCATTTGGTGCCCACTTCTTAATTTCATCATTCCTCTTGACTAAGTATTTCTTTTCGTTTTCAGGGTAGAGAATGCCTACAAGCCGGCTTACAGGATTCCCAGCTTAAAGGTAAGTTGGCTTATCGCATGCGTCAGATGAGAATTATGCTTTATTCTTAAGTGTAGCAAACTTTGCACGCAATCTTATAAAAATAAAGATAAAGATTAATACACGTTAAAGATTACTCGTCCATTAACGGCAGCCCTGCAAATTACTAACGTGAAGCCAAATTCATCACAGCAATATGAAGACGCCGCCAAAATTCATCTGACCTCCCACAGCTCAAAAGCACGGGACAAAAAAAAAGCAGACAAGTGACAAAGCGCTGACCTACAACCAACGTTACTTGTTGGTAACTACAATTCAATTAGCAACGTTAATTAGCGCGAAATTTAAGTATACTAGAAAGGGGGAAAGAAAAAAGGCAGTAAAATCTCGACAGCGATGTTAGATGTGATTTCTCATCAAGTGCCACTAATATAGCCGCGCAAGTGAACATGCGTACAAAAAAAATTTGACCTCTTTATAAAAAAATTTCCGCTTCCATTCCAACCTGTGAAAGTGGACGTACCGCGAAGCTGTCGCCGACGTTACGCGAGTGCCACCACCACAAGCCGTCGCACCACCGAGATCAATGTAGCGTCCACGACCTAGTTCGCGCCCTTTCCGCTGGCGCTTCGACGCCGCGATGCACGTTAACGGCGTCCATATATGCTTGCGCGAAACCCCTGTTCACGAACTGACCGTCACTGTAATTTTAGGGGCGAAGCTCCTTAAAGCGGCACCCGTTCGTCCCTCGTCGTAGTAGTAGTGTGTAACCAGTCTGAGAAAAAAAATTCCGAAGTTGTGTCCGTAGCGCGGAATCGAACCAGGGACCCCTCGCTTCCGAGCGCGCGTCGTTAGCCCAGTACGCCACGAAGCACACATAGACACAAGCACCACGATGGCAATAAATACCCAACATTAACGAAAGGCCGCGTTTCTAGCGTGTTTCTAACGCGTTTGTGCTAGCGCGTTACGGCCCGTGTAAGAAGCTGGTGTAAGACGCTGTGGCCTCTCCGCCTTACCTTCAACGCGTTTCGAACGCGCTGCCCAAGGCGGTGGCAAGTCAAGTTCAAGTCGAGGAGCGTTTATGAATACGGGGGGTATACTCTCTCAGCAGTCATGTGATGGCGTCGGCAAATGGCTGCGTAAGACGCTGTGGCCGCTACCCCTTACTAGAGAGTACTGCACGTCTCTAACGCGTTTGTGCTAGCGTCCCCTTAAGCGGGAGATCCGATGATTCCCTCCGGAGCTTCGCCCACTCATCATCATTCACCCCGTGGATATGCTGTGATTTTTTTGACAGTCCTTGCCCTGATGTCGATTACGGTCGCCGCCCACTCTGCGCGACCGATGCAACGGACAGAGCGCCAACTCACCAAGGACAGATACATCGCGTGCACACATTCGTCACGGCCGAAGTGCAGCAGATATCCTCATTCTAGTAGATCCTCCACCTGGCCCAAGTGCGTTATTAAACTAATTCAATTTCTCAAAGTAAAGTGGGCCACAAAATTTGTAAAGTACGACTTACACGCAACCTGCAAACGTGATAGCATCGGATTGTAGTTTCAACATACGAGAAAACATAATTCTGTTACGCGGAAACTCAGAAGTACAATAGCTCTGTAGACGAAAATGTTTCTTTGTCGACGCGACCGTGTACACGCATGGAAGCAGAAAATTTGCCGCGGTAGCCATATACAGCTTCGCTGGAAAAGAATAATTTAGGGGTACGTACACGCATGCTACGCTTTTCCTTGCTATATAACCTGTAAGCTTCGTATATTTCGCGCGTATTCCCGTTTTCATGCCATGTTTTCATACTTTCATAGAATGGTTGTGTTGCTGAGATCAAAAGAGACCCAGCGATTCTGCAGTACAGTGTCATGTTGCTACCTACTCCTGTGAACTGGCAACCTGTATGAAAAAGAAAGACTTGTTCGCAACCTTGCAACCTCCATGACGCATAAACACGAGCTACTGGATCAGCTCACACATGACCTTCACCTTTTTATTGTTTTATTTTTGCTGAATCATGGTGCTAACGAGAGAACGATTTATTGCAATGAAATATGGCTTACGCTTTTTCTTCAACAGGGGAACCCGGGGGGAGGGGGGGGAGAGGTTCTGGACTGGCAGTCTATGTTCAGTCTTGCAACACATGAGAACTTGTTGATGAATTTTCAGTTATAGCAATTGACTGTGAAGTTCTCACAATACATTGTATCAATGTATTTTATCGGTTATTTGTGGGCCACCGAGTGGAAACAGTGACCAGTCTTTTTTGTTTTGTTTTTGTGCATCATGTAACAATATTCGAGAATTCTGTTTTATTGCCTGCTATACTGTGGTCTTTGCAGGAGATTTTATTAAATACGTGCATGCAGACAATTCTGCATCACTTGGTCTTAGCAACCTAATTGAATCCAGTGTCTTTACACATAGGACAGTATCACCCACATGTGTTACTGCTTACAATCGAACCACAATATAGACTCATACGTCGTGAACGCAGACAGTGCATTCGAATGTGCTGGTAGATTGCCATCCGACATTGGCGACCACTGCCCCAATTTTCGTGTAGGTTAAAAACCTTCTGTGCCCACTAAATAGGCAGTCATTACTTATCAATCGTTTACTAATGCAAATTTTATTAAATTAAGCAAATAATGATAACCACTGATTGGTCCGAAATGTATGCTCATAGCAGTGCAGATGAAGCATAGAATTCTTATACAAGTTTCTATGATGCATGTTTGCCGTAGGCCACAAAGCACTAACCTTAAAAGAATTTTAAAAAACATGCCTTACCCCGTTGCTCTATAAAATATAAAAAATACAGAGGATAATTTCTTTCTAGCAGGAACCTGGTTAGTCTCAGCACAATTCAAACGTTCAGAAATCACATAAGCAGAGAGCTGCGTAAGCAGGCAAGAAATATTACGCAGAAATGTATGAAAAAAAGTGGCCGCTGTGCTGCGAAGGCAGTTTCGAAAACAATAAATCAAGTCTTCAATAAGACTGATTCTTCTAATGCTATAGGAGGTCTTACAAAAAACGCTTAACCTTAAACGGTGTCGGACTGGCGAATAGTTTAAAAAACGACTTTAATGTTATCCGTAAAATGCACCATATGAAAGATTCAACCTGCCTGATTTCAGTAGAGGCGTCTAACTCCTCTTTCCTTTGCCCTACAAACCCTTCCGAAGTTTTTGCTACGCTGATGACCTCCAAAAATAGCTCCAGCATTACATGGAGGGTCTGTAAGCATAATCAATTAAACTTGTAGATGACCTCCTTCCACCTCACTTATCGTATATACGGGGTGATCATGTTTCAGTTTTGTGGATTTTTTTTAATTGCCAGTTGCAGGTTACATAATTTTAGTGATTGAACTGCATTATTCAAAGAGGCATACATTACTTGCATGAAAAATCGCAAGAACAAATTAGCAAGAATGCACTCATTAAGTTTGTAGCGCCCACCGACGCTGCTCTGCGGGGAAGCTAAAGTCGGCGCTCTCGGCCGGCGCTTTGGGGCCGGCCGCGGATGGCGAGGAGAATAAAGTTGCACGGCGCGTGCCAGCGGCGCAAGCACGGCACGCGCCAGTCCGTTCTGAAAGCCTGCTGAGCTGGTCCTCTTGGTCGGGCGCTCCGCGGCGACCCCTCGGTTTCTTACAAGTTCTTAATTAACTACTTTAAGGCACACATCGCAACTTGCAAATTATATACGGTGAGTTTCCAAAGTGTTTTCACCTGGAAATAATTTCCAGACTCACATCTGTTTGGAGATGCATAAATGCACCATCAAACTCGCCCCAAAAATGCACTGTTGTTCCTCTTAATATTTCAAGAAAACGCACTTTTATTCATTCAAGCACAAAAGAAACTGCACCACTCATGTATTTCGGCCCACGCTTTGGGAAATAAGATATAGAAACTGATGTCCTTCAAGAAATTCCTTTAAGTGCATATGCCTTTCAAACTCACCGGCTAGAATTCGTAAATTGCAATATGTGCCATAAGGTAATTATTAATTAGGAAGTTAATTCGTGAATTCTTGTTAACTAGTCATATATATATGTTTCTATTAATTCTCTTTGAATAATACAGCTCAAGAACAAGAATTATGGTATCAGCCACAGGCGATTTTTAAAAATTCCGAATAACAAAAAAAATGATCGCACCGTATATCGAACTTCTGGATTTTCTTTTGCGTCTTTCCAGGCAGACAAAGTGACAAAGGAATACAAGCCTAGCTAAAGTGATTGTTATCCATAAATTCGGGATGACACACGACATGGGCAACTATCATCCAACATCAATTTTGCCCGTTTAAAAAAAAAACACCAGCAAAACATAGTGCAGCAGTTGCAGATTTTTTTCCTGAATATCGCATGTTTACAGGCTCGCAAAATTGTTTTAGAAAGGCTTTTCTACGAAAGCTGCGTTACTTGCTCAAACAAAAATTATCTTTCGATATAAGATTTTCACACTCGTCCTTTCTGTTGATTTTAGCAAATCTATCGACTGCATTGATCATGATATTTTAGGCAGACCTTACACATACGGCGTAACAGGAGATCTGCTTAAGCTCATAAGGTCATACCTTGAAAAAAGAACTGCGGCATTCTGTGTTTGTCAATGGTTTTAGTTCCAGTTTATACTGTATGATATTCGGAGTACCACAGGGCGCCATCTTGGGTGCGTTTCTTTTTAACTTGAATGTAAATTATCTTGTCGATATCTCTGATAAATCAAAATGCATAATATATACACGTGACAATAGCTCGATACATGTCCCCGACACTAGCTCTCGCAGCTTATCATTGATGCAGCTGCCAGCTGGCCGCTGCATCAATGATAAGTATAGGACCCTCAATGATAAGTATAGGACCGGCCAATATCAGACAGCGGAATGTTGTAGGCCACTTCGATGGCACTGGAGGTGCACTTTCTCCGACGCTTCTTATAGTAAATTCCACTGGCGGATCTGGAGCAAGTTTTTTTGCTCCGCGGCCGAGAATTTGATTTCCACTGGCGGATCCAGAGCAAGATCGCATGTTCCACTGGGCGATTTGGGGCAACTTGCTCCGCGACGGAGCGCTCCGCGTTGATCCGTCTTATAGAGCCGGATTTCGCCGGAACTCCAGCGACTAGGCGCCGTCACTTCCGGAACAATCGGGTACGTCGGTTGCTTGCAGCGCTTTTTCAAGCGCTGTCTGGTAACCCTGTGGCGTTGTTTACAGTTCTGAAATGGCGTCGTTCGACCCTGCCGGATTGCTCGTTGCTTTGAGCGACAGCGACAGTTCGCACAGTTCCTCTTCAGAAAGCAGCAGCAGCAGCAGCGATGAGGATGAGTCGTACGTACTGTACGAAATTGTATTTAATGAAATGTTTGCAGAGCCTCCGCACAAACGCCCCAAAATCGTCGGCTACGTCGAAGAAGACGCGAAGTGCAGTTGCCGCTGTGCCTAGAACAATTGGGCGGATTTTCGGTTGATCCGAAATCCAGGAGTCTGCACATTTTGCTTGAGTGGAAAAAGCGCGCACTCGTTGTGCGCACCGTCGTCCTCTTGAACCTGTGGGACACGTCGTGCGCATATATGAAAGGCCCCCCCCCCCCCCCCCCCCACTCCCATGGACATCTTTCGCAATTGCCTAACTGCTACTTTCTATTGTCTCTCTCGGAAGCGATTACGCGAGGGTGCCAAGACAACATCCGGATACCCTAGCTTCCAGCCGTCCCTTGAGTTGCCCGTGGAAGCTTTGTTGTACTGATGCGAGCATCAGCGAACCTCGGCGTTCTGAAGAACTGCGATGGTGAAGCATGTCTTGACAGCCTTCTACTGGGCCTGTGTACTTGGCAACACATTTTTCTTTGACCACAGATGTAACTCCAACACTGGGGCTGAATATGAGCACAACGTCAAGGAGACAGAGCTGGCCGCCCAGTCAAGGTTTGCCGCTAATGACGTCAATATTCGCATAGATTACTTTCTAGCCTTCCTTTATATGCCCGAGAAGAGAACCATACCCTTCCAGTCTGGAATAGGGGTATGCTGCCTGCCGCATTTTTACACTTAATGGTTTTTGTAAGTGCCCCGAGTGACAAAAAAAAAACAATTTCACCTCTGTAGAATGATTATTATGCATTTTCTGTGGCGTCCTCATGTATGAAGACATCTTTACTCAAACCTACTTTTACGGCAGAGCTGTGCATGGCTAGGCGAAACCAAAATCCGTCTGGTCAACTTGCGCAGAAATGTGGGCTGATCCTGGCGATAGTGCGGAAACGGTCCAAGCGTAATAGCACATACCCCTGTGGACTCCGAGTGGTGGGCTCGGGGACCTGTAATGCGCCCTTGAACTACCCTTGTCACACGTAAAAGAGAAAAGAGGCGCGCCATTGACTGCGCCGTCAGTGACGTCGTCCTCTGCGTCGCAGCCGAGCGCGCGTGCCGCAGTTTCTCTCCGACTTAAACACGGGTAGTCCACGCATCGTACGAACTCCCGAACAGCAGACATGTTACGAAGAAAAGCGCCGACAGCAGCGCAGTGAGAGAGCTCGTGTTCGCCGTGCCGATGCTGCAGTCCGGGGACACGAACAGGCCCGGGTGGCCGAGCGCAAGCAGCAACTGCGTAGCTAAGATCCGGCAGCCCACCAAGCCGCCGTTTAATGAACCGTTCGGATTAACCCAGTGATGAACACCGGGGTCTCACGTTTCAGCTCCGATGTTTAACCATCTACACGAAGTGCTTGAACGGTGACATTTTGGTTCATAAGGATGCTCAGTCGTTTTGCAACCCTTCGTGGTTGCGATGCACACGAATATGTCGCTTTTTCGGAAGCAGACCCCGGATCTTGCTGCACACATCTCGTACTTCCCTTGACCTCCGAGGTCAACATTTTTATGTGAAGAAGTAAACGTTCAGTAGCCCATCTGTATGCACACTTTAAAAAATATACTTGATAAAAATACATCTCACTTAAACAACATTTCGTAGGCATTTTCTTGTTTCATTTTCTGTTTCTTCTTACGATAACAAATTAATTATTTGTTCGTATGGTAACAAAATACAGAGCTTCTCAGATCCCTGTAATTTTTTCACTCATTAAGAATATCTCACACTTCGTAACGCGTCATCTCAGAGGCCAGCGTCAGAAACATAGCCACCAGCGATAGCCAAGAAAGTTTTTCCCCATTGCGGTGACGTGGGTCAGGCGTTGATAGAGTCCTGCTGCGTCTCTCGGTATCTGATAAGAGAAATGGAAGCGAAATGAATTATTGCAGCGCACATAGCAAGCAAGCTTCATTGCTTGAGTTACATCAAAGAAAGTGGGAGTGAAGCCATGGTGTGTACGTTTGTACACAAGGTTCAAAATGCGGACACAGCCATTTCATAAAACAAGCTGAAATACAATCTTGACTGCCCTGTGCTCTCCAGAATAATTGCTGACAAAAATGCTCTGTAAATTCTTTCAAACGGTATTAACTAATTAGCCGTTATTCTTTTGCGCTCACGGAGTCCAGTGACGTGTGATCGTATTTGTCATTGATGCGGGCGAATGCCAGGAAATTAAGGTACTGTACGTGCCAGACCAATTCAACCAGTGCGTTTCGTTTTCCCAAGTTTTCTTCCAAGGACTCATTCTTCACGTGAGGCTAGCACGTAATTCGCGCTCGCGGCATCCCGCCTGCGCTCTCCGCACCCAGAGAAAAATGCTGCTAACAACGGAAGCGCGCACATAACGAAAAGTTTCTTAACGGAACTGGATGCTTAAGCTAGTCCACTACGCTTTTGGTTAGACTGCAAACAAAACACTTTCTGGTAAAAGCAAGGACAACATGTCCACTCCGGTACCCAGTGCTTGATAATGTACAGTAGCATATGCACCACGGTGGCTGAGTGGCAAAGGCGTCACGCTGCTCAGCAGGAGGTCACGTGTTCCAAACCCGGTCGCAGCAGCCGCATCCCTATGGGGGCCGGAATGCACAAACTTTCGTGTAGCGTGCTTTGGATGCGCGTTAAAGAACCCCAGGTGGTCAAAATTAACCCGTAGCCCTCAACAGCGGCGCTTCAATCACAAACCGCCGTGCTCTTTCAGGACGTTAAACCCCGCAATTTAATTGTGTAGTAGCCGTAGACGGGGGCACCAGTGACAAACGCGCGTTACAAGAACTCAGCTGACGGGGGAACACGTATACAACTACAGCGCTCTTTCGCTGGCGTCTTTTCTTCGCGACGACGCTCAGCTGTATTTGGCAACAGGGCTGGTCTCATGCCAGCAGCGCTAAATCGGGCCCCGTTGAGTGACAGCGCGGAGAGAAGGCGCAGCAGTATAGAGAAGGGATGTTTTGCCGCAACGCGCGACCTGTTTTCTTTTCGCTGGGCCGCGGTGGCGACTGCGGGCTGCTTGTATACCGGAAATATCGGATCAGCGATCTTGACACGCCGGCCTGCTTTCCCTCGCGTGCCACCACACCGCGCGTCGCATGTATGTAACGCGCAGGAACGCGTGCTTGAAACCGCACCTCCTTCTCCCCCGTTTCCTCCCCTCCATTTCTTGCTTCATTTTTTATGCATCCTGCTTAGCGTTTTATGCGCGCCCGCTCGTTGTGTTTGTTTCGGTTACATCATGAGCTCGCCCGGATAAGGTAGCGCCGTGGGAAGGGGTAGGGTTACAGAATAAGAAGTGAAGAGGGCGGACATCTTTCGAAGTGGCGGTGGCAGCAGTGTTGTGGATAGTTGCTCGGCGTTTGGCGGGATAATTTTGAAGACGTTACCGCCCTGATCAATGGCCATATGCAGGCCTACAAGAAAGGCATCTTTGACTGATGGCGTTGCAACATTCCGGCATTGTCACTGAAAGCGTAAGAAATAATTCGAGTTATCTGCTAAAGGTAGGCGGGCTGTTTATAATGATGACAACGCAGTTGTCCTCACCATAGGCAGGCTGTTGCGAGAACGAAGTGAGACCCATGGCCAGAAGGCAATAGACATAGATGAGTTCAATAATGTGGCTGCTTGGGGGCGTTGGTAAGACATGACAAAAACTTCAAGCGCACAAACGGACGACGACGGTGAAATAAGGCTGAGACACACGAGCGCAACTAGTTTGAGCTCCCTACTTTAACATAAACGGCGCATAGTACACCGTATACATAGAAAAGAGTATATATAGAAAAGAACACTTTCTTTTTATCAAAAAGATGCAGAAGACTGTGGGTGGGTCAAAGCTTCCGCTAACAGCTTCATGGCGGCCCATATCTCATTCGGTACAAAGCAGTTTTACCTCGCAGCATGCGTGCGACGCTGCAGTAAATATCAAAGTATATATGAGCTAGATAAAACAATAATAAGAAAATGCATAGCTGAGAAAAAGTACATCAGTCAGATTATGCAAAAGAGCATCAAGGTTCATTATTACTCAGGCAAAAATTATTTATTTGCGTAGAGGAAAACATTTTTAGGTATGGTTGGGTAGATCTTAAAATGTCAACTGCAAGAGAGAAATAAGGATTTAGAGGAAAGATTCTAGACACGTGTATAAAATTGACAAGAACATCAGTTATCTTCAGAAAGGTAGCGTGGGAGAACATTTAAAGCGCTGCATGAATTCGAAGTATACATTATAAGTGATCAGCTAAAAGTACAGAAAACTTCTACTAATGAAATATACAGCCCACTGCTGGAGCACTCAGAAGATATAGAGCCCCTAGTTTCAGCGCTGTCGGAGGCGCTGTTACCATCGAGCTGGGAACGCGACTGAGGCCGGAAAGAACCGTGGTCACGTTGTTTCTCTGATTTGTCTAGGAGCAGCCAGAATTGTTGCGGCTACTATCTTTACTGGACTCCGGCATTACTTCAAACGGAGTCGGAGCACGGTTGGAAGCAGTCCAATGTGCTAAAGAAAGGCATTTAAATCTGTTTGAGACAAGTTCCCGAGGATGATGTCGCAGCTTCGATTTGCTCGTCAGTGGCATTGGCTTTTCGTGGTGGTCACGTGGTGGACTACCCGACGTGCAATATTTTAATGTGAAGGCCTCCATCACCATGCCTGTCGCGGCCAAGCTGTAACTTAGACAATGTATAAAGCCAAATCATCCAATTTAGCCAAAATTACGTGTATTGTAATCTCCAACTGAGTCCTTATCTCAGGGTGCTTGATCCAGATTGTAAAGAACGAGTTTTACGCCGTGCTTACTTTTGAATCTCGGACCTGTTGTGTTTGATGCTGATGAGATCCAGTTTGATCTCGTGGTGCCGAGCGCTTATCAAACCCCCAATCACCAAACCGCGCCTTCGCCACCACTCCCGATGACACCCTCGATATGTTCTCGAACAACATCGATAAACAACGCACCGGCCGAGATATATTAGGATAGCGGTAAGTGGTAGACACGTGTGTAGTTTATTGACCGTTAGGGCTCATGAACACGTGGCTCAGACTGCATCCAAACGTGCCATTCGGTAAACGTCCATCACAGGCTATGCCGTTAGCTCACGTTCATCCTACCTCTCCTGCTGTTCTTGGAGAAAAGAGAACAGACGCGGAAAAGCGCGATGATTTCGTAACGGCACCACCATCGTCGCCCACAGCGCCAACAAGGAGACGTTGCCAAACTGAGCACTCGTGACAGCGCCAATGCACGACGCATAGGCGAGAGTCCCCGGAAGGTGCCGACAACCAATGCAAGTTCCTCAATCCATTGTTTTTAATTTGGCTTAACAATATATTGTAACCGATCCTCAGTAAACCGAATGTCAGAGCATTCAAAGGAATCATTGCCTGCCGAAAAGTATGGTAATTTTCGTTTATGAGGAAGTGCGTGGGCTTAACAAATACGTGTAACTATCCACAGTGTTCGCCTTGTTAATACATGAATAAATAAATGAATGAACTAATCATATCATAGTGAAATAATCAGTACATAAATATCAATAATTCAAACAAGTATTACGTAAATAAATAAGTATTTTATTATTCGGTGCCTGACAATGTGTCGCCAGTCTTCACACGGACTTTGGATATTTGTCACTTGAGATACTACCTATACTTGCATGATTCGACGACTACAGCGTCAAGTCGGTCTTTTGAGGCTGCCCTTCGAGGCTTTTTTGACTGTTTAGTCAAACACAAGAGACAACAAGATGTCCCATGAACGTATAATGACGCTGTGAGCAATATATACAAAAAAACGAAGACAAAAAAACGTTCATACAAGGTGGCCGCGAGATTCCTTGATGTGGCATACCTGCCCGATACCTAGAGCTTTATGTTATAGAGACATAATCAGGCTGCCTGGGCGAAGTTGCCCGGTCATATTTATCGGCGAGTTAGCATTCTCCTGGAATGCGATTCGCGATCACGTGGTAACCTGGGTACTCTGTGCGATCATAGACTAGACAAGGCGACATCAAATCTGCCGAACAAGGACACCGTTTCTAAAATCACAAATTGTTTTAAAGCAAAACTTTATACGTCTAGGCGAAATCATATAAGGCTAGGCCAAATCGCCCGTGTACAGAAAACTATCATCATCAGCATTGGCTCGAGCGTCGTCGTCTTCTTCCGCAGCTGGGTCGTTGGCGCCCCTCGCGTTGCGCTCGTGCTCGTGCCACTGCTCCCGCGTTCATCGCCGTCTTCTTCCACAGCTGGATAAAGTTGCCGCTCATCATTACAGCGTAGCAAACCATCCGCAATAAGTCTGAAAACGTCGAGCCCACATTGTTCAAACTCAGTAGCGAAATGGCTTAGATACAAATGTATTGACTAGGGTGACGTTAGGACAACATGCCGTCAATTCCGCGCGGCAAACTAAGCGTGGCAATTTAGTGAACAGGCAACAGCTCGGGTCGCTATTCTTATAATTATTCATGAAGTAGCGAACAAAACGGTCGTGTAAGCACGACTTTAAGTTAGCACAAAACGCTGTCAGAACTAATGCTTGCCGTGGACACCATTTAGGCAAAAATGTGAAGACGCAATATGCCCCTCATGAACTCCGAGATTCTCGATGCAGAACAGGTTCCGGCATTCTGGGAGGGCATAGGCATTACGCCAGTGGTGCACACATCTCTCTTCAAGTCATATTAGATCTTCTGTCTGCAAATTTTGGAATAGCTGGTCAGGTAGCCTTTATTCAAGTCTTCCATGAGGTCCACCTATGGGTCCATGGTGTCCTCATCCCGCACCTGAGGTATAACTCCCTGAGAGTACCAAAACACAATCTTCCTTGGCCATGCTTTCGAGCACTGAAAGCATCGTATAAGCAATAGGCGGAACCAGAAACACTTCCTCACAGCCTGGTTTGTACGCTACCTGTGGAAAATACCAAGCCTGGCACCTCCAGGTCCCGCAAACTCCCCGATTACCATAATCTTGCTATGCACCTCACTCACCGCAGTAGCTCAGTGGCAATGACGTTACGCTGCTCATCTAGTGGTCACGGGTTCAATCTCAGCCACGGCGACTGCATTCCGGTGGGTATAGGTGTAGGTATAGATATAGGTGCGAGTTGAAGAACCACAGGTGCTTAAAACCAATCAAGAGTCCCCTGCTACGGCGGGGTTCATAAACCGATTGTAGTTTTCGAACGTAAAATACCAAAATAATAGTTATTCTTACACCTCCATTTCTGCCTTGTTATTGAAATTTGATCTACGAGTATTAATTGTTACACACATACAAAGCCGGGTAGGCTTCAATGCTGAGTATTTGACTATGTCATTAATATTTGTATTCTCTCCTCGCGTATTATCTTCTATCCCGGTCGCGGCGGTCGCATTTCGATGGAGGCGAAATGCAAAAATGCCCGTGTGCTTGCGTTTTAGTGCATGTTAGAGAACCCCAGGTGGTCAAAATGAATCCGGAGCCCTCCACTACGGCGTGCCTTATAATCAGAACTGGTTTTGGCTCGTAAAACCCAAGGAAGAAGAAGAAGAAGTAGAATCTTCTTCCTTCCTGCGTTTGACATAACGCCACAGCTAATAAGTCTCCGGAATATGCGTCAGTTCATACATATCAGCCCGTTTTACTTACAATGATTCTTTCAGTGCAAATGAATTTCTTTAAGAGAATCAGCCACATATTAACTACTAAGCTCGCAACGACAAAGCAGCGACCTCGTTCGCGTGGTGCCGCCACTCAATAGGGGAAGACGAAGAACAGTCGCCGGTGATACTGGTTGCGTCCGCATCCAGCTGACCTCAACAAATCACCGCTATACGCTCACGGAGTGCTTTACGAGCGCAAACGTCCGGTAGCACCGAAGCCTTTAGGTAAAGGGATGGCTGCGACCAACAAACCCACGACTCCATCGGCCCCGACAGCGTCGGTCAAATCACCGCTGGTTCAGCCACCGCCAGTGCAGCCGCCACCCATGGCGTATAACTCAACCACGACGAACCTGGACGTCCTGCTGGACGTGGACCATCTACCCGAGTTGCAACCGGCGCCGGCCCCCGTTGTCTCAGCTGGCGGAGGCGGTGTTGCCGCCCTGCTATCGCCCATCATGGCGGGTCCTCCGCAGAGTCGAGCGTCTCCGGCTAAAAACGCCGTCAGCGTGAACCCGCTGCAGTTCACCAAGGCTCTGGCTGTCGGGGACACCCGGATGAAGCAGAAAGCCGAACTGGCCCGCGAACGACGCGCCAACCTCATCTACGGCACGGCCATTTTCGTAGCGATGGCCCTTCTGCTGACCGTCGTCGGGGCGACCGTCTTTGGCGACCACGGTAACGACGACGCCCAGCATACTATCATCATCGGTCGATCGCCCGCGGGCAACTACACCGGCAGTCTAGACGACACGGACGTCGACGGTGACCGCGGTCAGCTGAGGGAGATGCCGGGAAACGTTGTGGGAGAAAGACTAACGTCCATTGCCTCGATCGACAATGGCGACGACGTGGAGGTACTTTCTACATCTGACAACTTGGAATACGTTGAAACTGTTGCCACGCTGAGCCACGCACCGCGAGAAAGAAGTTGGTATTACTGAAGGTCCCGAGTGTTTACAAGCTTCCGAGTGCTAGTGAACGACCGGAGTGACTCACTAGTGCAGAACATTGTGAGTGCGTGTGCCTTGAGGACCTGGAACGCTAAGGGATGAAAGGATGCAAATATTCCTTCTCGAGAACGATGACATATACCTGGAATTCCTAACGAAACATTAAAAATAAATATAGGTGCAGGACACAGCGCGCGTACTACGTACCCACAATGACTAAATACATCCCCGCATGGGAAATTATACGCCCGCCAATGCCCAATGCTCTCCCCTACTCATTATTTCTTATCCTACTGCTAGTACTGCTGCTCGCACTGCTATCGTACTCACCAGTTGCAACGCACCACACTTATATATACACAGCGCAGGATAACCCGCGTTCTTATTCGCTGAGCAATGCATTTTTCAACAGGCTGGAATGATAACGTTCTCTCCAACGCAACCGTACAAAAAAAATTATGCAGATCTAGCGCACCTGTTAGAACGTTTATCAAACAGCTTTCGTGAAGCGGTCAATGAAAAGCTATAAATCCATCATCAGCCTATATTTATATCCACTGCAGGACGAAGACCACTCCCTGTGCTCTCCAATTACCCCTGTCTTGCGCTAGCTGATTTCAACATTCAGAGACAGGAAGAGAGCGGTGTGGATCAGAGAACAAACGGGGATAACCAATATTGTAGTAGAAATTAAGCGAAAGAAATGGAGCTGGGCAGGCCATGTAATGCGTACGGTGGATAACCGGTGGACCATTAGAGTTACAGAATGGATACCAAGAGACGGGAAGCGTATAGTCGAGGACGGCAGAAAACTGGGTGGGGTGATGAAGTTAGGAAATTTGCTATAATTTCAGCTATCACCATGTTGGGCCTACGTCTTTGGCCTAAAGGGAACTGGCACGCCCGTGTGCACTGGCGTACAAGCGCTAGGCAATATGCCGACTCATAATTATACAGGCTTGTGTTTCTTTTTGTTTTGCATTTCTTTTTAATTTATTTTAAATGTACCGGTCGCTTCTTGGCCAGTCCCCCGTTGTTGGTGTGTGCCATAGTAAGCAAATCATAATCATCAACACGGGGCAATCATTTCAAAGAGCTAGCTTGCATTGGCACCATGTGTACCTCCCCCTTCTTGGTCAATCACCGGTTGTGGGCGAGTACCATAATACGGCCACCCGCTTTTTGGTCAGCCCTCGTCGTGGGTTTGTGCCATTGTATGTAAATCCTCCTCCTCCTCCTCCTCCTCCTCATCATCATCATCATCATCATCAACACGCGTCGATCATCTCGAAAGCTAGTTGGCATAGGGTAGAACGTGTGACCGCCCCGTTTTGTCAGATCCCCCTTTGCGGTTGTGTGCCAGACTATGAAAATCATCATAATCAATCAGCGGACATGCTCCTTGCCAGATCTTACGTTGTGGGTATGAACCATAGTATGTGAATCATAATCATCAACATGCGGCGATCGTCGTGAACAGCTTGTTGGTGTTGGCAGAAGAGAAGTGTACGTGTGGTCGTGGTCTAATGGGCTCACCGTTTCGGTCAAGTATGCGTCTCTTCCATAAGCTATGTACCAGTTAGAAAAAAACTTGGCAGGTCTTCTTCGGGGGGTGCACTCAAGTATCGGATGATATGCTGATTCAATATAAAGCCTTTCTTAAGAGTACTTTGGAGTGCATCTCAAAACAATACTGGATTTTTACAACTTACGAAGCAATGTTCTGTAGTTTCAGGTAGATCACAAAAGTGGCAGTTCACAGTAGATATAAAAATGCCTTTGTTACGCAGCCAATTCTTCACAGGTAGGGTATCGCTTTGCAATTTAACGAAATACCCTTTTTCTACATGCCGATAAAGCCCTGTTGTGGACTCGCTGAAGTACGTCATGCCCTAGCCGACCAGAGAATGTATAACGGTAAAGGGGAGGTCGGAAAATCATTATTATTAATTTTTATGCTGTTGTTTCGTCGACGCTCTGTAGCGATATTCAGTAGAAAACCGAACCAAGAGGTAGGGCACAATGAAATATAATTCATACATAAAACCCGACAAGCAAGGATTCTCTGGATATAAAGATCAAACAACCAAGGTTGGTAAAGCGTGGATCAACTTAAGTGCTTGAAAGGCCATATTATTTGGTGTGAAATATCACGAAAAAAGAAGAAACGACAATCTGTCGCAGAAATATATGTACCAGACCAAGTCCGCCAGCACATACGTGTCTAAAGATATCTCGCCTCATAGGCTCATATGTAGAAGATCATATACAAGTATCGAATATTCGGTAAAAATCCTGGGAAAATGAAGAATTTACAGTACGTATGGTGTTTTTATAGCTAAGAACGCATTACGAGCCGCTGCCCTACGAAATATAGACAGGCGGTGTGGAGTAAAAGTAACCGCAAGGCGATGAAGTGCCGGACAAGTTCACGCCTGTAATGTGCACTTAGCTTACATGCATCGAAAGAAACACCAAGGCATTTAGGTAGTAGGCTTGTCCGTTCTATATAAGCATAGTGAGTCAGTGTGCGTCCCCATAAATCAAACCAAAGAGCTCAGATTGTTGACCAATTTATCTGGACACCAGAAACCGTACCAAATTTTTCAATAAATTGAAATAATGAGAGCACTTTGCCAATGCTCGATTTGTCTGCGCAGTTTTGTCGAAATTTAAGTATGCTCAAATGATTGGTCACTTAAAGTACATGTATGACCTAACAGAGTTTAAACGGACTGGTACCACCTCCGGGTAACAGTCTGTCGTACCACTGCTATAAGTGCAATACTTCTTGTAGTTTATCTGTAGGTGCATGGTCCGCACATTGGGATTTATAGGTCCTTTCTAGGCCATCAATATATGATGTCTTGCCTAGTGCTTGCGCATTTCTCGTATATAGTAAATTGCATGATGCAATAACTACCATGTAATAAAATGACAAGTTGTGGCCCCATGGTAAGAGCATCAGGTTGCTGCGCTGAAGGGCCGGGGTTCCAATCCCGTCTCTCGTAAGCGCTTCATTTCCTTTTTATTTTTAAGTCAGTCCGAATCTACTCGGCTGAAATGCGACCAGTGAACGATGACCAACCGACCGACAGACCGACCCAGGCGAAACCATGGAACGGTAGGCGATAAAAGCTTCACTTTACGGAAATGCTACGTACTCACGTTGAAAGCCCGATTCGGCTCGTACCAACACTGGAAACAGACGCTCACCTTAATCCAGTCTTCTGAGTGCGCATAACGTCCATCTACTGTACATCACATTTTCTCTGCAGAGTTCTCTTTACACCTAGCGCCGTGTAAATTCCCAAAACGCAAGCAAATATACCGGAAGGCAATGACCCAGCCAGTAGGATTGGGACCGTATGGCCCTGCACCATTGTGAAATATAGCTAGCCGGATGTTTACAACCAAAAGCAGTTTCCGTCCTCATCCCCTCCGTTTTCTCGTAATCCTGCGCTCTCATTGGGGTAGCGACAAGCGATACCCTTCGTTTTTTTTTTTCTGCGACGAAAACTGGTCCGGGACCTATTGCACGACAATGCTTTCTTTTTTTTTCTGTCGCGCGACGTTGATTTTCCGGCGTCAACGGGGCAATATAGCTTTTTTGAAAGACGCGCGTTATGTCGCGCAAGATCTTTGGGACGTCTGAAGGCTTCGATGCTGGGATGGAGCACTCGAGAACGACAGCCCTCCTCTTCTCCTGCTACCCTTTCCTTCTGTAGCGACTGCGGCAGAGGGCTTCAGCAGCGCGAGAAGAGGATGGCAGTTGGCTGCCACGCCGGCGCTCCCATCGCTATGCATACACAAATGACGGATCAGCTTATATGTATAAGTATAGTCACATACACTACCGCTATGGATGCGCTGGTTAACGGCTGTGTCCTCTGCAGAGTTCTGCACTAAGACGGAAATTCAACATAAATTTTCTCGTTGCAACAAACGTACCACTTTGAACGCATCATTCCTTCAATAAAGCGAATAGTTTTCCAGAATTCTAAAAGTGCTGACAATCATTGACTGATGGTTACCGCTCATTTCATCGTGGGCGATACATTTGCAAAAAAAGAAAAAGAAAATCTTCGCAGATGTAAGTGAACCTGAGCAACTTATACATCAAAGACAACGATGATTTACAAGCGACTTCTCACACTTTCCGTCGGAGATCACTAGGGACCTGATTGCTGCTGTTCTTAGTGATGATTCATCACCGATGCCTAGGTCGTGAAGCCGCTTCGGGTCTCCAACGCAGGCTGCAGTGCTGGACAACGCTGTCATACTTCACCCCTGCAGTAGTAGAAACTCCTAGCCGACATCTCATGTGGAGCCGGTAAAATGCGACGTTGTCAGTTCGAGCGAGGTATACGCAAGGCTACTTTTCCTGTAAAAGAATTTATGTGGGGAAGGACCCACCCCAGTTCCTATCCAAGAATGTGTTTAGCATGCTTTGGGAAGTTGTTATTTGTAGCAATAAAAAAAAGAAATTCTGAGGTTTTACGTGGCAAAACCATGATATGATTACGATGAACGACGTATAGTAAGGACTAAGAGTTAATTTTGACCACCTGGCGTTCTTTAACGTGCACCCAATGCATGGGTGTGTTTGCCTTTCACCCCTATCGAAATGCTGCCGCCGCTGCCGGGATTAGATTCCGCAACCTCGGGCTTAGCACCGCAACACCCAAGCCACTACGCCACCACGACGGGTCCAGTTGTAGCACTATGTTGCATTATGTGTCATGGGTGGCACTCCACTCATGCCAACTGGTACTTTGAGGGCCACTTACTCAGCGGCCAGTTCGGAACCCCGTGCGATCACCTGCGACCGCCTGTGGTAGCTGCAGCTCTGGTCGACGCGTCTCAAACAAAGGCCGTCTGCGTCTTCGACCATACTTATGTACTTGTATTATGCCAATATCACGCAAACGCAATATATGGATACTCTATTTCGCACTGTAGAGACACCGGTTGCGCACTTTCTTTGGAAAATAATAGCGTTCTATGCAGATGCTAATCGGCTGACTAAAATCATGGAAAGTCTTGAGATAAAATGGCTAGGGGAATTATGTCCCAGCAGACCCTTTGTTATGTTATCACAGAAGGATGTCTCCTTCCTATCGGGATATGGTACACACGCGCAGTATTCTTGTATTATTTATGTTTTTTTTTTTCATTATACTTGTACCAATGTGTACCTTCTATTCATTCTTGTCAACAAGCACTTATTCCGCGTCGTCAAGTAATAAAGCGTTAGTTGTTAGTGCACCTTGTGAACGTGTCGGTCTTCTTTTGTGTCCCTCGCCTTCCTTGCCGCTGTTGGCGACTATATTGAACCAACTAGCCCAATAGTACGGTTTGACTTGGCGTCTAGTTGGCGTTTGCTTCCACGCCGTCATCACCCCCTCACCATAGCGCCATAGTAAAGTAATGACGTGTGAACAATTAGACCACTCGAGCATTCCGCATAATCAACGCATTACCAGCGCTAATGCTGTGGTGCCAGCTGCTAAGTTGAAATCGAACTACTCTTAAGGCTCCGGCCGCTTATCTTGACCTACCAGCTTCGAAACAAACAGCTGATCTCATTAATAGCGACAAAATCGCAATACTTAATGATTTGACGTCCGCGTGAAGCGAGACTAAGCGAAGGCTGATTTGAAAATTTATTTCTTGCTGGGAGGAGGCTGATAAAGTAACAAGCGTGAATTTGGATCTAAGTGAGCGGTCTGGCCTGTATGGGTGCTGCCATGTTGCGACGTAATCACGGTTACTAGCGGTAACCACAACAATAATTCACGATATACGACGTTCTTGCGCAGAGGACCTGATGTATCACGCGTCGCAGTGACGCATTGTGTATCAATAAATGCTGAAACTCCCTAAACCCGCCATTCATGAGACGGTTACGTCAATAACTATATTCTGATGGGCAAGGATGCTGCCTGCGCACATCTCGTACTTGCGGTAGTGCAGCAAGTTACTTGTGAGATAGGGTATAGTATATGCCTTCACGTACACCAACATTTTGCTGTTGCTGACATAAACGTCAAAACTTTATTGTACAGTGCTTTAGTGAACAATTTCGACAGCGCCCACTTGTATTAGGCAGAAAATGCCGAGCCACACCAGATCACAGCAGGGTTTTGGTCTGTAAGCGGTGCAGGGTTCGCTCATAGACAGACCCCTGACCGGGAGCAGGAAAGAGCCGAAGACCATCGCTGTAATAGACCAAGATTGCTCGAAAAGATGTGAGTGACGGGGTTACACGATCAGGCGAGGGGCACCGTCATTCCAATACGATAGTTGTAGGAGTTAGTGAATGCTACTCGTATACCCACAGCCCACACGGCACTGTTGCGTCATCTCGTGAAAAGTTTGTCAGTATTTTCAGTTTCAGTGATGGGTCGAGGATCTATATTCGACGGTTAGAGTTCTGCGAAGTATGCCAGTAACTCAACGTGATGGTACCCGCGAGATTGCGAAGCTCTCTTGCAGCGTCTACTCTCAATAAATGTATAAGGAGTGTCGGTGCTCCAGCCTGGGCACGTCGGGCAGCGTCATCGGCGAGGTGATTGCCAACGATGCCACAATGTCCCGGTAGCCAGTGAAATATTATATCATGTCTTTGTTCAGAAACGCAACGGCGAATTTCGTTTATTTGGGACACCATCTGGTCGTAATTTCCACGTCGTAAACCTCGCATGCTTTGGAGGGCTGCTTTCGAATAACAAAAGTATTGTCCATTTGCTAGGTGGTTCTTTTCCAATGCATGCCACAGCAGCGTGAAGAGCGGCGAGTTCGGAACCTGTAGATGTCGTGACGTGTGAAGTCTTAAACGTCTATTGCAGCCTAGCACTCTGAATACCTCTTTTCGATTTTGAACTGCGATTATCATTCTCAAACTACAGCCACTTTGTATGTGTATCTATCTAGCCTCTTTACGCCTCTTTTCAATTAAGCATAATCCTTTGACGCTTCCCACCGTCATCAGGCCACCGTAATCATGCTGCCATCATGCAATCGTGATTATGCAATCGTTCTCACGCCGTTGTCATACAATCATCGTCTTGCATTCGTTCTTATTCCGTCGTCGTGATACCTTTGTGGTCGTTCGGTTGCCATCGTTCTGTCGTAGTTTTTACCAGCGTCGTCATTTTCGTAGTGTCGTAGTTTTTACCACTGTCGTTACCAGGTCCTCGACTCCGGCAGGTTTCATGCCGTCACGTAGCACACAAAAGTTTATAGGTCAGCTGTCTGCTCCTAAACCTTCACGTACTAGCGACGCCATTCGTTAAAGGTATGTTCTCAGCCCGCTGCCACGGCGATGAGTGGTGACTCCCCAGGTGAGATGTTGCACACGCGCACAAATACCCTGGAATGTGGACCAGGGAACATCCGCCGCCGCAGCTCAATTGGTAACGCAGCGCAGGTGCAGAGGGTGTCGGTTGGGCTCCCACCGGCGGCAAGTTGTTTCTCCGTCCACTAGCATTTGCCTTGAGCTTATCATTTCTACGCTTGTATTAAGACATTCGTCGGCCCTTCCACTCCGTGAAGATGGTTAACCGGCGAAGCTGAAACGTGTGGCCCCGGTGTTTATCACGGGGTTAATCCCTACGGTTCATTAAAGCATTTCTCAATTATGAGGTTGCACACACGTTCGGCTGTGGCGGAGAGAACGACATTACTGACGGTATGCCTGCAGTCTCCCGTTGTCGCTTGCGTTCGATGTCTCGAGTTTGCTTGACGGCGTGGATAGCAGCATTCGCCCGCCATTGCCGCTTGAGATTCATCGAAATTAAACTGCTTCAAAATTAAATATGTCCGTTACGTAAGACAATGAATTACTTATACCCTCTTAAGCAATGGCTCATAGCCCCGTAAACACGGCCTCCCCATTACGACGGCAGAAGAGAAGCTAAATTCTACGCCGGAATGATGAGTGGAAACGCAGCCAGCTGTGGAAGAAGACGGCGACGACGAACGCGGGAGCTGTGGCACGAGCGCGTGCCGAGCACGAGTGCAACCCGAGGGACACCAACGAGTCAGCTGCGGAAGAAGACGACGACGAACGAGCCAATGCTGATGATGATAGTTTTCTGTGCAGAGACAATTTCGCCTAACCATATACAATTTCGCCTAGACATATACAGCTTTGTTTTAAAATCCGGCAGATCCCACGCCCTGTGGGAATCGATATTATGCGAAGCAGTGTGCAGGAAGCCTACCCAGTTAACGAAACGACCATGAGAGCCCCCAAGACGTAGGCAGCTGTTTCATGGCCTACATGAAACGTTGTCATGACATTCATGTCATGACCTATCATTTATATTCGTGATACACTCTCGTTCAACCTTAAGGCGCAACCTTAAGGCGCAATCCTTAGTCGTGCTGATAACTATGACTTCGACCATCAACCTCTAGCCTTTTCTTCACTTAGTACCATATACTAACCCATTCCATTGGTTTTTGAGGGTTAATCTTTTTTCCCTGAGTCAATGTCATTTTTGCTGAGTCATGGTCATGGCTATGACTTCTACTACCATGCTTCAGTGTTTCCTTCACTTATTTCCTACGTCCGAACCCATTCCAGTGGGTTTTGAGTGTTACTATTTTTTCGCTGCGCCACTGTCATTTTAGGCGGCTGTTTCATGGCCCGCACCACACTCATGTCATGAGTCATCATTTATGTTCGTCATACACTGTTGTCATACTACGCCAATTTGGTACCTACCTAGTTAACGAAACGACCACAGAGAGCGCCAAGACGCGGGCGGCTGTTTCGTGACCTACATGAAACGCATGTCATGACATTCATGTCATGACCTATCATTTATATTCGTGATACACTCTCGTTCAGCCTATGCCAATTATGGTACATACCAAGGTAACGAAACGACCATGAGAGCACCAAGACGAAGGCGGCTAGATAGATAGATAGATAGATAGATAGATAGATAGATAGATAGATAGATAGATAGATAGATAGATAGATAGATAGATAGATAGATAGATAGATAGATAGATAGATAGATAGATAGATAGATAGATAGATAGATAGATAGATAGATAGATAGATAGATAGATAGATAGATAGATAGATAGATAGATAGATAGATAGATAGATAGATAGATAGATACTGTCAAAGTGGCAAATGTTTGCCAAGAAATGCTTCGTATTTAAAAACAAAAAATTTCCCCTGTGCCTTCACTGCCTTTATGAAATGTTGGCGTCGTATCGTTGAGCCTAAGGAAAGCCGTGCTCCTCGGTTTCTCTTCTCATTCATTCCCTCGTTTTTATGCGTGAGGTGCGTATGTTCGAGTACCACAAGTATATGTTGAGCGAAGTGTTTCTGGGTGAAAACGACCCATTTTTGCCATGTGCTCCATAGTTGCAAAAGTTGCAAACGAGATCAGAGTTCTTCGTTAGCACCGCTGAAAACCTCGTGTTCCGTGATTCCCCCACCGTGTGACATACACATATTTTTTTCCACCAGTGCTCTAAATAGTTTCTTGCTTATCTTGACCCCTCATCAATGTGCTTCCATCCTCTTTCAATCCGAGTGCTTCTGGAAGGAGGCTGTCCCTACAGTCATTGCAGGGTGAATATCTTGACATCCATTACAATGGGTTGAATCACCTCACGACTTTTGCTGTAGCAGACGCATGCCTCATCCTGTTGCCAATATTTGCTACACTATGTTTTTGACATCTTGCATTCAGCTCCCCTGCCTTTGTTGATCATGTAAATTTATTCTCCTAATTTCTTTTTTCCGGGATTACTAAACCTCCCTGGAGCTTTTTTTTTCGTTTTTGCATTCAATTTGTCGTCGGTTTCTCTCAATATGGTTTTGACCACTTCAGGATGTCAATTGGGACTTAATTCATTACCCTGTATTTGGTGCGAACTTTCTTAACCACTCCCTCCATTCCGTGTTACCCGCCGTGGTTGCTCAGTGGCTATGGTGTTGGGCTGCTGAGCACGAGGTCGCGGGATCGAATCCCGGCCACGGCGGCCGCATTTCGATGGGGGCGAAATGCGAAAACACCCGTGTACTTAGACTTAGGTGCACGTTAAAGAACCCCAGGTGGTCCAAATTTCCGGAGTCCCCCACTACGGCGTGCCTCATAATCAGAACTGGTTTTGGCACGTAAAACCCTCTAATATTATTAATTCCGTGTTAACGCTCTTGAGGTACACATATTCGTTCACTTCAGCCGCCCATTCCTTTTTATTCATGTTTCTTAATCTTTCTGTAGAAGCTAATTTTGCTCTGTCGTTCCGTGATTTCAAAAGAGGCTCAACTCGTGTCACCCTGCACTACCTCATATGTGATTTTACCCTGGGCCACATGCCAATCGACCCACTGACCTCTGGTTAAATTCCGACCCGAACAAAACGTTTGATGTTAAACACATTATGGCATTTGCGAATGCTAGCGCTGCCACCATTTCTTATTTATAAATTCCTCGCACCACCTCATGTTTATCATAGACCCAGGCTCTGTGTTTCACTATTGCTGCGTTCCGCTGCCCCTTCATTTTAGGGGCGAAGCTCCTTATAGCGGCACCCGTTCGTCCCCGTCGTCGTCGTAGTAGTAGTAGTGTGTAACCAGTCTGAGAAAAATGAGAAAAAAAACTCCGAAGTTGTGTCCGTAGCGCGGAATCGAACCAGGGACCCCTCGCTTCCGAGCGCGCGGCGTTAGCCCACTACGCCACGAAGCGGACATGGACACACGCACCACGATGGCAATAAATACCCAACATTAACGAAAGGCCGCGTTTCTAGCGCGTTTCTAACGCGTTTGTGCTAGCGCGTTACGGCCCGTGTAAGAAGCTGGTGTAAGACGCTGTGGCCTCTCCGCCTTACCTTCAACGCGTTTCGAACGCGCTGCCCAAAGCGGTGGCAAGTCAAGTTCAAGTCGAGGAGCGTTTATGAATACGGGGGGGTATACTCTCTCAGCAGTCATGTGATGGCGTCGGCAAACGCGGTGCACGTTCCGGCATGTGTAAATGGCTGCGTAAGACGCTGTGGCCGCTCCCCCTTACTAGAGAGTACTGCACGTTTCTAACGCGTTTGTGCTAGCGTCCCCTTAAGCGGGAGATCCGATGATTCCCTCCGGAGCTTCGCCCACTCATCATCATTCACCCCGTGGATATGCTGTGATTTTTTTAGATTATCTTCGTGGGTTCATGAATAAGTATTTCCTTCGTTCACGAATACGCCCAGGTAATATTACTGCTTGACTATGGGTATGACTTCGTGTCAAATTGATACCACATCATTAGTTGTCTCTTCAAGAACACCACAATTCCCGAATTCCCAGGATACGTCGCTTCAGTGCCCCGCGTATTCACAAATCTTTGTGAATTCTTTGCATAGTCTGCTATCAGTACCATGTAGTCTGTATACATCAGGGGAGCTATAACAAAGGAGTATTCTAAACTGACATTATTGCTATCTTCGGACGTCAAATTTACGGGACCACCGAAGCGAGCACGTGCGGTAACCCGCAAGGTTGTTTCAACAGCCAAATAAAACGCTGTCCTCGTTTAAAGCAGGTGACTTCTGTTTGCTATCAAAGCGAATAACATTGACTTGTGTGGCAGGTTTTCCTGGTCTAGTGGGCTGTGCAGAGGCTAGAAGTGCGCAGAATAAAACAGGGCCCCTAAAGCAAACTCTAGCCGCGCAAACATAAGCACGCCATCGGTGAGGACATGGTGCTTCTCCGCGATCACGTTAGAACTACTGAACAATCGCTTTTGTCTAGAACGTTCTCGCGCATGTTCTGCGAGCAGTTTTGATAAGCGCGTGAAAACGAGCCGATAACCCGCGCATGGTGGGCGCGTTGGCACAATATGCAAGCGCATTCCTTATCGCATGTCTGCCCGGAACGCGACTCAAAGTGCATTGTGCGACCGGTGGCATTATTTAGTTGCTACGCGGTCAGCATTGTTATTTTCCCGACTCCAACCGGTTGCTTGGGTTAGCCGAGTTAGCGAATGTTTGGCGTGCTTCTCTTATCTTAAGTCGTGAAAAAAACATCCGATTTCTGTATAGGCCATGTAATCTGTTTCATAGTGGTCCTCAACAGTTTTGTACAAAGAAAGCGTGTTGGCTATTTCTGCCTGGAGCATGAGTTCCTCAATGCAGTCTTTTCGAGTACCAAATCTGCATGCGAATTCATCTGACTTATGGAAACTGCGCAGTAAACTCTGAAGGTCAGCAGTTGAGGCGACTGCGACTGTCTTTATTTGCGAACTGTACTTACGAGACATGTGATTCTGAAGCCATCAAGTGTATTGATTGGCTTTCTTTGCGAATCCTGCCGTCTGTGCTGACAGTGTCTTCCCGAATAGCTCAAGACAGCAACCTATGTATAACAAAACAGAACAAAACAAATATAACGAATCGGCTTACATAACCATCTATACTACCGTCACAGATGTGCCGACGACAGCCTCTGTTCTCTACAAAACCCCGCAATGAAACAACACGCGGTACATATATATATTCTCAGTGCAACCAATATAACATTTCAAGCGCATAATGCCTTTATTAAAGAGACGCTTTTTGTTGCTTCGTCTCCGAGGTTGGCGTGCATCCTCGGCCGGTTTCTCGCCAAGTAAGATCAGCCGATCCATGAGACACTCTAAATCCCCGTTGCATGGATCACATGCGCCGCATGGTAACCTTCCTGCCGGTAGCTCCGGCCGGGAAGGCACGTACTTGCGATGCTGCAAAACGCGGTTCATAGCAGGAACCGTTGCATGCGCGCTGCCGCGCGAAGCCAGAAGCGATGCGATGGGAGAAGAACGTGAACAATTCTTTGCGCGTACTTATAAACAAAATAAAGTTGCAGACGTCGTGTGTGCTGAAGAACTACCTGGTCATTGCACTGCCATCGACAATGGTTGATGCCAGGTGTCGCCATGCCATCGGGGTAGTGTTTAGGTGCCCGAATGAGGGCTTTGAGTACCACATTCTCGACGGGCCCTTCTAATATGCTCCTCCATGCCTCAGCTTCCTTGCCCTGGAGCTTCCGTCCAGGAACATCGTTGACGGGAGACGCGGTGTCATCGGGGAAGCTTCCACGTCGATTTGTGATTGTCTTGCACACTGGGGGTCTGTCTGGTCCTAAGTGCGCGCATCTTCGCACTCCACGACGTCTGGCACCCATTCCAACCACCGACGTGTCTCATCGTCCTTCTTGGCTCGTCAGCGTGATCTCGTCTGGTTGGATCTTTGTTTAGCTTTTCTATTGATGTGGAAATCTTGCCCACATTATTGGCGTCGTCATCATTTTCACACAGATCACGCGCAGGCGCTGAATTCACGCGCACAGTACAGCTTGGTACTTCCGAAGCCTGATAGAAACCGCTTGCATACAGCTTCGTTGTCTTTGATGTATCACTTGCTTCGATTGGCATCCATCTGCATAATGATTATTCTTTTACTCGGAGTAATGAAATCGGGTTGAAACAACAAGGTACAAACTATTGAATCTCTGTCTGAATTTCACTTATCCATCGCTGTGATCGCATCCATTTAAGGTCTGCACATTCGGCTGGTTCCAATACCGTGCGCCGACTCGCGTCGTAGCTATGCTGAGCCCGCTATGCTGAGATCTCAGCTATGCTGAGATCGGAGAAATGGAAAGCGTACCGAAGCCGAACGTACATTCGCTCGCGAGAGCAGCCGGCGCGCGGAAGCCGATATACATATGGGCTTCTTCTTTTGTAAACAAAGACGGCGGACCACAAGTGAGCACCCGGCTCTGCAGATACTGCGCCAACAGAAGTTGCAGCAGTCACGTTATCGGAACACCGAGAGGTCAAGGTCTCGCACCTAGATTAATGATGAGAGCGTCTCCAAACGTTGTGATCGCGCCACTCTGAATGAACCAGCCGAATATATGACACGTGCCGCCAGAGCGCTCTGCAGCACTCCAAAGCTACCAGTCGATTGCACCATTAGTACGTTACCCATTGAGAGCAGGGGAACATTCTGGGAGTCTCAGAGTGAGTGGAGTGTTTCCGACACCAACATATAGCGATAGCAAGTGACACCAATTCGGCCCTTGGGCAGGTCGCCAACACCGATATATGCTGTTCCATCTGTGTGTGGTGTCGCAGACGGAAACTTTGCTCGTGTGCCCAGGCGTGCTCGTCAAGTCTGGATATAGCCACACTTAAAAAGTTGGCCTGCAATCTACGCTGTGTAGACGGTTGCACAGCGAACTTGCAAAAGACAACTAGAACGATTAGCCATTGCGACGTAGCTTGAAGTGATTCACATGGCTACATTCACATGCACTTTACCTAATTATTAGCCTAAGACTTTTCAAAGGTCTGCGACTTGGCTTGCGCCGCTACTTCGCGCACCATCAAAGAGTCGACCAGAGAGACGAGAAATGCACTTACCACCCTTTCGCCGTGCCTCGTATGTACGCTGCCCTTCAAGATTCCTCACCATACATGGCCTTCCCATTGCACTGTCACAACACAAATCATTTGCTAGGTGGGTTCTTCTTTTACATATTAAAGTGTAGTTACGTCGCTCCCTGCTTCGTATGCTACAGTTGCCGTTTCCCACAACTGCAGCTTTTGCAACCGTATTCTTTACTGGGGAACGCTTACGGCGAAAGCTATGTGCGAAGGCAAGCTTTCTGGGTTTTTTTTTCCTTTCTCCCGCACGGTCGGCGCCACCGCTGCCGCGGATTCGCGGAGGCGAGTGCCATCTACTGGTGCTGCAAGGAACCCAGCACGAAGGTACAAAGTTTGTATGCACGTATCTCAGAAAGAAATATTTCTAGTTCTGTAAAAAAAATTTCATAGTCGAGGGACCATACCTGGGACCAACGCTTTTAGGTGGTGGCCGCTCTACCATAGAGTTAACAAGGGGCGCTATTTTATAGAATGACAAATTCAGCTATATTGCGAAAATTTACAGTGAAATTTTGAGCCAGTCAGAGATGCCGTAGCAGCCCTCTAGGCCAATCAGAGCTGAAAATATGGAGAATACGACAATATGGTGGAATTCGAAAATGTGCAGAATAACACAAGGCTAGCAGACCCCAGAGCGAGACAGAATTAATCGACAATTCAAAGCACTGGTTTAAATAGAATACGCTGACTCTTTTCTGCTGAAATCCATAAGTGGAGAGAGTTTCGTGAATGATAAAAGGCGACATTTGTCGCCCACCCGACTGTAAACAAGCTGGTAGCGTTTACGCTGATCAATAAAGTAAAACATGGTTGATGTATATTTCTACACCGAAGTAGAAGAAAAAACACTTCTCTGTCCAGCTCCCGTTTGGGATTTTAATTAACGGTATGGTGTCACTAAAGATCAGCCTTTAATGGCTGCGAATAATCTATTTAGGCACAAAGTTGATTTCGATTGAGCGTAAATATGCGAAACATTTAATGATAAATTTGTAAACAGCAATCAGAGAAAATCAAATGACCAAACAGTAAGCCACGTTTCATTACACATACTGTAGTTTAATGTTTAATGCAATTTATCAGGGGCACACGGTAACCTAACCTAATTTCCAATAGCCCGTTTTCTGCAATACTTTATTTGCTCAGTGACATAAAATTCGTTTTGCACTGGTCACATCGAAGCGAAATCTTTAATAAATTTAGATGACAGCTTAAAGTGATGAGTGATTGTGTGGATCTGTGCATGTGTGTTTGCAAAGAGTATCTTGTTACTCTTTACAAGATACAAGCCCGCGAATACACGAAAGGTGCCTCGAGTGGCCAGTCGCGCGGCAATATTGCGTGTTTGTGCGGGCTTCATTCGCGCTTGCAAGAAACACTTTTATGTAGCACGTATTGAGCAACAGAAAGCTGTATCGGTACTCTTTCATGTTGCTCTACAATTTTCTCATTGACACTTTTCATCAAACTTATTATTTCAGAAGTTGATTAAATATAATTAAGACTGATTTATAATCACAGAGGAATACGAGAAATAATCTGAGTATCTCCTAGTGACGGCAAGCAACATTACCTTGGTTCTGTCAAGCTACGTGGCATTTGCGTATTTTCATATATTCGTGCACGATAATTGGGGCACCCTGTATACGTGCAGTCAACCACAAAAGTTTATGGACCACGGGCTCTCAGAAAACGTTCAATCCCGTGCAGCCTGTAGAAGTAGCCACTATAAATTGTATACGACAGTGTTGTTGGCGTATTCTAGTCGAAGCCCGAAATGCAAACACCAGACTGCGTTGTGAGACTGCGGAGATATTCAGCTTTTTTGCATATTTCATGGTTTGTAATATTTTGAGGTTAACTGTACATACAAAGCTGCCTTGCACGACTCGTACAGTACGACTCGAATCCTCGTAGAGTCGTTGTCATTCGAGCGTGGTTACGCCGTGATCCGCCAAAACATCATCATCATTCCAGAAGTGTTACCTCATTGTCGTCATACCAACATCGTGATAGCGCCGTCGTCAGTCGTTCATCGTTATTCTATCGTCGCCATCGCGTCGCCATCGCGTCGCCATCTTAGTCTAGTCAAGCCGTCACAGTCGTTCTGTCGTCGTCATTCTGTCGTAGCGCTTCAAACATTGTTATCCCATTGTCGTCATTGCCTCGTCCTCATGCACTCGAAATCGTTGACGTCGTTGTCGTTTCATTTCCGCTATTCCGTCATGGTCCTTCCAAATTCTAAATTCCAAATTGCAAAGATCAGCGTTGTCGAGCGCTGCAAGTTTATGTTGAGCGAAGCGGTTTCAGGTGAAAATGTGTCCAACTTGGTACTGAGCTCTTGAAAAAGACCATTAAACGAGAACAGCAACCTTCGCAAACATCAATAACAACTTCACATAAACTGACTCGCACAGCGCATGGGATCTGCAGACAGACAATGAACTGTATTAAGGTCCAGGGGAGCCAGCCATTGGATCCCCAGAGAGGACCTCTTACTACCTGTTGGCTAATCCCATGTTGAAGCCGGGAGGCCAGTGCCTCTCTGCTCTCTCACGCAAGATTCTTCTTTTTTTTATTTAAACAAACAGCAGTTGCTTTTTGCACGCTGTTCATGTACTCTTTCCTGTACAGTTCACGACTGAAGGTGAGTAGGGGTGTATCCCTACTGACCTTCAATTCGGTTATCACTTCAAGAAATGCCCTTGACACTAAGGAAGACAAAAAATGCTGTACGCTCCCAAGTGTAAATACGAGCTGGCGCTTAGTACAATTCACTTTTATTTCTCTTGTCTTATCGAGGTAGATATGAGTGCACGAACCTCACTAAAGAACACGGAACATACTCTCCATAACCCTCACTAGAACAACACCGTCCCGTCGTGATAACGGGCTTTTCGGATTGAAAAATACGAAGCAACGCTGCGTGCTTTGAGCTACAAGCAGATCATGGAGAGATAAATGTTTTTCTTTAACTGCATTGAAAGGCTCATTTTTAGTTAGACACCCACTATCACTAGGAAATGTTTTGGAACCATGGGCGTAAAAAATCCCAACTAAATCATATCACAGTAAAATTCATCTCTTTTTTCATTTTTGTTCTTGTTCTTCTACTTGGTCGCATAATTGTTCTTGTTCTTTTGGAACAGCCCATACTCTTGTTTACCTGCTGTGCTTATAATGTGACTTCAAGGGAGACGTCATATACCACTGCACAATAATATTTTTATTTTATCAACATATACGTTGTGTGATGATATATATTGTGTGTGCGCAATCTTTGGAATTGATGTCGCTTTCAAATAATTGTTTCCGTCATAACCATTATGAGCACAATTCTCATGCCAGACAACAGGAGTAGCCCGCACCACATATAGAGAGGAACGTAAATTGATATACTAAATAATAAGAAACCCAAGTTTAACGAGCAAGCAATTCTGATCCTTTTTCTATTTAAAATTCGTTTTATTTGGCTGTTGACTTTCGATTATTTTTCGAATAGTTGCAGGCCTTTTTCGCGGCCTGTTCATTTGATTGCATGGAATCTGCAATAAAATTCATCGACGCGTTTAAGTGGCCTACTTCTCGAGCTGTCGATGGCTGTTTCGGTTTCTTTTCCACTATGTAGCCACTTTTTTTTTACTTTCTTGTTTTGACAATCGTACTGGCAATGCTATTAATACCTCAAGTCTTCAGTCATGTAACATACTTTATTTATCGAACACCGCCAACAGCTCTTTGCGTATTCTCATTCTTTCTTTTTCATATTAAACGGTCATGTCTCACAATGATTCTTAAATTCTGAGGAAATGCTGCATGAGCTTGTCCTATTCAAATCAAGAAAAGCACGAAAGTATTGGTACGTGTATTCTCTTTCTTACAAGAAGGAATGAAACAGCGCTGCAATGATAACTGCGACAAGGAGGCCGATCGCAGTTATTTCCGTAGACAGCGTTTGAACTATATATATCAAGAGAGAGAGACAGCCCGAGAGATATCGCGTATTATCGTCAAAATCAAGTAGAAGCCCACGAATGAATTGAGCAGGAGGGATCATAATTATTGGTTGTGGCGAATCAGTTAATGAGTGGAGACAATGAAACAGTCAGCGTACTGTCGGGATTTTCTTTATTGTACTGTACAATTAATTAAATGTTATGGTCAGACCTGCAGTAAAGCTCATATTCTCAAAACAGAGAATGAAGAATTATTTTGAAAAAGATTCTAGATAGATAGATAGATAGATAGATAGATAGATAGATAGATAGATAGATAGATAGATAGATAGATAGATAGATAGATAGATAGATAGATAGATAGATAGATAGATAGATAGATAGATAGATAGATAGATAGATAGATAGATAGATAGATAGATAGATAGATAGATAGATAGATAGATAGATAGATAGATAGATAGATAGATAGATAGATAGATAGATAGATAGATCGCAGACATTAGTGATTTCACCGGCTATGAACTCTTTCACCACGATATTAGCAGGTTTTTACATCTGACACCGCGACCTTCCGAACAACGTAATTGCGTTATGCACAGCATAATCTTCAACCGCAATATTATTTCTTTTTTTTTCCCATGACACACATGAAGAGACGCCGACACTCCCACAAGCATCGTGGCACACAAAACGCAATACATATACCTGAGCCTGAACGCTGCCGCGAAACTCCAGGGTCCGTGAGTCCTACACCGCGCTGCATATCGGCGCTGGGACGGAAGTTCGCTACCGAACAAAAGTCGGGGTAGGCAACGTTCGTCGTTTTTATCAGCCGTATAACAAGGGTTAAGCTGGACGATCAGGTGTAGTAGCCTTCCAACAACGACGACCCAAAGTAAACGTCAGAGGGATGGACAAGGTCATCCTAGACAGGAGTTTTTAACTGTTGTTGCTCTAAAAAGTCGCTCACTGATTAAGCCGAAGCGGCCGCTGCAGCCCCACTACTACTTGCTTGGCCATTCGTGTGTTATGAGTTTGAACCTAGCTCTGGCCACTCGCACGAATTGGTAGTTGCATGCGGAACATACTTTATCCGCAGGTGCGTGAGAGGCAGGCAACTGACCAAGCAGATTTCATATGCAACCTCAAGTGTTTCCGGAATGCACGCCAAGGCAGTCAGTCTATAGTCCTGGTTGACGCGGATAGAAGTTTCACAGCATTACGTCGCCACCTGTTTCACTTACGCGTAACTTCTTCCGCCGTTCTAGAAGGAATAGCACGCTTTCCGTAATGAGCGATAGCATCGAAACAGCGCGAGCAAATTGTATGCTAAGCGAGAGAACACTCCAGAACTCAAACAATGAACTAACGAATGCCAGACAAGTGAATCAACGAGAAAAGAGACCTCCAATCTTCCGTTTCTAGCATGCCACCATGCTGCTAAGTATCCGAATCCACAACAACAAAGGCCGAAGAGGAGAGGAGGGCAGGGGGGAGGGACCAGAAGAGTGGGAGTGCGCTGATTGGAGACGTGCCGGCACACAGCTATGCGAGTCGTTATCTCGCGTTCGCCGAGCGGTGATAATCAGCCTCACGGGGCCGAGCGAGCTCAGTTGTCTACCGGGAACGAGAGCTGATCGCAGCCAACGTGTCGCGGGTCGCGACTTCGCGACGCTCCGAGCGCCTCCAGCGCTTTTACTGTCTCCGCAGCCGGACTTGGTGGACAGGTCAGCAGCCCCTACGGTCCTCCTGGAACCGACCTCCTCCTGCCCCACGCAAGAAGGACAGTAACGAAGAAGCCATGGCATACTGACAAAGCCTGCGCCGCGCAACCACCCCCGAATCCTAAACCGGTACGCCCCAAAGCAGTTTAGCTACTAGCATCCGAACAATCAAGTACTACCCCACCACGGCACCAAGCAAAGAAGGAAACCAGACATCTGCGGTCGACATGGCTTCGACGACGTGCCTCCTGGCGCCAGATTACGGCGCTGCCAACAGCGAGAGGAAAGGTCGGTTGACAAGTTTGTCAGTAGTGTTTGCGGAGCAACGCTTTCGCTGCTTCCGAGCTGCTTGTCAGCAACTCGTTAGCTGCACTAATCAGCAAGAACAGCAGTTAACTTTGCACCCTCAGCATGTTGACACTGTGCCGCGAAAGACCTAGTGACGCGATAACCGTTCTCCTAGTTTTTGATTGGACATCTCTGTAGGCCAGTGCGCGGCGAGCGCTACATCTTGAATGCAATCACAAATGTTTCAGGCGATCATGCTAGTATTCTAATAAGGTATTCAGCAGTGATGTCCAGTCAAGTCGATTACGTTTCTTCTCCAGGCAAAGCGCTGCAAAACCACCGAATTGCTTGAACTAGCCAAAGCAACTGAAATAACTGAAATCTTGGAACTGCATTCGTCAATGAAATATACTGCGTGAATCTCTTTGTGGCATCTGAAAGAAGTTTGTTCGTATAGTATGTAGCGCCGAAAAGAACTTCACGATTTGGACGTCCACTAACACAGTGTTTCGCGTGCGCCACTATGTCCACTGACAAGCGGTTTCTTCACGAAATTTCTGTGCTGCGTTTTCGCTGTGAGATGTGCCGTATCCTAAGACATTCCTGATTAGTTTCGGCCGGCAGTGTTTATTTTAACGCAATAGCGTTAAGGGCCCCGTGTCGCAGAAAATCCGGCATCGGCGTCGGCGTGGATGTCGGCGTCCGTGGCACAGAAAATCATTCCGAACCACCCCGACCGCGCAGGCCCTCCGCGTGGTGCAAGGTGTTAGTCAACAAAAATTGACTTTGTCACAGTGAAATCCGTCAAAAATTGGTAAAGTACGACTTAACCGCAGCCTACAGATACGGCGGCGTCGGCTTGTTATTTTATTGTACAAGAAAACATATTTCTCTTACTAAGAAACTCAAACACAAACCCCTTTTGCCAGCCTTTCTACCATACCAACAGCCGTGCGCTCGGGTAGGCTACTTGCGAAAATCGTATCCAGATGGCGCTCGCATTCTCGGCAGGTCAAATTGGGACTTGCCCTGCCTAATGCGTTTTGGACACGCGCGCGCGTCGGGGCGATAGCAAACAGTTATTATAATAACAAAAAAAAGGTCCTAGGGCCCTCACATTTTAATATAAGTCGACATATATTGCCCCTGAGAAAACGTCTTCCCAGCAATGCATTTCACTTTAAAAGTGAAGCCGACTTTAAGGGGATCGGTGTAAGCTTGGTCTTTGTAAATTGGCTTTCCGGCATTCTTTGCTGCAGTGAAGCCTACGTAACGAAAAATGCGATGCGAACGGGTCCTGATAACGCCATTGTGTTCCACTCTTAAAGGCGAAGCTTAAGCGTCCTCCAATTTTTTTAACCAGGACTGAGCTCTGAAATTTCACTACGCAGGCGTTTTAGTAGCAGCCGCGCATCTGAACACAGTTTTCCGTGGCAAGGTGTCAAACCCACGTATTCGTCCTTCAAGAGTGCAGCAACAGCAGCGACGGGACACCAGCAATCGATGTGTCTGATCGAAATGGCGATGAGTGCATGAAAGCTCGGAGAGGGGAAACAACATCAGGGTGTACTACTGAAACGCACACAAGGAAAGACAAGGACGTAGAATAGGACGAACACACGAGGCACTCGTTCTATTCATCCTTTGCCCTCGCCTGTGTCTTATTTTGTGCGCGCTTCTCAAGTATTATGTTTTACCAGCAAGCCTAAGTATTAATTAACCAGCCTTGTCCGACCATTAATGTAAGCGTGAAGGTAGTATTCAAAGTTGGAGTGTTCTTTGCCTACGTCAAAATATGGCGTCATTTTCTTTGAGTCCTTTTCGTAGTAATAGTAGGACTATCCCGCTAGCATACTTGACAAAAAGCAGTGCGACCGTTAATAAATACAACAATCTTTACAACCTGCCCGGATTGGTCGTTGAACGCTGGAGTGCGTATTGTGAAGCGGACAGAACATAGAGGAACAACCAATGCAAAGAGCGTGCGTTTTCCTTCGCTTCTTTTATCGTATTATGCCTGCGTCTCAAGTTTCCCGCTTGTAGCATACAAGATCAACATTTATTGATTTACTCAGTGCACATGCTCAGCCTCCGAAGTCAACAATAGCTATTGCTATACATCAAGAGCACGTGTGCATGTGTCTTCTTTGCCTCGAAGGTCCGCAGCCACGCCCACGCTATTTCGCTTTTATCCGCTGAGTAACTTCATTGTACTCGCTTATCTTTTATCACTTTACAAGGACGGCCGTGTGTAGTAACGGGCGCGGCAGTCGCGGCCCCTGAGCCCGGCCTGCTGATTGGCTCATGTACTGCAATGCCTGTCACGTGCAACACTCCGACAGCCCTCATTGTGCATTGTCCTATTTTGCTTGCACAAGCAGAGAGGCACCAGACCGCTGTCACGGAAGGGCGAGCAGAGACCACTGCTTTAGATATAGATTAGAGAACAAACACACTTCGGGCTCTCACGCCAGCTAATAAGATATCTAGCATGACAGATTTCAAGAGCGTTTTATGGTACACGCAGTTTCAGTATAATGAGCCCGACAAGGTGAATCCATGAGCACTGGTTGCTAATTGCCAGAAGATTGGCGATGGCGAAGCTTCAGGGGCAAAGTAGCGTCTAGCCCCTATACTTGTATTTACATTTGCAAACGACAGTCCTTTAACACGTGGGATAGTTACAGACCAATCTGAGCATTTCACAAGTTAATGGCGACTCAAGGTTTATCTGTGGAAAGTGTGCAAGCCAACCAGTGATTAACCACGCCAGTTGACAAGACAGTGCAGTGGATCTCAGTATCGGGCCAGTAGCAGTTCCGTAGGTATGAAGTTTAGAGCAGATTGATCTTTTCTCCATGAGTTCTGAGGTCATATCTTGAAATACTTTTTACAGATTTTATTTATCTATTATCGAATGCCTCGCCGAGTTGCCGATGTCAGTGACTACGGGAGCGCTGTTTTGTGCGAAGCAATGAAGAAAGACTAGAAGAATGCGAAGTCAAAAGACTCTTATCGAAATACCCTCATTGGAGTTTCTTGCATCACAAAGAAAGCCC
The DNA here is from genome assembly GCF_013339745.2 of Dermacentor silvarum. Taxonomy (NCBI): domain Eukaryota; kingdom Metazoa; phylum Arthropoda; class Arachnida; order Ixodida; family Ixodidae; genus Dermacentor; species Dermacentor silvarum. The sequence goes on from NC_051158.1 coordinate 75,841,566, forward strand.
ACTGAAAAGAGTGACAACGGTGGCAGCTAAGTACGGCCCATGCAGTAGCATTTCTCCTTGTGCGCTACAGGACGTACCGAGAAAATATACGTAAATGACAGCTTGGCTTTTATTCTTGATGAAATTAACTCTTTTTTAGAATTTCGACACCTGCAGCTAACGTTAAGTAAGAGTTCCTCTGTGAAAGATGAAATATTCTAAATGTATTCGCAATGGAGCCTCTGACGTAGAGAGTAGTCCTTGACGGAAGTAAGAATTCACAAGCCCAAGCACCATGTGTTCCCTTGTCTGAATATGTTCCAATACCACAAATATAGTTCTTCACTTCTACTAACAACGACAAAATGTGCAATTGCTTCCTTTGTTCTGGTTGTTTACTAATGGCACACATATCAATACATAGCCTACTATTGAGTCAATTGTCTCAAGACGCAGTTTGCAAACTCATACTACCTACTGCAACAGGCAAAACATTTTGCGAAAGCAAGCATGCAGCACCAACCAACGAAAGTACTAACCATACAGACTCATAAATATACATATGTATGTGTATGTTGAGTAACTAGACAGGCCGTGCACAAGCATTCACACAGGATATAAGTCAATAGTACTTTGCACTGAAACACCAGAATACACACACACTAACGTCATAAGTTAGTACAAACCTAAAATAAATACTCTGTGATTCCACAAACTATAATGAATCGCGATATTTCGGTTCAGCCACGTTGAAAATATACATACCTCCCACTGTCCGCGCACAGCAGAAGAGCATGCAAGTCATTCAGCAATAACTTGTTTCTTAGATTACGCAAGTGGGCTTGATATTTACATTGACCTCATTGCACGCGGAATGTACCACCGATAGCAGACGGCTTAGGTTAATGCTTTGAGAAGCACAGTTGCTTTGACGCTATAATTTGTATGACCTACATGCCCAGTACTTTATCTGCTTTGTGAGGAGAGAACTGATATAATTAGGAAATGGTGAATGTTATTGCAATACGAAAGTGAAATAATAAAACAAAATTCGATGTCCAATAGCTGCGGACTAGTGGCTGTGGCTTTGTGCTGATGAGCACATACTCGTAGCTTCCGTTTGTGGCTGCAGTGGCCGAGCCCCGATGACAGTTCGATTCAAACCGGTCGTGCAGTTATACGTGGGTGAGGGTTAATGAACTTCAGGGGATCAGAAAGATTCTAAGGCCCTCAATCAGCGTCCCTGATAGCTGAGTTACATCTTTGCAACGTTAACTACATCAGTACGTCAAAGCAATATCAGTCTAAAGTGTATGTCCTACGCACTCATTTCACATACGATTATACTGCTTGCAATGCATACAACGCCATATGAATCAGTATTTGCATTAAAACATTGGCGTCTCAGCATAAATAGCAATGCGAACAAGTCGGAATCGATTCGATTATGTTGTTTTGTGTCAGGATCACTTGAATTTGTAACGGCGCCCTAATTCAGGCTTTAAGAAGTACACTTGCCACTACTTCATTTTTATAAACCGGTTACAGAGCAATTAGCCGGCGTACTTCCATGTAATTACGCGCAAAAGGAGTTTTGATCGGATTTTTGTGTTCCCGTTTCAATTCATGCTGATGGTGCGTGCCGCCCACGACTGGTCATCGACACTGCGATTGTTTCTTTATTGTTGTATCCTGAATGACAGGCGTCCTTACACCAACCACAATGAACGCACTCCTACGCAAAAGCGCACATTGAGAGATTTCATTTTCGAGCTAACACTTCTGTCTCGGCTCAGAAGGAGAAATCAAGCGCTGGAACGCGCTTCTATCAAGGACCTCTTATCAGTCGCAGCCGTTGAGTCATTTCTCAGATGCGGTTACAACCGGGTTGTGCCGATTAGCGCACAACGCACTTTTATCGCCGAGCCACGCAGGTTATCTCGTCTCCGGCCTGACCGCGACGTGTTACCAACGCGCGAAACAATAGCGGCCGGGCAGCCCGTGGAGAGATGCGAGCCGCGCTTTGTCATAATTATCGGCACCCGACCGAGGCCACAATGGTAGAAACGAGGAAGAGCAGCACGCGACAGAGACGCTATGAGCCTATTCGGTTGCGCTGTGAGGCGACAGCCAATCAGAAGCCCCTGTTCAGGGGCTTGCTGAGCTACGCCCCCGAGGCCGGCTACTCGGCGGCGTAGATATGTGCACGTGTTATGGTGTAAGATATACGTCTTACACCGTGGCACGTGTACAGGGGTTCTAAAAGGCTTACCTATGGGCGTGTGCTTCCTCTACCCGTTCGCGGGCTGGCGGAACGATAAATCGAGTTTATCGATCGATTGCTGCACCGCCACTCCGAATGTTTGCCCTTTCGTGGTCGTCCGGTAGTACAGAATTCCCGTTTCAAATTTTAGTGCGTCTATTTCACTTTCACTACAATTACTTCTACGTATTTCTAACAGCCCTTTCTACGCCTATTGGCCGGTGCAGATTCCGCGATCGTGCGTATATATATATAAACGGATGGAACAACGTAAGCAGGTACACATGATAGCTTATTATGTGCCTTAAGCAAAACTGCTTTGTCGAATAGAGCAGGTATCGCATCAGTTAAGCGTATATGAAGATGACTACTACTACAAGGAATACGCGTTGCAAGACGGTTTACTAGAAACACAGCCGCATAAAGGCACCTAAATTTAACGTCGTTTTGTATACATCAAAAGTTGGGTGTTCGGTTCGCCTTCTCAATATAGTCATGAGTATTATCGGCAAAGCGGCTTCCTGTAAAGGCGTTATTAAAATTACCTCTAGTTGCACTTAAGGCAACTTCAAGGCGAAACATTTCATGGAATCAAACAGCAGTCCCCGCAGTTTCAATTTCAAGAACTTTCTTTTCGAGAACTTTTGTGGCGCCTGCCTTTGAAGGCGCATATTACGGAGAGTCATTGCATACTTGCCCACCTGTGAACTTAAAAATTCGTAACAAATATTGCGGGCATGACGGAGAGCGGTATACTATCGATTTTCTTATTTGGTACGATCACAGATATTTTGTGGGATACATGGGAACTTTATGAACGATGGGTAACTTTGACGCAGCACACAAGAAGTTACAGGCTATGAAAATTCGAGACTGCACTTTGTTTTGAGCAAATGTGCTGTTGCCGTTTTCGCCTGCTATAGCAACCTTTCTTAATTAACTTGCGCGAAGTAAATATCCCGTTCGTGACCTTTCACCATCAGATTTCCAAGAATATGTTCCGAGACCGATGAGCGAATCTTTATCGCCAACAGAAATTTTTATTAACTTTGACGCAAGCCTTGTAAGATCGAAGAACGAGGCCAAATTTGATAACTGTAGGAAAAATTCGGGAGAGTTGGCAGGTATGGTTCTATTCACCATGCATGCGTGTCCTAGTGCTTTGTCGTTTGCGCCTCGTGAAAGTGGACGCTACGTACTTTATAGGACGCAGGTAAAAACCATCGTATCTACAAAGCATTGTAATTATCGTGACTGAGTAATCTGGTCGCCCATAGAAGCGTACTGGTTTGGCCTAGTTGGTAACAATTATGATAAATGTGATTTGCGCACGAATTGAAACGAGGACTATATGCAACGATAGACGCAAGCGCAATTGCGATTGTGTCTGTCGCTTCCTAGTCCTCGTTTCAATTGGTGCGCGAATGCCCGCACCCACCACCTGCGCGGCCTTGGCTACCACACAGGTCGAGCCCCTGCCCTAACGCGCTGGACGCACGGACCTCTGCACCGGCCGCTCCTGGACTTCATCCGGGAAACAGAGCTACATATTTTTATTAAATTTATTGCCGTAGGGCATTCTGGCGCCAATAAAAGCAAGGGGTGCGCAGATTACACTTATCATGAACTGATTACCCAGCCACGTGGACATGGAGGAGGAAGCGAAACAGCCAACGGGCTCGTTCGCGATCTTCTCCACTGAGTTTTCCCCAACGCACGCACTAGCGACCCAGGAAACCGACACGAACCCGCAACGCAATTGCATATTATATAAGCCCTCCGGGCAGTTAAAAGGATTTACCCTCCACCACACCCAAACCTTAGCAGACTAGAGGAGCACGCGCTCCGAAGGCTACAAACAAGCATGTTCTTATCCCTCGCAAAATCACACCTGAGTGCCCTCACTGCGCAGAGCTCGACATGCTTCACCTAGCTTAGTGCATGTGAAAGTGTCATCAAGATTCGCGTTTTCTCTCTCCCTCTTTCTTTCGCTCCCCCATTCCCCTACCCATGTGTAGGGTAGCCAACTGGCCAAAGTCTGGTTAACCTCCCTGCCTTTCCTTCGTCCCTTTTCTCTCTCTCCCTCGCGGACCAATACCACGAAACATCGGCTTGCCAGTTCAACCCTGTGGTAGACCCCATCGCCAACCCTGGTTTCGAGCAATGGGGGGCCATCCTACGCAGCGATGACCACGACCGTTTGCAATGGCTCGTTGATCGGACCCTGGCAGCGGGGGAAACCAGAGGGTAGACGGACCATCTAGGCTGCCCTCCAATTCTACTCGCAGAATTTTCATGTCGAACAAAAAATGCTTTCAACCAATGAATCAGTCAATCAATCGTAAACCATACTACCTTGAAATATCCCTATTTATCGTTCTGATCCTGCTCTTTCTTTCATTTTCTTCTTTTCTTTTTTGCGTTGTTGTCTGCGATGCTTCAGTGCCGAAGAATGCCGTGTCCTTTGCAGTCATGGCTAGCAAATTTCAAGCCCTCAACAAACGTATCGATGATCTTCTAAATATTGAAGGTTGCGCGAGGTAACATGATCTTCTGTCGAGCGTTGCATTCGGCGAGCAAATTTTGCCGCCTTTCTATTCTACCAGCCCACACTGCGTGTGGCTTTCACATCGGAAACAGACACGCGTTATCAGTGCCACAATGGCAGATACTGTCCAACGATAGGAAACCATTAGAGAGATTAACTCTAGAGCCAGTACATGTAGTAATCGCAGCATTCCCCCGAGCTATTGTGATGCCCACATGACTTCATGGTCATCGGAGCGCTGCCAAGAGACCAATGAACTTGTTTATAAAACAAATTAAATACGAATAAATCATTCAAAAAACATAGCATCTGAGTCTTTTTCAAAGGTGCACTACAAATCTATGGAAATACTTCAGGAGATAAGGTGAGCAAGGATAACGAAACCTCCCCCCCCCCCCTTTCTGTCTTTCTTTACACCCAGCAGTTTTCAAATGCACCATCACAGTTCGCTGGTGCCATGGCGGCAGTGAACTCGCACTAAAAACTTGGTGTCTCGTGGTGTTTGCAGATCATTTTTCCAAGAAAGGAGAATGCTATTTCACGTGCGCCAAATATATGCGGCACCTCTTTTACGGTTCGCACTAAAATACGCACGCTTTATGCCTCAAGAACATACACGTATGACTGTTTGCGTATAATACGGCAAAATATAATCGCAAATAAGGATCAGCTGCATAAATATGGCGTCTCAAAGTGCGAGTTTTTACATTGGCACCTAATGGCAACTATTTTGGCTGTACTTTTTTTGGCTTGTTTATATGCGTGGATTTTTTTTTCCTTTTTTTGCACGTTAAACTTGCCGCTCTATATGAAAAAGAATCCGGGTGTTTTTTTAGGAACCTCCAAACGGCTCGATTGAGATCGGCAATGCAAGGGAAACAACTCTAGCTTAGTTCACGTTCCCGGACAACCCGGACGCTGTACTGGCGCTCCAGACCAACCAAGATTCTGCGTTTCTATGCTTCAAATTATGTTCTTCGTCCCGCTTTGAAGTGTGCAGTTCAGCGTTGCTGCAAAGTGCGATAATATTCGCGTCCTTGAGATCCCTCTGACTTTGCAAATTATTTTGTATGCCTCGCTTGCACTTCCGTCTAACTGTTTAACAAATTGTGAACAACTTAGACTTTCCAATTCTTGCCACTACAATTGTCCATCACTTTCTAAACTTTTTTTATTATTCTGAAGTTACAAGCAAGTTACCGAACGTATCCTCAGAGGTATCGTAGAGATATTGTGCCAGAAATAATATAACGGCTTTGATTTGGAAATGTGTCACTCATATTCCTTAGGAGTTGGGAGAGGGTTCGGTCAAAAGACTGGATCCGTTCGTTGCAAGCTGCCTCTAATGCGAATATGCTTATCGTGGTGCGGGTAAAGCCCCTTAACATGTGAAAAGGTGGGCCTGGCTTTGAAAAAAGGGCACTCACCCGTCACAAAGCGACACACTGCAGTCCTTCAGTCGTTTCTTGTCGGCAGCCAACCGCATATCAATTGCCACCGTACGCGCTTTTCATGTTCAAACGAAGCCGCCCGACACTGGTCGTCTCATCGACACAGCAAAGTGTCAGCTCTTCGCTGCTTCGCTACTAGCACGAAAGAGAGGCTTTTATTCATTGAAAACAAGGTCAACAGGGGAAGAGATACAGTGACACTGTAAGGAAAGAATGATAGGGGGAAAAGTATGACACATGAGCACCTTCTGTTCATATTGCTACACGCGTGTTGTATTTGGTCGTTTGAACGAGGCGCGCGGGCGCCATCACTCGAGCAAACAGGAGGAAGAACGAACTGGGCTAGCGCTGTGAATCCAACCGGTCTGTGCTGCAACCGCTGCTGTAAATATAATATGTACATATTTTCTCGCTTATTTGATTCGTCCTTCGCGTACCATTGTGGTGGCGGTGTGGGGTATCTTTTTTTCTGTATTGTTATACTACGTTAGCTTGTAGAAAACTGCTGAAATATGCGATAGGTTCACGCTTGAATCGAAAGCTGGCAGTTCTTGCTTGAGACATTAAACAATGCGTATGTTTGAGGAACAGGGACATTTATAATGAGACGGCAACTTGATTCGTCCCGTAAATTGCTAGCGTGCATATAATTAGCCCACGAGTGGGCAGTACACATTGGTGTGTTCTCGTCTGAAACTCGCTTCAGAAATAGTGATTTGAAAAAGTGAGTGGCCGAATTTGCACACATTCACAATGAAGTACAATGTACGCGTCAGTTCTAACATCTATAACGTGTGTGCGTGCGCGTGTGTGTGCTTGCTTGCGTGCGTGCTTGAGTGCGTGAATGAGTGACCAAGGTAGTGGGAACACGAACGTGCGTGCGTTTGTGTGTGCGCGGTATCCCGAAATAGAAATACGAGAATACATAGTGAACCTATATTTTTACATAAACATTGTGACATTGCTAATGTGTCACTCTTTTCATAAGCAGTGCTTTGTAAACCTCTAAAAATCACGTAAATGCAATGCATGGCTGCTGACGTTATAAAGAAATTTCTGCCCCAGCTGTCCGCGGAATTATTGAACATTTCGACAACATTTACACTTTAATAGTCCCTTGATTCTTAACAAAAAGCATACGTTGCGCACTGAGGGTCAGCGGAAACGCAATATGGCACTTTCTCTGGGTTTTTTTTTTCTAACAATAAAAAGGTGCACGAGGGCGCCAAAAATACGGTAACATCCGTGCCGTAAAACTATCGTTAAACCCTCCGCACTTTTTGCTCGTGATATTCACAATGGAAACTTTGGCACGCCCTTTCTGCGAGAATGAAAAAAAACATGGTTCGCCGAAAGACATGTAAACAGGAGCTAATAAAGGTGCACAACCGGAAACTGATTCATCGTTAGTTCTATTGCTGCTGATTTAAGGGTAACGTTTTTGCACTCGCAAGACCAACAGAGGTTCTGCGCTGAAGTAAAATTAGGTGGTGATGGTTCTGACTTCGTTTTTAAAAAAGGCCTGTTCTCTCTCACGACATGCAGAGCTGAAGGCGGCCTTCCTGTTGCTGGACAAGAACCAGGACGGCCGTGTGAATGCCGCCGAGATCAAGCACATGTTGGACAACCTGGGCATCCTGCTCAACGACTCCATGATACAGAAGCTCGTCGTACAGGCATCAGGCAGGGGTGAGTGCCACGCTGAAAAACCTTGGATTTTCCAGTCCGACCATAGTGCAATTACACGCACTCCCCCCCATATGTCCAGAGTCCAGTTTATTATGTGATCATATGGGAATTCTTATATGAAAACGCGTATGTGACCATATAAACTCTTATGATTATATAGGATTATGCTGCGGGGTGTATGGGCCTTTCTGAATAGAGGAAAGAGGCTATATATGTTTGTTTCCTTATGTTTATGTTCCAGAGTCACCCCAGCTCGGGTTCATTCCGCGTTATTAGATGTGAGAAATGGAAGTTTAGCACAAGTAAGGCAGGCTATCCCAATATTTTAGGAGTGGCGAACCGGTTTCGAATTTTTGTGCTCGAACAATACTTGAAAACTACCATATTCCGCCTAGTGTTAGGGAAAGATAGTGAGTCACTGGTTTTAGAGGTGTCACGTTTTACCTCTCCGCTTAATTGAACGCTGCGTGCAAGACGCTGCTACAATGTACTGCTTCTAGATTGAATAATTTAGGCCAGACAAAATGCAAGTTCTTTACACATGGAACCAAATCGGCTTTCTGAAATGCGAGTCTGCATGCAAAGTGTAATGCAGATATTGTTGTTGGTATCCTTACTTCATATTCAGTAATGGTAATTTTTATCTTTATTTCTTTCTTTCGTCTGCTACTTCTTCCGGCTTTTCTGTTGTGGTGCAGCTTCAAGCTACATCTATTATTGTCTCTCTCCGTGTCCCTCTGATGGTTTATTATGTTTTCGAACGTAATAATAATTATGATAATAACAGTACCAGCAAACCACAGCTATAGCAGTCGGCTAGCTAAGCTTTCACCTGTTGAAAAACATTTGGCATGATTACTTTCCTCTTTTTTTATTCAGCTAAGACATAAACTATCAACTGGTACGCTACCAATGCTACCCAATCACAATACACTGCTTTTGCTTCATGTTTTCTTCATTACTTCCATTTGTTTACGTTCTTCTCGTCTAAATATTTAGCGCTTTAACGTAAGAAGAAAATGCCAACTAAAGATGTATGATTCTGCACATTAATTTGAATGGAATCAAAATAGAGATTTAACTCTCGGTGCTAATTGGGGACGCCATATAATGAGAACCGGACAGCTCAATCAAGTTAGACATCTGGCGTACTATTTGAGACCTCTTTGTTGAAGGCGCAATATGAACTCAGTCAGTGTGTTCGAACACGCAAATTCCCTTTAGAGCTAGATAAAGTTTCTGGCTCCAGAGGAGGTGTAACCTTATGATGACCCACTCTTTCAAAACACCATCGACGGAAAATTAGGCTATTTAAGAACATTGTGAAAAACATTGTGGTGCGAAGTACGATTTATGTGAAAACCTCTTCACTAAAAATTGTCACCATGCACCCTGTGTTGGTACCAACCCGTTATCTTTTCGCATTACCGTATAACTACACAATTACATATTCCTTAGCTGCCAGCGTGCTTAGTACGTTCATAATACATGAATAGATTGATTGATCATCATCATTCAACGATATTATTATCTCCCTTTCTAAACAACACATGCAGATTTACCGTTCAAACCAGAATAGAATAGCCTTTCTAAGGTTGAATAGTGTGTTCAGACTCAAATCATAGAGCGAATTTCCTGCTGCAAATATTCAAGCAGTACTACCGCAAGAGTTATCCATTAGGGCTATTATCCCTTATGACGTAGCAGCGAGGGGGGGGGGCACATGAAACAGCTTTATTTTTCCGAAGAAGCAGTGATTATAACGTGCTAATCAGATGATGTGCTGCCAGCGCACGCTATCAACATCCAACGTGGTTTATCAAATGTCGCAAACGCTTTCACATCGCCTCCTTTATTGCAGACGACGGGCTTATCAGCGAAGATGAGTTCCTTGCCTGGATGGCCGGGCAGACGAGCATCAAGGATGACGTCATGGAAGACCTGCTGGCAGCGTTCAGGGTGTTCGACAAGGACGCCAACGGTTACATCACAAAGGTATGTTTAGTTCGCCTCTCCCTTCACGAGCAGTTTTCAAGGCTACGAATGGAAAACGTATTCCCACCCATTTATAAGCACTAAGCACTGTGTATTCAACAAACAAGATTCTCAATGTGCATGTTACCAAAAAGTTGTCGAACAACTTTTCCAATGCTATCCAATCACAATTACACTGCTTTTGCTTCATGTTTTCTTCATTACTTCCATTTGTTTACGTTCTTCTCGTCTAAATATTTAGCGCTTTAACGTAAGAATAAAATGCCAACTAAAGATGTATGATTCTGGACATTAATTTGAGCGGAATCAAAATAGAGATTTAACTACAGCCAAGCGGCCGTTACTAACGCTATTCACCTTAGCATAAAGTAAGAACTTAAATGACCAAAAATCACTGGGCGTCATTTCTTCAATATGCGACTCAACAAAATGTTAGTAGTCGAGTATGTTGGTAATGTGTCACGGATCTATATCAGCAGCTCAAAAACAGGGATGAATACAGTAGAAACACACAAACACTCCGTCGACGTTCCAACAAACGCATCATGCCGCAATAATATATTTGTTGGAAGCACTGAGTTTGTGTTTTTCTTTCTCGTCACCGGTTCTCCTTTTTTGCGCCGTTAGTATGCCTACGGAATACTCCTTGTAATAAAGTATAAAGCACGATGAATACTTCAATTACTTTATATAAGGAGCCTGATCAGCAATGGCTAAAGCCTGGCATACTTCTTCAACCTACACCTGTACACTTCTTTTCAACAGACAAACTAAATAATTATATACAGAAAATTTCTATTATTTTGATGTCCCTGAGTTTTCCAATCCTTCATTTGCATTTGGCTGTATGCATCCGGTCTCGCACTGTTGTTCTCACGTATACTAATATATTCGCTTCCTACATTACCAAACTAAAGAAAGTAACACATGAGACAAATCATTTTGCTGTAGTAACTGACCACTTATTGCGAACAAAACATAGTCATCAGATAAGTTATCTCCCGTCAAAATATTGGGCCTATAAACAACCAATATGCCTAATAAAGTACGACATTATGCTAAAAGAAACAGCTCAACCTTGTTAAACATGCTGTAATGCTTGTTGGCGCACTGTTTGTCCTCCTGAGTGTTAACTTCGCCAAAAGAACGCTGTTCTTGAGCATGGGTGTCACGCTGGCTTTAAGTGCAAATACAGATAAGCACGGCGATATTAGGTACAAGCGCAAAAGAAAAGACCTCTAGGGAACTGTGTATGCAGTTCGAACCAAGTTCAAAATTTCAGCGGGGAGATAACGGACTATCCTGCTCTTCAACGGCACCACAATCGCTTTAGAACATTCGCTCAAGCGTTGCTTACTTTTCTGCATAAGCCACCTTATGTCACCAGCTCACCTGCGAACGTGGGCAAAAGCTGCAGCACATGGCGGATACCTGTCTGGCTAGAATGCGTTTATTTAGCGAATTTGTTCCTACGTAAAAGCTTCACGTGGCAATAGCGTCCAGTTTCATCTACTAGCGCATATGCACCAAAGAGATGCATTCGATATGTATCTCTGCCTCAAATTTGATGAGTAACGATGCATGCTGTTAAAGGGAACTTACGTTTTTTAGGCTTCTAGAGTATCCTTCTTCCACGATTTTCTAAGGTGTAACAGTTAAGCGACGTGGGATTTTAAGTTTCTGTGTGCATACACCCTTTGTCTGACACCATTTTTGTTGCAAGGTAAAGAAGTACAGTTCAACTTTACAACAACACTGACCGAGTCCCACATCTGATGTGCTCTGGTTTTGTGTATAGAAATTACAGATATCCTTAATTAAGCACACATTTGCATATTGGAGTTACAAGGCAGATAAAAGTCCGGGTTCTTATAAGAGTGGTGCAATATGGTCCAGTTTAACATGTAGCAACAACCATGTCCTACCTGACTTAGCGCAAATGTTATACTAACATAACAATCATTTACTCATTTATGGTAAGTTTATTGTTGAAAGTGAGTTTCAATTTCTTTATTTACTCAACACTATGTCAGGCGATGCAGTATGTCCCACGACCGTAATTTATTTGACGAGGGCAAGATGAAAATTTAATTCCCAGGACTCGCATCATTCATTGTCCGCTCCATCGTAATGCATTGCGCAGGATGAACTCAAGCTAGCCATGGAAATGATCGGAGAACCCATGTCTGAGGCGCAGCTGGACAGCATGATTCGAGCCACGGACATCGACAACGACGGGAGGATAAACTACGAAGGTAGGCACGAAAAAGTGAAATTCACGGGGAAGTGTTCCGCAAGAACTGTAGCAGAGTAGTCTACGAGAAGTGGCGAAACGTATATAAATGTGCAGTGTTGTCTAAAAGCACCAAGCTTTTACAATAAACGAATAACTTTCTTGCATAAACATTCAGGTTTACGAACGTGCGCAGCGTCAGGTTCTTTCCGACTAGCCAACTAGCGACTAGCAATTCTTTAAAAAATCAAGTAATATGAAAATGAGTTATGAGAACTATCAGTCCTAAAGCAACACACGTTTTATGAAAGACGCTGAGGTGGAAGGTATCCGACCTAGTTTTGGAAATCCGCGGTTCTTTAACGTCTGTTCAGAGCACTGTGCTCTGAAATGTCTTCTCTTGCCTACTTCCCGGGAAGTTGCTTACATAAAACACTCCTTGCAATCGCAAAATTATCGCTTACGGAGTCTTAAAAGCTAATATCTAAATCTATTGGTTCAGAGTGCAACTGCTTTGACTAAAACCGAACCGTGTCTCTAAACATACCGCCATGTTCTAAATATTTTTTCTGGCTCCTATTTTTGGCTTTTTGCAGAGTTCGTCACAATCCTGCTATAGCGGTGTCACGTGCTGCCTTCCTTACCCGACGCCTGCCATGAAAGCCTTAACTTATTCGAAGATGCCTTCAATCATCGAGATATACTCATCGCCCGCTAACGGCACGGACCCGACTGCAGCGGCCCTCAGCGAGGCATTCGAACGCCTTGTCTGCCGTTCGGCGGCTCAGGCGGCTGTTCGCTCCGTCCATTACACATGTACATAGAAAGCGTTATCTGCTCAAGGAGTGTGTTGCGTAAAACCAGTACCCCGGATGCAAATAAAACTTGATCCACAAGTCCGACAGGAGAACGTGACGTGTTCGTTGTACTCAATTTCCTTAGCAGCTCATATATTTATTCTTGGGGCTTGATGTGCTGACGCAACGCAACGGCTGTAAGACACGCATAATGTGGAGGGATGGGAATTGGCATTGACGTTCCTATGGTTTTTTTTTCTTTTTATTACATTTAAGTATGTCAGAAGTCGTCGTCATGTGCATCATCTCCTGTTATTTAATCTTGATCGAAAACTCTGCAGAGAAACAGCTTTGCATCTAGCCCCCATGGGATTTCGGCCGCGAGTGTCGAGAAGCAAGGCAGCGACATGCGAGACCGTTAAAAAAATATGCAGATCGAACACACGTGTTATAATCCATGTGAAGCGAAGATTTCGGGAGATAGGTAACGAAGTGCTCTAAGTTTTCTCCTTTCGTACCCGGTTCTTTAGCGTAAAGTAAACTGGCGCGCGCAGATGCTGTCTTGAACCCGTGCTACGCATTGTTACAAATATTGGAATAGCTTTTATTTCTTCATTTACTCTCATTCATTTTAAATCTACCGGCAGCTTATTGGCCACTCCCCCGTTGTGGCTTTGTGTCATGATATGACAATCATAATCAAGATAATCAACACGCGGACATGCTTTCTGAACTTTCTCCCGTTGTTGGTATGGGCTACAGTTTGGCAATCATAATTATCATCAGCACGCGGTTTCCTTCTCAAAGAGCTAGCTGGCGTGGCACGCTATGTACCACCACTTGTTTCTTCGCCAACCCTACACTGTGGGAATGTGATAGCTTATGGCACATGGGGCGCTATAGAACGTAAAGCTATTCCAAACTTTTCTATTCCATTTCCTCAATCAGAATTTCACGGTTGGTAAAATTCTACAGCGAAGCGGTTAGGCTCTCGGTAGTCAGCATTTTTCGCGTCCTGTCCGTGAACAAAGCATTGGCATCATCAGCAGCGGCTCATAACACCCTAAGCAAGCAAAAATGCAATGAACCATCACCCTCGTAATCCATAGCTTACAAGCTCTCAGTAAAGGGAAAGCGAACAGGGTATACATTCTTTGGAATCGCGCATACAACGTACAGAACAGCGTACGTACGTTTCAATAAAGACCAAGCTCAAAACAAGCACCTATCATCGTCAGCAATGGCTCATAGCCCCGTAGGGCATGCTACAAGCGCTCAGCAAAGTGAAGCAAACAGTGCATACATTCATTAAAATCACCCTTACGCACACAGAACAGCCATACGTCTCAATAAAGAACAAGCTGAAAACAAGCAACCGAACCATCAATAAAGGCATTCCACACCCCTCAGCAGTTGTAGCGGTGGTTTTGGAAGAGCTTCGCTGGACGAGACGGCGAGTCACCTTTATTTCGGGCCACCCCCACTTCACTTATCTTTCACGCGACGTCAGGAAAACGGTGAAACCTCGTCATCTAATATGACCTGTACACGCTGATTATGCATGATTAGAGCGACCAATAGAAATATAATGATTTCCGATTCTGCGTCTTTCTCACCTTCAGCCCTCCGCTATTGGTCAAACGTTGTTGGGCTGCGCCCACTTGGGCTGTCTGTCCCGGGAGAACTCACCACGGCAAAGTGACGTGTACGCATTAAAGATGCATTAATACGCCGAACACAACTGAGTTTTCTTTTTCGGCATAGCCGGGGAGTACCTAGTTCCGAAATGAAAAGAAGATGGCTGCCTGCCGATTGCTCTGGCACTGGCTACCAGAAGCTGCCGGGTAGAATGTATTTATTTGCGTATGGTAAACATTTTTGCGTCGCAGTACAGCATTGTCAAGCCCTTTCGGCACGTACACAACATCGCTCTGCCAAATTTTCTTCGCCGAGGATCCGTTTTGGCTTCGTTTTCACCATTCCGCTGCACGCCGCCACGATGTTCTACCAGACACCGAAAGCTAAGCAAGAAGAAGCGAGCCATTCGCCGATGCCGGCACCACCCTCCTCGCCCTGTTATTTACTTTCACTGCGCTAGCCCAGCGCCACCAAAACCCTCGCCACTTCTGCGTGCCTCTCGCCTCTGGCCAGGAAATTAGATTCGAAAACCTGTGAAGTAAGGCAATGCAATTCGCTTTGAATGCAAACAAAAGCGACCTCCTATAAACGATGAGAGCGTTTCCTTGGCCTCTTCAAACAACGTTGCGAGTCACCGCCCGATGCTTGCGTCGGCGGTTACTTAAATTTGACGTCCGGAAATTGGTATAAAAGCCGATTGAATTAGTATCACGTTATAGTGCCGTGGTATGACGATCATAATCATCACCAAGACGCGACGATCATCTCAAGCAGTTAGTTGGCGTTGGCACGAGATGGATAGGATAGGAATCAACTTTATTTCTCCAACGGTTATCGCTGTTGGTGGCCGGGGCTAGGCTGCCAGAGGTCCATCGCAGGAGGAAAATCTTCCGAGATCCCCGGCAATGGCCCTGGCCAGCTGTACGGCCCACTCCTGGTCTTCGGGGGCCTCACTGAGGAGGGCGGCTTGCCATCTCTCCCCGCTTAAGAGGTTCCTGCTGTTGTCTTCCCCTTTCTCTTGGTCCTTCTTCCTTATGGCGTTGGCATTCCCAAAGCATATGGGCCGGAACGGCTCATTCATGCTCGCACCACGGGCAGCCCGGTGACGGGTAGAGCACGCGCCACAGGCGGTGCAGGTGGTAGGGGTTGGTGAAAGTGCCCGTCGGCAATCGCCTTAGGTCTACCGACTGGGACCTGTACAGCCACCCGTGGGGTTGTGTATATTTCTTTCGATCCTTCCTGCAGTGGCCAAGCAGCTCTCGGTACCTTGCCGGAAACACCTCGACATCGCGGTCGGCGTCCCCGTGATACCCAGCTCCATCCGCCGCGATTTCGGTAGTGTTGGTAGCGACAGCGGCGGCGCCTTTCGGGCGAAACTGCGACTTTTTTTGCTTACGCCAACGACACGAAAATTTCCTTGGGTTGTAGAGGTATACAGCTTCGCTGTCAAAATCAGCTACTAAACCAGTTCTCCGCAATGCCTCAGCGCGTGAAATGTAATGAGGTGGGCCGTAAGGGGTTAACGCTCTCGACTCCTAGCGCCGTGCTGACGCGCTAGGCCAGAGTGCATCGCGCCAGAAGCACCCAAAGAGTGCGTGTTCCAGGCTTCGGGTGACCCCTATGCGCTTGCTTATAGTCACGCCAATTCATATGTAACACTGGCGTCGCCGGAGCACACGGTAAAGACCACTCACAAGCCCTGCAGAATGCGGAACCTAACTCAGTGAATTATGTTGATGTAAATGTCACTTGTTTAGGATCCCTATTCTACCCACTTCACTTTTTGTCAACGAAGACAGCAGCCACATGAATAGACACCTGAATACTGTAGAGCTGAGCGTCTAGCATGAAGTGGCATCTGCAGGGTCTCAGACAACACGCATATACAACTTACCGCACCACCTCTTCACCTGAGTAAGGTTTGGGTTATGGAATAACCGGACTGCTATACTTTCGAAAAGAGGCTCTTTATTCCACATTGTGCACGATGTGATTATGACGCACCGAAATAGCTTCATTTGGTTTTTGTGCTATCTATCGCCAGCCATTATAAATGTGCAATAATTATCAGCTGGCATTGTACCTCCTCAAAAAAAGTTGAGCAAAGCGCGAGTTTCAGTCATACATTGCTACATGCATTCATGCTCTGAAAAAACCTCGTGTTCTTGTGCTTTGCAAATATTCTGGTACATTGTGTTACAGGATGTTGGTACTTCTCTCAGTTTTTCCTGCCATAAGTGCAGCTCGCAGTCACATGTACCTGGAAAAATAAAGTCTATTTTAAAACATCGAATATTTTGCTTAACGACAGCAAACTCCGTATAAATATTCGACCAAGATGTCAGATCGACGCGGCTTACTGCAGCAGCGTACCGTACGTAGTATTTGTACGCGTGCAACTATTCCGTTACAACCTTGTGTCAGTCATTCCACACCCCACTGGTTCGTCAGGGCTGATGACGTCTGCATGTGCAGTGCAAGTAGCAGGGCAAGCGAATACATGCTTTGTCCCGAGGAAAACACAAAAACAGAATGCGTGTTAAGACCCTGTTGACACAGCCATACTTTTTGAAGTTGCGTGCAGTCTGTGACGCTGCTTGTCTATTGCGCTAGGCATGCTTGTCATGCGCTTCTCTGCTTGTCATGCGCTGTTACTGTATTTAAGAAGAAAGTAATATATGCTGTTGTCAGATGTGCGTATACTGTGTTTGCATTCGTGTTTGCTTGTATGGCCCTGATGCTCTAGACAAAAGGTCAGGCTAAGTAAATTTTAATTCGCAGCTGTGCTAAAACTATCGTTAACCTAGTTTTAAATTCAGTGGTAGTCGAACGCAAAAGGACGCGATTGAGCGTGCATCACAAAGAAAAATTAGAACACTGCAATATCTGCAGTGTTTACGAACAACCTTAGACTTATGTTTTTATTTATGGCGCTCAATTGTCAGCCCCGTTTATTACTTGCAAGCCTTGTTAAGAAATAAGAAACTATGTTCATTATAAAAGTCACACCTAATAATTCGACCTCTTATCGGAACTTACGAGGCTTTATGAGAGCTCGCTTATGAAATTTTACGAATATGAATATGGTGGATATTAGGAATATCCATATTTTCAATAGTGCGCATGTACTTGATGTTATCGCTTTCGGCAAGTGTAAGCAACACAAGAACTTTAGTCCTCTACTTGCATTTCTAAATTGGAAGTTTGAACTGATCTCCCGTAGCAGAGTACGCACATCCGCATTTGCGTATTTTAGCACTAGAACACTAGGCACATAGAACCCTCTAATTTTTACGCATTTGATTGATAGCAAAACGGCAACTCTATGCGCCTGTCAGCATTTCACTGCTAGTGACATTAAAATTACAAAACTGTTTTGAGCTAACACAGATGCTCATTTCTAATCCCCTCTTGGAACTGAAAAATAAATTTTCCGTAATTCTTGCAGAAATAAACTTTCTTTTACAAAGTAAGGGTATCATATTATTTATCACATACCTGTTCCTGTTTCTTCATGAATAGTGAGAAGAAAACATTTTTCCGTGCTGTTCCATAGCTTCAACGTATAGGTCGTCGGTTTGCCTGCAGCGTTAAAGTGCAAATGTGCAAGGTGTAGTCAGTTGCCGTACCGAATGTCACGACTAGAGGTGCAACACGAAGCGACGGATGCTGTGCAGTCATAGTAAGGTTGAATAAATGCTAAAGTGCTACAATATGTGTGTTGATGAGTGCACTTGTTTTCACCCAATTTCTTTTTACAGAAACCTATACCATGTCATGAACACGCGTCAGCGACATAGAAATAAAAATAAAAAATTAAAAAGCCGGCAGATCCCACGCCCTGTAGGAATCGATGTTATTCGAAGCAGTGTGCGGGGGTCCTACCAAGTTAACGAAACGACCATGAGAGCACCAAGACGTAGGCGACTGTTTCATGGCCTACATGACACGCATGTCATGACATTCACGTCATGAGTTCCTCAGATGTCCCTTTAGCTTGGCCTAAGAGACTTTAGTAGTGCTCATGACAATGACTGCGACCGTCATCCTTTAGTGTTTATTTCACTTAGTACCCACGTCAGAACCAATTTCAGTGGGTTCTGAGCATTAATGTTTTCTCGCTGAGTCATTGCAATTCTTGCTGAGTCATGTTCATGACTAGACTTCTACCACCATCCTTTAGTGTTTGCTTCATTTGGTACCCACGTCTGAACCAATTTCAGTGATTTTGTGTTAATTTCTTTCGCTGAGTTATTGTAATTTTTGTTGAGTCATGCTCAGTACTATGGTTTCTAACACCATCCTTTAATGCTTCTTTTACTTAGTACCCACTTCCGAAACCATTTCAGTGGTTTTCGAGTGCGAATTTTTCTGCTGAGTCATTGTCGTTTTTTTCCTGAGTCATGCTCATGACTATGACTTCTGCCATCATCCTTTAGCGTTTCGTTCACTTAGTACCCACGTGAGAAGTGATTTCTGTGGTTTTTGATTGTTAATCTAGTTTTGCTGTGTCATTGTCATTTTTGCTGAGTCATACTCATGACTATGACTTATAGCATCATCATTTAGTTTTGCCTTCACTTAGTACCCACGTCCGATCCCAGTTCAATGGTTGTTGAGTATTAATAATTTGGATGACATAGTAAAAGCAGCGGAAGAATTCTATAATGACCTGCGCAATGTCCAAAACAGCCAAGCTACTTTCATTCGAAATAGTGATGAACCGGATACAGAGGCTCCTTCTATAACTATAGCGATGAAGTTAGAAGGGCCTTGAAAGACATGACCAGGGGAAAAGCTGCTGGACAAGATGGAATAACAATAGCTTTAATCAAAGATGGAGGAGATATCATGCTTGAAAAGCTTGCGGCCCTTTATACGCAATGCCTCACAACTTCAAGTGTACCAGAGAGCTGGAAGAACGCCAACATTATACTAATTCATAAGAAGGGAGGCGTTAAAGAATTGAAGAATTATAGACCCATTAGCTTGCTTTCATTATTGTATAAAATATTCACCAAGATAATTTTCTATAGAATCAGGGCAACACTTGACTTCAGCCATCCAAGAGAACAGGCTGGCTTCAGGAAGGGATATTCTACGATGGATCATATCCATGTCATCAATCAGGTAATCTAGAAATCTGCGGAGTACAATCAACCTCTTTTTATGGCTTCCATAGATTATGAAAAGGCATTTGATTCAGAAGAGATACCAGCAGTCATAGAGCCATTGCGTAATCAAGGAGTTCAGGAGGCGTACGGGAATATCTTGGGAAATATCTATAAAGATTCCACAGCTACATTGGTTCTCCACAAGAATGGGGTCAGGCAAAGAGACACAATCTCTCCAATGCTATTCACTGCATGCTTTGAAGAAGTATTCAAGCTCTTGGACTGGGCAGGCTTAGGAGTGAGGATCAACGGCGAATATCTCTGCAACCTTCGGTTTGCAGATGACATTGTCCTATTCAGCAACAATGGAGACGAATTACAGCAAATGATTGAGGACCTTAATCGAGAAAGTGTAAGAATCGGGTTGAAGATGAATATGCAGAAGAAAAAGATAATGTTCAATAGCCTGGCAAGGAAAAAAGAATTCTGGATCACCAGTCAGCCTCTAGAGTCTGTAAACGAGTACGTTTATCTAGCTAAATTACGCACAGGGGACCCTGGTCACGAGAAAGAAATTTACAGAAGAATAAAATTGGGTTGGAGTGCATACGGCAGGCATTGCCAAATCCTGACTGGGAGCTTGCCACTGTCGTTGAAAATAAAAGTGTACAATCATTGCATCCTACCGGTGCTAACATATGGGGCAGAAACTTGGAGGTTAAGAAAGAAGCTCGAGAACAAGTTAAGGACCGCACAAAGAGCGATGGAACGAAAAACCTTGGGACTAACGTTAAGAGACAGGAAGAGAGCGGTGTGGATCAGAGAACAAACGGACATAGCCGATATTCCAGTTGTCATTAGGCGGAAGAAATGGAGCTGGGCAGGCCATGTAATGCGTAGGATGGATAACCGGTGGACCATTATGGTCACAGAATGTATACCAAGAGAAGGGAAGCGCAGACGAGGTCGGCAGAAAACCAGAGGGGATGATGAAGCTAGGAAATTTGCAGGCGCAAGTTGGAATACGCTAGCGCAAGACAGGGGTAATTGGAGATCGCAGGGAGAGGCCATCGTCCTGCAGTGGACATAAAAAATAGGCTGATGATGATGATACTTATTATGACTTTGTTTTCGCTGATTCATTGCATTTTAGGCGGCTGTTTTATGACCTACAATACACGCATGTCATGACATTCATGTTATGACCTAGGATTTACGTTCGTCATACGCTGTTGTCATACTCTGCCAATTTTGGTACCTATTAAGTTAACGAAACGACCAGGAGAGCACCAAGGCGTAGGCAGCTGTTTCATGACGTACATGACACACATGTCATGATATTCATGCCATGACCTATGATTTATGTTCGTCATAAACTCTCGTCATAGTGTGCCAATTTCGGTAAATATCAAGTTAACGACACGGCCATGAGAGCACCAAGACGTAGGCGGCTAGATAGATAGATAGATAGATAGATAGATAGATAGATAGATAGATAGATAGATAGATAGATAGATAGATAGATAGATAGATAGATAGATAGATAGATAGATAGATAGATAGATAGATAGATAGATAGATAGATAGATAGATAGATAGATAGATAGATACTGGCAAATGTTCACCAAAAAAAGTGGCAAATGTTCGCCAAAATATGCTTCGCATTTATTAAAAGGCGTGTAGGTCAACCAGATGCGCGCCCGGTTCGGTAACCTAACGCAGCAAGAAGGAAAAGTGCGCAGCCGTACTGGGGATGGAAGGAGCGACAGTGGGCTTCAAAGCGGACATCATAACCACTATGATCATTTTGGCCACGTGGCCTTTGAGTCGCAGCAAATCGTCCATTTGTGTGTCATTCGATCACTAATGAAATGGAGCATGGTACAAAGCGCTGTGAGCTCTGCTGCCGTCGATATTGTGACGTGAGACGTCTTGAATTTAATTATTGTGGCCTTCGTTGGTATCACAACTGCCGCGGTGGAGCTGTTTGGCAGGACGGATCCGTCGGTACATATATGGGCCGAGTCTCGGTACTTCTCTTACAACAGAATTAATGCGAGCTGTTTAACGGCTCGGGACGACAGCTCTGCTTTTTTGTGGATGCCAGGTATTGTCAGGTTGATATTTCGCTGAGTAAGGCCCCACGGAGGAATCGAAGGTCTTGGGGCAGGAGTGAAGCAAGTTGGTAATGATTCACCAGGCGCGGTTACTGTTTGGCAGAAAGATGGTACGTGGTCTGTCCGCTGCTGGAAATGCCAGGTGGTGGCGGGGAGTCTGGGTAAGGGCCCTGAAATCACTTCTATCACCTTTCCGCGGCGGACCGCACGAGCAGCTGGTCTTGGAGACTGCCGAGGCAATACGCAGTCTAACTGAGATAGGGCATGGTATAACTTTTCAGTGGCTTCCAAGTCACTGCGGAATTATCGGCAATGAACGGGCCGATCAAACTGCCCGCACAGCTCATAAAGAAGATCACCAACGACCCATGCCTCTTTCTAGGACTGACGGTGCACGGAAGATCCGCGTGCTTGCTCGCCAACGCACAAGGTCACAATGGAGTGAGTCGCACTTCAGGCAGGCTCGCTTACACTCTCTGGACCCAACACTAAGCCTTCGAGTACCATCAAGGCTTCGTCGAGGAGAGGAAACCCTTTTGTGCCTAGTATGGTTGGGCGTTGCGTTTACCAACGCCTATGCGGTCCGCATAGGAATGGCCGACAGCGCAGCCTGTGACCACTGCGACAATGAAGAATCGATTGAACATATTTTGTGAGACTGCCCGCGGTACAGTGCGCAGAGACAATCTCTCAGCGCGTTCAACCAATTGAACGACGAGCCTCTGTCGGAAGAAAGAATTCTCCACCACAGACTGGAATTAACGTCACAGAAGTCCGTGCAGGCGCTTCTGCGCTTCTTGCGAGCCACCGGCCTATCTGAACGACTGTTCAGATTAGAACGCTCTTCCGGTGTGTGCGGTTTTTTTTTTATGTGTGTGCTTTCTTTTCTTTATCACTCTCTCTCTCTCTGTCCTTTTTCTAACCCCTATTTCCCTACCCCAGTGCAGGGTAGCAAAGCGGATTCTAACATCTGGTAAACCTGCCTGCCTTCCGGACCATCTCTCTCTCTCTTGGCCACGTGGCCAAACGACCTGAGATGGGCTGTTATAACAGCGACATCTCAGCCGAGCTACGCGTTTTTCGCGGCATAGAACGGGACAAAATAAAGCTCGAAGGATTATACCTTGTTCACCGCCAGCACCCTTGCATCACTGTTCGAGTCATGATGCTTCCTTCCATATTTTGCTTGCCTCTTGCTCTTACCCCACCCAAAAGACGTGAGTTAAAAAACACCGCATATCCACGAAGTGAATGACGATGAGTGGGCGAAGCACCGGGGGATCATTCGTGTAAAACGCCGGAAGCGTTCACCGGAAGCCGGTGCTTGGCGTACATATATATATATATATATATATATATATATATATAGTATATGTACGCCAAGCACCGGCTCAGTGCTCACTTAATGTGAACAGGAAACGCTTGCATTGTTTTATGGTACAAACAAACAAAAAGCATATTTTTCGCATGCCAAGCCAAGGTAAAGCCGAAAAAAAATTTTGAAAGTAAAAGCTTCGAATGATATGAAGATAAAAGTACTACCCGCATAGCGCATGATGGTGAGGTGCTGCCTTCAGGGAACATGGCTGCGAAATAGACTGTTGTATTAGTTATATGAATATTTACCACGTGCCAATAGAGCACTGAGTCATTGCGCTGCTTTTTCTCGCGGTAAACGATAAGCAGAGTCACGAGTGTGTACGAGTGTGTTGTGTAAACCACACGTAAATACATGCTGGCTATCATGTGTGTTGCAACAGAAGTAGTAAGCACCGAGTTTACAATAGAAGGTTATATGCGGAGTCTCGGATGTGAGGGTGCACGTTGATTGATGACCATGAGTGCACGGTACGAGGCGAAAAGTGTACGTTATGCACGAATGTAAATTTACAGACGCAAAAAAGATTCTCCTGCGCTTTCCTTCCTCCATGGTCACGATCAAGAAATGTTATTCGGATCGGCGCCGACAGCGATCAGAGGTGTATTTGTGACAACTCTATTAGTTGCTTGAAGTATACGGTTCCTTCCGTTCGGGCGACTGTGTGCACCATTGTGTGGCATGCGCTCACAGCTGCTCAGCAGGAGCGATAGCGTTTGTGCGCACAACGCTCATGCCAAATTGATAGGCGGACCGCTTCCCTAGCTCCCCTGCATAATCGATTGAGCGAATTATGAGGGTGCGTAAATTTCGTTTCCTTGTTTTATTGCGATAGCAATTATATGGACACTCAAAAGCAGATTTCTGCCGTCGGCGTCGCCGTCGCCGTGAGGTTCCGTATGACGTCAATGGAGATGAAATCGTCGCCGCGCTCCAAACGCTGTATGTGCGAGTGAAAGGGCGCGAGGGGCGCGCGCTTTCACGGGGAGTGAACGCACGGCGGAGAACAAACGCGCGTTCTGCGCCATGCTCCCTTAAGGGCTGCAGAAGTAGGCGTCTCTTTCCTCCTTTACAATCACCATATATGTAGAGCAAACGCGCCTTCTTCCGACGCGCGAGAGACCGTGGGGGAGGGGGAGGGAAGGGAGTAGCTGCGGCACCAAGTGCCTATTTATATCAGAGGCTCCGGCAACAGTCACCAACGCCGCACGCATTTTGAGCGAACGCGGGCAAAACGCCGACGGCGTCGACAACAGTTCTGCGTGTTGCCGGTGCTGCTGCATGTCCAAGTTTATACAGCTGATAAAGCTAATATCATTACTCCGTATAGCTCTCTACCAATTTGCTATCGCAATTGATGCTTCGCCTTTCAGGTGAAACTGCGACAACTTTTTGAAGCCCAACGCAATATGTCTCGCTCGCGTCTCTGGAAACCTAACCCTGCACGCATGGCCGCACGTGCGCGTGAATACGGTCACAGCAAAACGACGCCAACGGCGACGATGCGAATGCTCCTGGAGCATCTGTAGAATAGGTTATGTCGAAATCATGACGTGCGTGACGTATTTCCGATTCCGGAATCACTTCTTGCGCATTCAGCCGGCAGAATTATAGCCTTCGTGGTCGGCTTCTGTTACTCTCAGGCGACTATCTCTGGGGCGCAGATTTATACGCTACTTATTGTGATGGACAAAGAAAAAATGTCGCAGTTTAGCCCGAAAGGCGAAGCATCAATTGCGACAGCAAATTAGTATAGAGCTATTCAGAGTAGGCACAGTAGTTTTATCGGCTGCATAAACTTGGACACATTCGCTTACTAATTGAATCAACAAGTGTGGTGTCAGCGGGCACAAGCAAACATGAATATATCACACTCGATGACGACAGATAAGCACTGTCAAAACGCTAGCAGCAGGCGCAGCCGCGGCAGCGGGCGAACGTTCGTGTGGTCTATCGCTTCAACAGAAACTGAGCGGTGAATGCACAGAGCCGTATGGAGATCGCTTTCAAGATACGGCGCATAAAGTACAAGCGCAGCTATTGGCAGAGTAGAAGCTGCCCCCCCCCTCCCTCCCTTCCTCCCACACTCCCACGGCCTTTCGCGCGACGGAAGTCGCGTTTGCTCTCCGCCAATTGCATTCACTCTCCGTGATAACGCGCGTCCCCCCACGCGCTTTCACTCGCACATACAGCGCGCGGCGACGATTGTATCGCCCTTAGACTTTATACGGAACCTCACGGCGGCGACGATAACGATGACGACGCCGACGGCAGAAATCCGCTTGAAGGGTCCATATAATTGATATCGCAATAAAAGAACCGGAATGTAATGCGCGTCGTATACAGTACCACGACGACCATAGAATGAAAATTACGTGCGTTTGTTGATTGAGCGGCCGTGTTACCAAACACTACGGCGCCCTGTAGGGTTATTCGTCTAGGGTGGTAGGCAATTGTTCTGCGATGGCTAGTCTGACTGTGTCGCAGGATGGCTTGAGTAAGCTCCAGCATAAAATCATTTTCTCTGTCGGTGATCAGGACATCTGGGGCACCATGTCATAACAGGATGTTAACTCAACGAAAAACTTCGCCCCTTCGGCGCGGCACCTTTCGGTAGGGCTCTCGTTTCGGCGTAGCGGGTAACGCAGTCGGTAGCCACGGCGATCCACTTATTCCCAGATGTTGACGTCGGTAATGGCCCGAACAAGTCCGTTCCGATCTGCTAGAATGGTCAGCAAGGTGGCTCGATCGGCAGCAGAAATCCTGCTGGCCTTGTTTGTGGTGTCTTGTGTAGCTGGCAGTCTCGGCATGTCCTGGCGTAGTGAGCAACGTCAGCGTTCTGGTGCATCCAGCAACAGTTCTCTTGTATCCTCAATAGCGTATGAGAGAATCCAAGATGCCCAGTGGTCGGACCGTCATGTAGGGCGTGCAGAACCTCTGGACGCTGGGATGAGGTCACAACAAGAAGGTAGCTGGTTCCGATGTGTGAAAAGTTCGTCTTTATAAAGATGCCGTTTTGCAGGGAAGACTAAGATAATCCTCGCCTAAATGCCCTGGGGACAACGTCGGGGTTGCCTTCCAAGTACTCGACGAGGCTTTTTCGCTCCGGGTCAGCTCGTTGCTCTTCAACGAAGTCGTCCACGCTAATTGTTCCCAGAACGTTGCCATTCCCGTCGCCTTGTGGTGTGGGTCAACGGGGGCACGTAATACGCAGTCGGCGTTACAATGCTTCCGTCCGGACTTGTAAACGACGGTGACGTCCAATTCCTGGAGTATGAGACGCGATCGCGCGAGGCGTCCTGAAGAGTCCCCTAAATTTGCCACTCAACACAAGGCCTGATGGCCGCTTACGAATTTGAAGGGGATGCCCTATAGACAAGAGCGCAATTTGATGTTAGCCCACATTGTGGCAAGGCATCCTTTTCCGTGGTAGAATGATAGGCTTCC
Organism: Dermacentor silvarum; assembly: GCF_013339745.2. NCBI lineage: Eukaryota > Metazoa > Arthropoda > Arachnida > Ixodida > Ixodidae > Dermacentor > Dermacentor silvarum. The sequence continues at coordinate 75,868,215 of NC_051158.1, forward strand.
GCTTTCGACAGCGACCGGCTAGCTTAAGCAATGACCCTTTCAAATCTGCATTTCCTCTGAATTAGGGCCGCGTCGAGGCCTATGTTACGTCCGTGTGCATTTTGGTGTCGGCGTCTTCATCGAAGTGGGCGAGTACTGGTGGTGACTGTAGGCATCAATTAAGCTCTTCCAATGCTTCGATTTGTGGCGCTTCTCACTTGAACTCGATGACGGATTTTCAGAGATGTGTCAATGGCTCGGTGATGCTTGACACGTCTTTCACGAAGCACCTGTAATAGACACACAGGCCAAAAATTCTGGGCACTCCCTTCTTGTTGGTGGGCTGTGGAACGCCAGCGACTGCAGATGTCTTCTGCGGATCAGGACAGACTCCATATTTCTGGTCTCTTGGTCGCCTATGTTTCTAGGAAGATGGCGTGTAAGCGGGTTAGATGAGGGTTCGTGTTGATTTTGAGGCGGCGCCAGTCCCTGGCCTGTTGCCTGTTGATACTTTGTGAGGGGGGCGTAAAGTGTTCTCGTTCGACGTTGGTCCTCCAGTATTTGTCTGCTCGTTGTGGCTTCCCCATCACGAGCATAACAACCCCTAATAGGTATCGCTGGAAAACGGCTTCATATTAACTAGCCAGTTTGAAAGGAAAGACAATGCACTGTTTCCAGACGAGACTAGGCACCTTAATACGCGCTCTTTGCAGACCACCACATTATTCCCATGTCGTTCGAATAAATAAACCAGCTCATGTCGTTTCCTGTTTCAATTCATTACGTACAAACAAACAAAAAACAAAAGAGCGTCACCGCATCCGCATGCATCAGCACCCGCCGCCTCCGTCATTACAACTCCTCTGTACACTGCATGAAAATTTTATTATTTTGTTTTTCGTATTTTCCCGGTTTGCAGTTATGTTCCATAAACGCATCTTTTCTGGTGGCTAGAAAAAGTCAAATAGGCATTTTTTTATTCCGTTATCAACCACTGTTAGGGCTTCTAAACACGAATTTTCATTAGAGGTATATGATAGGCAGGTGTATCTGTCTGTTTGCAACCGTATGCAACCGTATGCGTCGCTTCCGCATACGGTTGAAGCCACTACATGTGGAATAAGATATTCACTCACCCGATTGATAGCTTACGTTCATCATTGTATCTTCGCCCTTCTCAAATAGTGTTGCATGTGTTCTGTTTTCTTCATAACTGTAAATTACAAGAATAGTAATCAGTGCCAGACATTCAGTTACGAAGAAAAAATATCTTCACTGCAGAATTCAGTTATTGTGCACAGCTTACAATTCAGTTATCACTCACGCACTTTTGTCCAGCAGTGGCTCCGTTCGTATACACGAAGAACAGCTTTATTTTGTAACAATGACTAACTTCGTTAGTTTACTTTGTTTAAATACGCGCAACACTGTTCAGACAGCCTGAGTGAGTTGACAACGTGTTTAGTTGTCTATATAACAACTACACTTTATGTATAGCATACATGGATACATTGAAAGCCAGAAGAACAGAAGCGAACGACAAACGTAGCAGCATTCAAAGAAATTACAATAAATTAATGGTCAGATATGCAATTATTTACAATATCTGGCTAGAAGTGCACAAATAGAAGCCGCAATGTGCAGAAAGCCACTTCGCATTCTTCCAGAAGGTTGCTGCGGAAGCGCACGCTATCTGCCCGTCGTAACTTCCAAGCAAGTAGCGATTGAATACAGAAATGTTTGACTTCTGCCAGCATACTTGGTAAGCTGAAGAGCAGAGCCGAGCTTTGACTTAAACTTTCTTGTTAAATTCATAAGCTACTCCTTCTGCCAGCTGGTGAAAGGTTTGATAGTTGTGTTCAGAGTGCAACATCAAATACTTACTTAGCAATCGTTTCCCACAATATAAGTTTTGCATTTGCCATGTTGTTTTCTTCTTGTGCCACTGTGGGGTGACCCATGATTTCGCTGTCTCATACTTCTTCATGTCAGACGCTGTAGTCATTGCGTCGGAAAAAACACACACACACTTGGTGGCATCCGGTGATTATAGCGGGCACATGTAGCAAATTTCCGCGTGCCCACGTAGTAATATTTGCAATATCACCATTAGTATCGCTGGCCGGATACCTCTGTCAGCATACATAGTTGGCGAGTTGGTATGACATGTAGATGGTGTAAATGCGCTTAAAAAACGAGAACAGCAGGTGAAGACGAGACACATATAGCGCTATGTGTGTCTCGTCTTCACCTATCGTCCTCGTCTTTTAAGCGCATTTACACCATCACAGTAACCTTTGGTTTGCAGATGACATTGTCCTATTCAGCAATAATGGAGATAAATTACAACAAATGGTAACCGAGAAAGTGTAAGAGTGGGGTTCAAGATTAACAAGCAGAAGACAAAGATAATGTTAAATAGCCTGGCAAGAGATCAAGAATTCAGGATCGACAGTCAGCCTCTAGAGTCTGTAAAGGAGTACGTTTATCTAGGTCAATTACTCACAGTGGACCCTGATAATAAGAAAAAAATTTACAGAAGAATAAAATTGGGTTGGAGTGCATACGGCAGGTGTTACCAAATCTTGACTGGGAGTTTAACACTGTCGTTGAAAAGAAAAGTCTACAATCAATGCATTCTACCGGTGCTAACATATGGGGCATAAACTTGGAGGTTAACAAAGACACTATAGAACAAGTTAAGGACTGCACAAATAGCGATGGAATGAAAAATCTTAGGCCTAATGTTAAGAAAAAGGCAGAGAGCGGTGTGGATCAGAGAGCAAACGGGGATAACCGATATTCTAGTTGACATTAAGCGGAAGAAATGGAGCTGGGCAGGCCATGTAATGCGTAGGATGGATAACCGGTGGACCATTAGAGTTACAGAATGGATACCATGAAAAGGGAAGCGCAGTCGAGGAGGGCAGAAAACTAGGTGGGATGATCAAGTTAGGAAATTTGCAGGCGCAAGTTGTAATCAGCTAGAGCAAGACAGAGGTAATTGAAGATTGCAGGGAGAGGCCTTTGTCCTGCAGTAGACATAAACATAGGCTGATCATACTGATGATAACACCATCACACAGCTCTAGTCGCCCATGTGCCACTTTTTTTTTGCCAGGACAACGTCACAGTTCAATTTTTGATTGCAGCTTGTTGAATAGCTTTTTACAGAAGACATATCTAATAGAAGCTTCTAGAAGCTTCTCGCAGGCTTTACGCGGTGTCTGTTTCGAAACACCTCAGCTGCTAAACTTTTTGTATGGTTGGTAGAAATGTTTCTAGAGAGACCAGATATTTGCATCAATTTCATCTCCTTTATTTGGACGTTCTGATTGAATACTGTAGGACGATAATCATTCAGGGCGTTTATTTTCGTTGTTTCCAGTGTCAGTAGTAAAATTTTAGTCTAGGCCAAGAAATCCTCGCATTTATCCATTCACTCTATATAAATACTTCTGTGCGTGAAATCAGCTTTTTTAGCAAATATTATCATGCAAGCATGTAACATTTGAAGTGTATCTTCAAAAAATAATATTGCTGACGGAGTAGGTACATCTGCCCATAAAGTATAGAAGATTTCACGAATTATTAAAGAGCCAAAAAAGAATTTACGTTTTAAGTAAATTCTTAAATTAAGGGGCTACAGTTGAGCGTAGGGCCATGAATGTATTGTTTCTAACTCAATGCTACACTCCGTTAAGTTTGTTATTCGCACTTCTAAAGCTTTCGTGTGCATGTGTACATGCTTAAGTGCCAACGCAAATTAAACAACCATAAGGAATACCTACCCGTGCGTGCACTTTGTTTAACAAGATGCAACAGGCAAGACAAATACTGGTCCAGTATATCTTTTATATGTTATATTTGTCCCCGCAGGGGCGTCTGCGTAAGCAGGCGTTTGGTGAGTTGCGCCACCACGTACCCGAGCACATGGGGGTTGGACCCTCCTGCGTGTAGCCGTGCGCAGCTTAGCCGTGTCTGGGGAAAGGGGGATCCTGGTGGTTGAGCCTATGCCGGGAGTTTGGACCTTTAAGGCCCCCCGGCAGAGGCAACACACCTCTTCGGCCTCTGCTTCACATAGACGGCACCTCCAGACTGACCCACCTGGAGGAAATCGGCAGTCGCCTTTTCCTGTCTCTCTCTCCCCAATCTTAGTCTCTCTCTCACACTTTTTAGCCTGTCCTGTCTTCTACTTTCTTCCATTTACTTCCATTCTCCCTGGCGGCAAGGGTTAACCGTGTGTGGCTATCCTACCTTGGGTACACCATATTTGGTTATAGTAGCGGCGTACGACTGGCGTCGTGCAGACTTGTTGTACAAGCTCTGCCGCGTCCCCTCGTTGGGCTCCGTGGTGGGTGGTCGGCGCTGTTGCCGAACATATACATCTTCTTATGGCAGCGCAAACCTCTGTCGTCTATGATCGGCCTCTGAAAAGAGGCCGCACCGAAGCAACATTCCAGTTCTCCTTTCGGAGCAACACCCCAGCATTCCCCAAGTATCATGTAGTCCATAGTGAAAACAACACACCCGTGAGAAAGCTGTCTCCTTTCCTGGTAGCCAAGTGCCTAAAAGACAAAATTGGACCGACTTATAAAGCCTCAAAAATGTCTAGCGGGGACCTCCTCCTAGAACTAAATGATAAAGATCAAGTACAAAAGCTCTCAGAACTTACCAGTATTGGTGATGCCACAGTTACAATTTCTGCCCACAGAACTCTAAACACAAGTAGAGGTGTGATATCCGAGGAGGACTTCCTTGGCTTGAGCGATGAGGAACTGCTGGAGGGTTTCCAGGAACAAAACGTGACCAAAGTACAAAGAATTGTCATCCGCAGAAACGATCAAGAAATCCCGACAAAACATGTAATACTCACCTTTGGAACAAGCGAAATGCCTACCTCTCTCAATGCAGGATATGTAAAAGTAAATGTCAGGCCATATATCCCGAACCCCAGACGATGTTTCAAGTGTCAAAGGTTTGGACATGCTTCACACGCATGCCGAGGACAAACAACCTGTGCTAAATGCAGCTCAAATGATCACCAATCTGACAATTGCACTTCTTCTCTACACTGTGTAAACTGCAAAGGGGACCATGCAGCTTACTCGCGGTCCTGCCCTTGCTGGAAAAAAGAAAAAGAAGTAATTGCGCTAACTGTGAAAGAAAAAATCTCATTCTATGAAGCAAGAAAGCGACTGTCTTACCTTTCGAGAAGAAGTTACGCCGAAGTGACGCAGGTGGGGGCAGCGTCACAGAGGCCTCAGGAGTCCTGCGGGCCCACACACAGTGGCCCTGCAGTGACCCCTCCCGCCCCCGTGGTGGAAGCAGTCAGCACTGCTCCATCCTCTTCGAAGGACCCGCGGACACCAGTCCCGCTGGGCCCTAAAATCAATCGAACCCCAAGGCCCGAGACACGTGTCTCGGCGCCCAACTCTCGGTCCTCCAGCGCCTCAGGGAGAGCGATGGAGGTCGACTCAAAAACCCCGGTGTCGTCGACGCCGAAGGACAAGCGCTCTCTCGAGCGCGCAAAGAGGGACAAAGTCCCAATAACCACGCTAATTAAGAAAGTGATAACGTAAAGGTTATCGCTCTTTTTTATATTAGCCTTCTTTAGGTCTATGTCACCAAACATCTTTCTTATCTCTTATTCACTCGTAATGCCATTTTTTACCTTTCTGCTTGAACATGGCTTTTATTATCCACTGGAATTGTAGAGGACTCCTACGTAACCTAGGTGACATCAAAGACATGCTAAGCAACTTCTCTCCTGTGGCCTTGTGCTTGCAGGAAACAAACCTAGGCGAAAAACATAAAAATTTTTTAAAAGGCTTCACTGTAGTACGACGAGACCGTACCCAGGCGAGTCGACTTTCGGGTGGTGTAGCCATTGTTCTGCAAGGAGGTATCGCAGTGAGGGAAGTTGCCATTAACAGTCACATAGAAGCCGTTGCTGTGACCATTTTAGCACACAAAACCATCACCATTTGTTCACTATACATTCCACCACACTCACATTTTACTGTAAGAGACCTAGAGCTAATTTTAAACCAGCTACCAGAACCTTTTTTAATCGCGGGTGATTTTAACGCACATAACACGTTATGGGGTAGCAAAACAAATGACACCAGGGGACAAACACTTGAAGATTTTATCTTAACAAATGACGTATGCCTGTTAAACACTGGTGCTGCAACTTACTGTTCCCCAAGCACAGGAGCTATGAGCTGTCTTGACCTGGCGCTGTGCTCCCCATCTATATTTAACGACTTCCAATGGAGTGTTATCGAGAATCCTTACGGTAGTGACCATATGCCTTCTATTATTAAAAACACATCTCCTTTCCCCACCATACCATCGAGATCACCCCGTTGGAAACTTCATCTAGCAGACTGGCCTCTCTTCACCGAAAAAGCCAGTCTGGATGACATACCAGATGGATTAACTATAGATGAACTAAATGAAAAAATTACTGCTTGTATACTTGCTGCAGCAGAACAGACAATCCCTCAATCCTCTGGCGTTCTAGGGAAAAAATTAAAACCCTGGTGGACGAACGAATGTACAGAAACTAAAAAGCTACAAAACAAAGCGTGGGGTATCTTTCGGCGATACCCAACACAAGATAACCTCCTATTATTCAAAAAAGCAAAAGCGAAAGCCAGGTACACACGCAGGCAAGCCGAAAGACAGTCATGGAAAAATTATATATCATCCATAAATAGCTCGATAACATCCAAAAGAATGTGGGATCAACTTCGTAAGTTTAGAGGGAACTACACTCCTTACACGATCCCCATACTCTCACCCCCAGGCAAGCAAACAAACTTAGAAGATCAAGCAAACATATTAGGGCAGCATTTTTATGACATATCAAGCTCGGTAAACTTTTCTCCTAAATTTCAAAAATATAAGCAATCAGCAGAAAAACAAAAGCTTCCGACAACAGGAAGTTCCGAGAGGTCGTATAACACCCCCTTAACACTCCAAGAACTCAACAGGGTACTCACTTCTGGCAAAAAGACAGCTCCCGGTCCGGACAGAGTACATTATACAATGCTCGCACATCTCTCACCTAAAGCAGTGGATACCTTACTTCGCTTCTTCAATGTAATCTGGGAAACGGGAAAAATGCCGAATGAGTGGAAGAAAGCAATTATAATCCCTTTCTTGAAAGCTGGAAAGCATCCTACAACAGCAACCAGCTACAGGCCTATAGCACTCACAAGCTGTCTTGCAAAGTCATATGAAACAATTATAAACATAAGATTGACATACGTCCTTGAAACAGAGAACCTGCTGGACAACCATCAGAGTGGGTACAAGAAAGGGTGCTCTACAACAGACCATCTAGTCCGGTTAGAACACGAGATACGTACTGCTTTTCTACACAAACAGTATTGTCTCACAGTCTTCTTCGACTTAGAAAAAGCGTATGACACAACATGGAGGTTTGGTATTTTGAGGGATTTAGCGGATTTAGGGATCCGCGGTAGAATGCTTAAATGTCTAGCTGATTTCATGTCCGACCGAACCTTTCAAGTGCGTTTAGGAACGGTGCTGTCACGCATATTCATTCAGGAAAATGGTGTACCACAGGGATGTGTATTAAGCACAACACTGTTTGTCGTAAAAATGAACTCCGTAAATAATGTAATCCCACCCTCTGTAATGCACTCGTTATATGTGGATGATCTACAAATTGCGTGTCGTGCATCGAACATGGCAACCTGCGAACGGCAAACTCAAATCACACTAAACAAACTCACACAGTGGGCATCTGAAAACGGGTTTCGTTTCTCAACTGAAAAAACTATTAGTGTTGTCTTTTCACAAAAACGAGGCCTACAACCAGAACCCGCCCTTAAGTTACAGGAAGCCATCCTACCGGTAAAACAAGAACACAAGTTTCTGGGTATTCTGTTTGATAAAAAGTTGAACTTTCTGGCGCACATGAATAGTCTTAAAATTAAAGGGAATAATGCACTTAACATCCTCAAAGTCTTGTCCCGGAAGCGCTGGGGCTCTGACCGTAAATGCCTGCTACACATATACCGCTCTTTAGTACGCAGCATATTAGACTATGGTAGCATCATATATGGTTCAGCCAGACCATCTTACATCCGACGACTTGATCCAATTCATAACCTTGGACTACGACTGGCAAGTGGTGCTTACAGAACATCACCTGTCCAGAGTTTATACACTGAATGTAATGAGCCTCCTTTACAGCAGCGCAGGGCGCTACTAACATTTTCCTATATACTCAGAATCCAGTCATCACCACAACACATATGCTACAACATCGTCACACAGTGCAACTCACGCTTACACTACACAAATAAACCGAACATGATTAGACCACTTCTGCTGCGATATGAGGAATACTGTCGCGATTATGACATTCCTCATGAGGTCCTTCAGGTTGCTAAAAAGCCACAACGATTACCCCCGTGGTGCGAATTCATAGAGTTATGTGACTTCGCATTAACCCCTCTAAAGAAAAATGACACCCCACACGAACACATCATACAAGAATTCCGCGCTCTTCAGGACAAATATAAAAATTACACAGAATATTACACTGATGGCTCTAAAACAAAAGAACACGTTGGCGTGGGGGTCGTGACAAAAAATTGGGAAACAAGTATTAGACTACCACAGCACGCCTCTGTTTACACGGCCGAAGTCTACGCAATATGGACTGTTGTTAAAAAGATCATCGCTGACAAACACGAAAACACAGTCATATACACTGACTCCTTAAGCACACTGAAGGCTCTACATGTTAAATCTGAATGTGAGCCCTTGTTAGGGGATATTTTAACCCTGGTAAGATCAAACAAATATGGCAGATCAATCAGGTTTTGCTGGGTACCAAGCCATGTCGGAATACCGGGTAATGAAGAAGCTGATAGATGCGCGTCAATGGCAGCACACAAAGACATAAAAAACACAACACTCCCATATAAAGATTGTATCCGCGCAATTCGGGAGGCCGTGAGGTCAAAATGGCAACACGAATGGGACCAGTGTACAAACAACAAGCTACATCTCACTAAACCCGTACTTGGCGAATGGAAGTCATGTAGTCATCAGAAACGTTTCTTTGAAGTAGTTTTGTGTCGACTACGGATTGGGCATACACACCTCACACACAATTTTTTGCTCACAAAAGAAGACCCACCAATATGCGAGAACTGCCAAGAACCGCTCACAGTGATGCACATTTTACTAACATGTAAACATATCGAAACAGAGAGACGAAACCTTTTGCAAAACTTATACAAGTTACACATACCGTTACACCCTGCCTTAGTTTTAGGAGATGAAGCATTAGTGCCATTATCAGACCTTTTTAAATTTCTAGACGATACCGGCTATTTAAACAGGCTATAGACCAACACAGCCTTTGCTGTTTTTAAATTTTTACTCATAACACCTTGTGTTTGGCGCAGCATAGCCTTAGTCGCTTTTGCGCCACTAAACCCCAAATAACTAACTAACTAACTATTTGTGGCACCCATTATTCAAATAAAAAATTTGAAGGCCACTTAGGTATCCCTACGTGAATGAATGCGAAAGCATTGCGACGGCCTCGTTCGCATACACGCGTGGACGTCCAAGGGAGCCGGGCACCGCTGCTAAATGAGAAGTCGAAGTCGAACGGTCGTCCATGGGACCGTCCCACCAGACCTCACCAAAATCACCGCACCGACTGGCAACGCCGCGCGTCGTGGCGCGGCCAGTTGGTGCGATGATATAGAATGGTAACCGGCACGGTCTCTCTGTGACCACGTGACTGGTTCGTCCATCGGAGCTACTCCTCTCTCATTGGCAGAAGCGCACGGGGCCTCGCGTGCACTTGCTCCAATGAAAGCATCGCCTGGCGCGCTGTCTGTCTCTGTGACCACGTTACTTTTAACAGCGGAGCTGTGCCGACCGTCAGTCCGTCGAGCGTGTACCAAAAACCTCGCTCATCGATGACGTCACGGCTCATTGCCTAGCAACTCCGCGGCGTGTGCTTCGCCTCCTCTCCGTGCCATGTACAAGTTGCCTTTACAAGAGACGTTAAGGAGAGGGAAGGAGCGGGAGAGAGAACGAGATAATGACAGCGAGAGACAGAGAGAGAGAAAGAAATTGTAGCAGCACCAACGAGGCAGCGCGCAGATCTGCTGCCGACGCCGTTCGCGTTTTCCCGTTTCCCCGCGTTCACGCAGAATGCGCGTGGTGTCCGAGACGGCAGCAGGCGTTTCTGGCGGCGGCTTGGCAGGTTTCGACCAGCCACGCCCCGGCAAGTGTGGAGGCGCAAGCTTCGCCGTGACGTCACCAGGGAGATAAAGCTCGCAGCCGCCGCGACGGTGCCAGAACTGCCATTGAATCTGTGGCGAGTACATGTAGCCTTGACATGGGACGACCAAAGAAGATCCGGACACCCTAAGAAGAAGCCGCTCATCTTGAAGCGCGTCGCGCTGCCAAGCGAGAATCGACGCGTCGGCGGCGAGCCGATTCAAAATACGTTACCTCGCAACACTTAGCAGTTCCTAGCAAAACTTAGCCAAGCCTAGTAAAATCTGGAAGACGCTGGGTCGATCACCAGCTCCGCTGTTTACTACAGCTGCGCACCATTAGTTCAAGTTGCCCATGTTTTATTGCGATAGCAATTATATGGACACTCAAAAGCAGATTTCTGCCGTCGGCGTCGCCGTCGCCGTCGCCGTGAGGTTCCGTATGACGTCATTTGGAGAAGAAATCGTCGCCGGTGGTAAGTGGTTCTTGAGGGAAAGGGAAAGGTTGGCGCTATCTTCTGCAGCCCTTGAGGGAGCACGGCTCAGTGCCGCCGCGCGCCGAACGCTGTATGTGCGAGTGAAAGGGAGCGAGGGGCGCGTCTTTCACGGGGAGTGAACGCACGGCGGAGAACAAACGCGCGTTCTGCGCCGTGCTCGCTTAAGGGCTGCAGAAGTAGGCGTCTCTGTTCTCCTTCACAATCACCATGTATGTAGAGCAAACGCGCCTTCTTCCGACGAGCGAGAGGCCGTGGGGGAGGGGGAGGGAAGGGAGGCGACGTTTAGCTGCGGCACGCAGTGACTATTTATATCAGAGGCTCCGGCAACAGTCACCAACGCCGCACGCATTTTGAGCGAACGCGGGCAAAACGCCGAGGCGTCGACAACAGTTCTGCGTGTTGCCGATGCTGCTGCATGTCCAAGTTTATACAGCTGATAAAGCTAATATCATTACTCCGTATAGCTCTCTACAAGTTTGCTATCGCAATTGATGCTTCGCCTTTCAGGTGAAACTGCGACAACTTTTTATTTTTTTTAACACGAAAGTGTTTTATGCCGGGGTCCACCAAGACTTCACTGACGTATTTCCGTCACGGAAATATGACGCATTTCCGTCACGGAAATACGTCATAGAACATAATACAAAGAAAGAAACCAGAAGAAAAAGTTCCACAAACATGCAAAATTTGGAAATCGAACCCACGACCTCTCCGTCCGCGACGATAGATCGCCGAGCGTTTAACCCATTGCGCCACAAACGCATTTGCAGAGAGCTACACAGACGCGCCTTATATATCTAACACTCCTCCGTGTACCCGCGCTCTTGCTCGGGGCGGTGCCGCCGCCTACGAGCAGAAAAGAGAAGTACTGCATTATGACACTAACGCGCACCGACAGTGAACGCTTCGGTGGTCTCAGCACTACGACGCCTCGATGCCAGCATTCGAAGGGACGCTGGCATCAAGAAGCACTACCAACGCCACCTAGGTGGCGTTCACCGTACTCAGCACAGCGGAGCGTGGCCTCCGCAATTAGCTCTGAAAATGTTTCTGAAGTTGATCGCGGAGGCTGCAATTACGACGCGCTGTACGCGCTGATTTGACTCGGTGACGATTCAGTTACGTGCTTTGTCTTGCGCGTTGTATTAGTGTGTCAGTTACGTGCTTCGTCTTTCGCGTTGTGCTAGCGTGTGCAGCGTAGTGCAGCTTCCATATGCACGACGGTTGCTCATGGTCATCGACGTTGGTAGTCGTGATGGAGGAGACGTGCCACCAGGCGTCAGCGTGGGTGCATCAACGCCTAAGGGCGCTTTAGCCACAAAACACCAATAGACATTATATATCAATGTGCAATAAACATTACACTACTTCTGTGAAGACACGTTTCACTTTCGTGTTCTATACCGATTCCTATATAAGAGGGATCAACCACATTTTTTCGTTTTTTTTCGGCATCTCTGTCCGCGCCGCCAGATTTTCCGCTTCATGAGCCATATAATGCTTTCGTATTAAAAGCACAAAGTTCTATTAAAAGTACACTTGGTACTGAACATATGACTTACCTCAAGAACTAGCCCGATTGCTGATTTCTCTAAGAATAGAGCTCTATATTAAATCTTTTAAATCCGAAAGCATTATATGGCTCATGAAGCGGAAAATCAGGCGTTCTCCCCAGAGGTGGTACAAAATGTCCTGTGGTCATAGCCGATCACCGAGAGGCACGGGCCGTGTGGGCGCTGGGTTCCATCCACGGTAGCGGCGGCGCCGGCCGTGCGGGGAAAGAACAAAAAAAGGAACCAGAACGTTCGCGCTCGTGTAGGACATAGCGCTCGCCGCAAGCGTTTCCCGGTAAAGATTGCAGTTGCAAAAGCTGCAATTGCCGGGAAGCGGCAACTGTGTGGCCGGCCTATATATAGCGCCCCGCGACGTGGCTGTACCAGTCGGTGCGGTGATTTCGGCGAGTTCTCCCGTGCGCTCCGGTGGACGAACCTTCGACTTCGATTTCTTAGTCAGTAGCTCTGCCCGGCTCTTTCGGACGTCCACGCAAGTACGCGAACGAGGCCGAGGTGTCATCGGAGAGACGCTGCAATGGTTTCGTATTCATCCACGTCGAGATGCATAAGTGCCCTTGTATTTTTCTGGCACTGAGCGCATTTTTGCTTGTCTACCAAACGCATCCTTAGCAGGTTCCTGTTTCTGGATGAAAGCAGGGAAGATCAATGTCGCTTCATAGGAACTTTCTGCACTCCAATCCTCATTAGTGTACCATGCTGCATAGGGAAGTTTCGCCGCTGTTGACTCTTACACTGGAAGCGTGGGTTCACATAAGTTTTTCTAGAATTAAGCTTCCTATCTACGAGAAGCTTTCCGCAGTAATTGAGAAAAAAATATCACAATACATGCAGCGACATTCGCGGAAATAGACCACAATGTGATTGGACAGTGTATTTAGCACTGTCTTGTCCTGGGCGCACAGTGCATGTTTATTTTTCTTGACGTGTGTGGCTAACGTCACCTGCCATTAGATTCACCTCCGGGTGTGCTTAGATACTTTTTTTACAGTTTCCAACCTTCACGTATTTTGTGAGCTCATCTATGATTCTTTAGTAGACTGAACAGATAGACATAGCTGTGCTTAATCCTGCCACGACCGTGGGTGATACACACTATAATCGGTAGCTCGGAGATAAGCATTTCGCCAAGGAGGCAGTAACGTCAGCAAACTGTACACGTATTGAGAAGTCAGTGTAAAACATTTTGTCATGGAAGAGTTCCTAATAAACAGAGGGAAAGTTGTTATTTATAACACGAGGGATACTGCCCAGAAAATTTATCTTATATTGGGCGCGAGCTCCACCACTGGAAATGTTGGCGCAGCCGTCGGCCTGACATGGTATGAGGGATCACGCGGACAGAGCGGCCGCGTCGGCTGCTTCGGAAGCGCCGAAGCGATCTGAACACGGAAGTTTAAGGTCGCACCTGCGCTGCGGTTCTGCTTAAGGGGGGATGTTTTCCCGCTTCGAGTGTCTGCTTTACAACACGTGAAAGCACTAAAATGGGTAGTGGCTGCCTTTGAAGGCGTGTCGGACGCACGCAACGGAGCCCGGTGTCAGCCTTCACACGTACGCGCAGGACAAGAAGCTGCGTGAAGCTTGGACCGCGAAACTTAGAACGGGCAAGCCGCCATGGGCTACAACTCGGGTGTGGAGCAGGCACTTCAAGACTTCTGCTACGGCGTTGGGGCTGCGATGTTCGGTGAGTAGCAGAAAACGCGCACTGAGAAGCTCGCCCGTGCGCGCTTCCCGGATGATCTCACGAAGCTTTAATCTATGACCTTGTTGATGCTAGATATTGGCAAGTTTACTGGAATGAAAAGGGAACGGTAAGAAGCAGATTCAAAAAAGGCATGGCATATGTTCATGTTTGTGTTAGCACCAAACAATAAATGCACTGCATTAAGAAAAAGAAGCAGCGGGAAATAGCTAGCTGAGAAGACCGATAAACATACAGTGCGACGCAACTTGAGAAACGATGATTTTGACATGTCCAAGAATTTAGAAGAAAAAAAAGATTGAATCGTCGCGATGGCACATCACAAGTCGCCGCATAGCGTCGAAGTCACTATTTATAACTAAATTATTTTTGAACAGCTCTGATAGGGTCCACGCAATAATGGTTGCTTGTGCACTGTCAAATGATCATATGCTGCGGCCTAAAGCTTACGGCACGGTGTGAAAACACACTCGCATGCATACCCGCACTCGGTCACGGTGAACCCGTGCGCTCGCTGCACTGAGATTTCATTCTATTATGCTTCATTTGGATATACAGACAGGACACTATAAGCACATACTTCACATATTCTGCTCTCAGCGATTGCCTACGTTTCACGCAAGAAGCTTGTTCGGGGGACTCTATCGCGTCGACCCGGCGCAATGGGCGATCGCTGTACGCATTCGTTAAATAGGTGCCGCCTGTAAACTATTCTGCGCTTTCTGTTTGCCCAAGATTATTCTTTTGACAGTAACAAACCTCCCTCCGTGGGAGAGTACTTACAGAAATGGCCAGGAGGGCTCCTGCATGTTGTTTTTATTGAGCGCCGACAGCCATACTTATGAGGAGCGCGCCGCGTTATCTTCCCTCATAGTATACGCAAGCGAGGCGCTTCTGACAAATGGCGACTCCGTAAGCCCTCGCCCCCAATAGGTCTGCTTCGTCGTTGGCTGGTATGTCATTCGGGTGCCATTCACGGCACTTACAATGCGTTTCGTTGAACATCATGTATTCACAACATTATTCACCTGAGTTGTCCTCTAGCGCCACGGTAGTAATCAGAATATATCGGAGATGATCTCCACACCGATGGTCAATTGTGATGGCACTTAGGTAAAAAAATTGACCGCGTATCAGCTTGCTTTATGCAAGTGATGTCGAAAGACGATAGTCTTCTGCCGCCCCTGATACGTAACACCCTCTCTTCTCCTCCCTCCCGCCCCTCACGCTCTTTCCCTCCCCTCTCACTCCTCCCATGATGGATGCAATGTAGGTTTTGCTGAATTCAATTTAAATTTCCCGCGTTCGCCCTGCTCTCGCGCCATCTGTTGGGACCTTTTATTCATCATCATTATCATCATCATCAGCCTATATTTTATGTCCACTGCAGGACGAAGGGTTCTCCCTGCGATCTCCAATTACCCCTGTCTTGCGCTAGCATGTTCCAGCTTGCGCCTGTAAATTTCCTAACTTATTATTACTGTTGGCTTAAAGCCAGTTACAGAACCGCGGCTTCAGTCGGCTTGATTTTACCGCGTATAGCGTCTCTTCGACACCATTACTAACGCGGTGATTTTTCATTTGCTAACGTAAAAACCAGTCCAATGTGTATTCTTAATTAAATGAACGCTGCGGATCACAGTTATCTACATATATTTTGCCTCAAATAGACCTGAGGTTTCCTTTGCGCTGTATAATGGTGACGTGTATGACCCCGTCGCACCAGTGCTAGTAACTTGGTTTTGGCCGGGCGGTTTCATCGGTTTTGGCCGGGCGGTTTAATCGAGTGACAGACAGACAGACAGACAGACAGACGGACAGACAGACAGACAGACAGACAGACAGACAGACAGACAGACAGACAGACAGACAGACAGACAGACAGACAAATTTTTTCGCGTTTAGGTAGCCCAAGAGAGATTTACAAAAATATTATGAGGTTTTACCTGCCAAAACCACGATCTAATTATGCTGTAGTTGGGAACTCCGCAATAATTTGGCCCACCTGGGGTTCTTTAACCTGCACCTAAATAGAAGTACACGGGTGTTTTCGCATTTCGACCCCAAGAAAATGCCGCCGCCGTGGCTGGGATTTGAACCCGCGACGTCATGCTTAGTAGCCCAACACTACACCCACTAAGCAACCACGGTGGGTGGCACTTAGATAAGAAAAATGTCAGAAGTATTAAGACTACGAGCACATGCATTCATGTATTTTCCACTTGAATTCGTAAAGCTAGCAAGAATCTTGAACACCTCATGCTAAATGGTTATTTTTCTTTAAGAGCAAGTTTTACCTCACCAGGTGCATTCTAAATACGTGGAATCAGAGAAGTCGTATTACTCGGCTCCAAGCACCGATTCTGGGCCGCTATAACGTAAAATGATTACAAACTGTTTTGATTCCAATTTCTGCAATCAGGCTCCCCGATTGATCAAAACATTTTCGGGCCACTCCCAACTTCGCCTGCCTGTCACGCGACGTCACGAAAACCGCGATAGCTCCCCATGTGATATAACGTGTACACACTGATTATGCATGATTGAACCGCACAAAAGAAAAGTAATCATTCCTGATTCGACGCCTTTTCACCATCAGCCATCTGCTATTGGTCCAATGTTTTCTGGCTGCGCCTACTTCGTCTGTCTGTCACGCGACCTCCTAAAACCGCGAAAACTCATCACGTCAAAGTGATGTGTACGCGAAAAAAAATGCATTAATATGCCGAACAAAATTGAAAATTTTTTTGAATAGCCACAGACTGCCCCGATCCAAAAGGAATAGAAGATGGCTGCCCGCCGATCGCTCAGGCCCTCGCTACTCGCACCTGCCGGTGAGCATGTATTTATTTGCGCATGATAAACGTTTTTGCGTGGCAAGGAAACGTTATCGAGCCCTTTCGGCATGCATAGGACATCACTCTGCCAACTCTTCCTTGCTGAGGATCCGTTTTAGTGGCATTCTTATCCTCCGTTGCAAGCCGCCGCGATTATTGACCAGCCACCGCAAGCTAAGGCGAAGCGGACCAATCAGAGAAGCCGGCACCACCCTCTTCTTGCGGTAATCTATTTTCGCTGTGCTGGCTCGGCCCCATCGAAACCCTCTCCCCTAGAGCGTGCTCCTCGCCTCGTGTCAGCCAATTAGATAAGAAAAACCGCTGAGTGTAGACAATGTTAAGTGTTTTGAAAGCGAACAAAGGTGGCCTCCTATAAAGGAGGAGAGTGTTTGATTGCGTTGTTCACACAACGCTGCGTGTCAACGCCCGATGCTTGCGTCGGTGGTTACGTAAATTTGACGTCAGGTGTTTGGACTCGAGACAGTCTGCAATCATTTTACGTTATAGCGCCCCTGGTTATATTGTTTTCACGAATGTAATTGATATATATGCAGTATTATAAAAGAAAAGGTTAGAATCTGTGGATGCTAAGCTTATATTTTATGTAAGTCTAACAATTACTATTTTGCAATAACAGAGAAAAAACAACCATATTTAACAAACAATAAGCATCAAGATCACCAATTTGTTACTCGTTATTAAATAACGACGTCACAAATTCCGTAACTTGCTTCTATTGGGGTTGCTAATGTTGGCAATACTGGCTGTTTAGAATGTTTCCAAATTTTGCGTAAGCAATGTTACGATTTCACGTAAAGTGTGAACGAAGATTCCGTATTCGTCCACTCTGGATGTTTTAGCATGTGTAGTTTACAGAATTGGGATGTCGAAAGACGATAGTCTTCGATAGTCTTTCGTACGCAGTTACCAGGGTGTAAACTTTTGTGCTTCTACTGCTTTGTTTATTTACTTATCTGTGGTACTTCTTGACAGAACTGACAATTCTTTTATTGCTAAAGAATTTTGCTCCCATCTGAAGCACAGCAATTTTATTCAAGTGAATACAGTGGTTGTCTGATTGGGTCATTTCTGCGTTTCACATGAAATTTAAGAGCGAAACTGGAATGGACCGTGGACTAAATATTCTCCTGAACAACTCTAGCATAATAAAAGACGTCTTACTTCAGCTGTTCTTTTAGGTTAATTAGTGAGGTCCTATATACATATATATATATATATATATATATGGATTACTAACGAAACAGCCAACGGCCGATACGGGCCAGGCCGCTGGCCGAAACCTCATTAAAATAACAGTATTTTTGTTGTTGTTAACCGTGTATATATTTCTTTCATGCTTATTTCTATATATATATAGAAGGGTTTTCATATAAGAAGGGATTCCAGAAACACTCACTATGTCTTGTTAACTTTGAAGGAGTTTTGAAAGTCGTAGCTTGATCTTGTAAGATTTTCGAGCTGCCAGCGCACACATATTTGATTCCCACCTTTTACAGTGACGTCGTAACTCCGATTATACAACCAGATGGCTCGTGTAGTGTTCAGTGCCTGCAAGAACGTTGCTCGTAAGTGAAAACTGCCCGATATTCACCTTACATACGTTGAAGCTACAGGTAGGTTGCATCGTTTGATAAAGAGACCCTTTGTCATGTGTGATCTTCCAGAAGACGGACAGTAACCACTTGGGGTTATGACAGTTGACAGTTGTGGAATCACATTGAGCGCCCTCCAGCACGAACTATTAATAGCATTGCGGAGCACAAAAAAATAAGAACAAAAGCACCGAATTTTTGCTTTTTTTTTGTTAGTGGGACAAGAGTTAAGTGCCGGAAACTAGGTTTTTCTTCTCCGTCCATTCGTCTTTTTATTTGGTTACGTTGACGTTGTCGTCGCCGTAAATGTGCCGTCGCCAGTCTTCCTTGTCATCGCCAGCTTGTCCATCGCCTTGAGACGTAGAAAAAGTGAACTTTTTCTGTAGTGATTGCAATTGCGAGCCAGAAGCGCTAATCATGGCACTGTATATAACAGCAATAGCAATGGGAATTGCACTCTACACGGACTCTGAGAGCGGTGTTCTTGACGAGATGGCGGTGTCATCAGCATATGATCATCAGCCTATATTTATGTCCACTGCAGGACGAAGGCCTCCCCAGCGATCTCCAATTACCCCTCCCCTGTCTTGCGCTAGCTGATTACAACATGCGCCTGCAAATTTCCTAACTTCATCACTCCACCTAGTTTTCTGCCGTCCTCGACTACGCTTCCCTTCTCTTGGTATCCATTCTGTAACCAATGGTCCACCGGTTATCCTTCCTACACATTAAATGGCCTGCCCAGCTCTACTGTTTCCGCTTAATGTCAACTATAGAATATCGGCTATCCCCGTTTTTTCTCTGCTCCATACCGCTCTCTTCCTGTCTCTTAACGTTAGGCCTAGCATTTTTCGTTCTATCGCTCTTTGTGCGGTCCTTAACTTGTTTTCGAGCTCCTTTGTTAAGCTCCAAGTTTCTGCCCATATGTTAGCACCGGTAGAATGCAATGATTGTACACTTTTCAACGACAGTGGTAAGCTCCCAGTCAGGATTTGGTAATGCCTGACGTATGCACTCCAACCCAATTTTATTCTTCAGCAAGTTTCTTTTAGATGCGGTGTAACGGCGCGCAATTCGCCGTCAAGCTCGTGAAAACAGCGTCGACGTCACAAAAGAGGCATGCGATCAGCACCAAACATGGCACGTACGTACAATGAAGGATGCGCCAAAAATCGGGCGGTTGGTGGAAAACAGCGTCGAAAGCATCGACGATGTCGCAACCATAACGCCACGAATTTGTTTAATGATTATTTCACAGCATTCACAGCCACCAAGCGCGCAATAAGACAACACTACAAATATACAGTAAAAAAAAAAACTTCCTTCCAATCTTGCAGTTGCATTGCATCCTTTCGCTCGTGACATTAGATATAGATGTTTCGAGTTGGGTGATGAACGATCCACAGCCAAGACATTGAAAGCTACTCACTGAACCTCCAAAATAAGGACCCTTTACACAGCAACTTCCTGATCAGCGTCGACTTGAAGGGACACTAAAGGCACAAGTCAAGCTAAAGTGGTGGATTAATGCTCTAGTATCTCTAAGGCGTCAATATTGTTACGGGACACGAAGGATACACCGCCCGGCCTTCTCTCGCTGTCCGCTTTCAGCCACATTGGTGACCAGCAACGGCGGGACACGTCTCTAAATGATCTCAGCAACCGCCTGCAGTCTGGCTCGTCGGACCGGTCACTTCGCCTGTTTGTCATTGTCAATGGCACATTATATCACCGTAACATGCACCCCGAGGGACAGGAACTACTACTCGTCGTTCCCGCACACCTTCGGGCGACCGTACTCGAGCAACTGCATGGTGTCCCAACAGCCGGCCACCTTGGTGTGGCCGGCTGTTGGGACTTGGTGTGGCCGGCTGTTGCGACCTTCTCGGCCCCTTCCCTCTCTCTACCGCTGGCAATAAATGGATTGCCGTTGCTACGGATTATGCGACCCGTTACGCTATCACAAGACCTCTCCCGACCGACCAGTTGCGCTACAGACGCGACCGACTTCTTGACGCAATACGTAATTTTACATCACGGCGCTCCTCGTCAGCTTCTCACCGACCGAGGTCGCTACTTCTTATCTAAATTCATTGAAGGCTTACTTCGTTCTTGTGCCACCAAACACAAACTTACGATTGCGTACCACCCCCAAACGAACGGTCTTACTGAACATCTGAATCGCACTATCACTGATATGCTTTCTATGTATGTTTCGTCTAATCACCATGTCTGGGACACTGCGCTACTTTTTGTCACTTTTTCGTATACCTCCTCACGCCATGACACCGCCGGCTACTCTCCCTTCTATCTTCTATACGGATGAGAACCAACGCTCCCTTTCGACACACTTATTTCGACCCATGCCACACTGCCTACTGAATACGCGCGTGACGCCATTGCTACAGCAGAAAAGGAACATTACATTGCCCTTCTTCGCCTCTCTGCGTCGCAGTCACGGCAGAATTTGTTGTACGACGCCCACCACCGGGACGCCCGCTTCAGTGCGGTTGATCTTGTCCTTGTCTGGTCCCCGACTCGGCACGTTGGCCTTTCTGAGAAACTACTTTGAATATACTCTGGCACCTATCGCGTCCTACGACAATTGACAGATGTCACTTACGAAATAGCCCCGCTCTATCCTACCACGTCTTCTCCTTGCTCAGACGTCATGCACGTAGCCCGCATGCACGTAGCCCGCCGGGTCAGCGCTTTTCCGGCCGGAGGTTAATGGTACGAGACTGCGCGCAATGGGACAAAGATGACGTTGACCGTTGGGGTGAAGAAGACGACGATTGAGAAGATTGTCGTTCCACCATCTTGGCAGTGCTACAGCTCGCTGCATATATTTTGTAAATATATTTTCATTTATACCGTTTACCGTGGCATTATTATCGCGAACAGCACCTTAGTATTCGAGAAACTGAGGTAAATGCGGGACACGATTATAGACTCGCCAGGGACATTCAAGCACTTCTCGATGACGAAGGCACTCCTCATTTAAATTCTGTCACCAGTACAGTAATGTGGAAATTTGTGCAAGTTGGTGATCAATTATCATACCGTATTGGTGAAGCAGTGCTCCACTTTGTCCTGGTCAGTGCGCTGCTTCACCGATACGGTATGATGATCTGTCACTAGTACTCAACCACTAGCTATAAAAACATCAATGTATCGTATTATAAGATGAAAGAAAATCCTACTTCACCAGTTTTATTTCATTTTTAGAAAACAGAACTAATTAACATTACACCATTCACAATGACACGGGTGGTCGAAAGGTTGTTTTTTTTTACGATACTGTTGGCCATAAGGCCGTTACAGGGTGGGTTTTAAGGCATAACAAAGAGAATTTCGGTGTTACAACAATAGGTTATCAAAAATACAAACTGGGTGTTACAGCAGTACAATACATCAATAAAGTGTCAGTCATAGAAAACGGGTAAACACATAATTTGAACAGCAGTTATCAAAATAGATGCTGGGTATTACAACAGTAAAGTACATCAACGAAGTGTCCGTGATAAAAAACAAAAACAAAAAAACACGTAGAATGACAATTTCTACAGTAGTCTAACACTTCGGCAATCAATTTTGTAGCCTCCAATTCATTAAAAAAACTCTAATTCATAAAACAAACTATACATGGTATATGGTAGCAGTTCACAAAAAAGGCAAAAAAAGGCAAAAATAGCAGCATGTGTATTATGTACAAGAATGGAAGCAAACAAACATTCAGGTTTGTAATGATGTAATTAAGCATTTTTCGAAGGTTTCAACTGAGGTGCACTGCATAATCGTAGCGCCGTCTATTGGGCGCCGTTTTACTCACCGACGGCAGGAAAGGGCGGTGATGGCGTATGCAACGTCACCACTCCTCTGCTGGCGTGGCGGGAGATTTGAATTGCCATCAAAGTATTCGGACCCCTCAGATGCAATTTTCTCTTTAACTCTTTTCTATGCACGAAACAAGCTTTGCGAGGTTTCCAGAATGACATTCCGTCACCGAATGACATTCCGTCCACGTCGACTTAGTATTTGCCTTTAGTGTCCCTTTAAAGAACAGTTTACATAAAGAGTGAATATCAAAATTTTTTAAGGAATTTTTAAACCGATATGCCAAATCAAATGCACACGGCCGACACGTCGTGCATGTAGGGGCTTGAATGGTGTCCTGCTAAATGATGGAAAGAGAAAATATGACTGCTTTTCAGAGTTTCCCCTCAACTTGTTTCACTAACACATACGGCAAGCTCACCATGTCTACACACAAAAGAAACTAAAGTAAACATGACGCACTAAGATTGTCTGAATCAAATATTCTGAAATAGAAATTTTACGGCTTCGTCAGATGGTTGCAAAAGAATTAAAGGCAATAGCAAAGTTCAGCGTTGCACTGAAGCTCTCAGGCGGTGTTCTAAAAAATGTCGAAGCATCCAATGCACTAGCAAATTAGTAGACAGCTATACGAACTAAACGTAGTAGTTTTATCGGCAGTATAAACTTGTAAACATTAGCTTACTAACTAAATTAACAAGCACGGTGTCAGGCGCGCACAGGCAAACATGAACACATCTCCCTCGATGACCGCGGAAACTCGCTGCGAAAACGCTGGAGTGAGCAAGCGCGCCTGCGAATGGACCTTCGTGCTGTCTCTCGCTTCAACACGAATTAAATTTCGGAAGCACAGCGCATATTAAGCTACCTGCACTCGGCGCACCTTGTCCACATCGCAGATCTCTTTTAAGGTGAGGCGCACGCAGGCGCACACTTTGTCGACATCGCAGATCGCTTTCAAGAAGCGGTGCCCGGGCAGTCACGCCACAAGCAGCAGCCGACGAAGTAGAACGCCCCTCCCACCACCCACCTCTCTCGCCTCCCTCCTTGTACCTCGCGCGCTACAGAAGAAGGCGCCCTTCCAGTCCGCCTTCCTCTGTCGCACGCGCGATATTGAGCCGCGATCGTCATCTGACGCTCGCAAGCTATCTCTCGCACATACAGCGTACGGCGCGCGGCGACTATGTCATCATTTTTGGACTTTATACGGAACTTCACGGTCATGGCGACGGTGATGCCGACGGCAGAAATGCGCTTGGAGTGTCCATATAATTGCTATCGCAATAACAATACATTTAAACCTTATTTCAAGTTTAGCTTCTACGAACCTGTAAGAATCACACTACATTCATCAAATTGCAGACTTCCTCGCATGAAACCTATTATGAGCAACTATTCTGTTGTCAGCTGCCGTCACAGTTGAATAAATGAATTCTTGCAGGCTTGAACTTTTGAAATCTTATGCTTTCACACCTGCGTTAATTTTTTATCAATCTTCAAACTCTTCAAACTCTTTGGGAACTCACCGACTTCTTGTGTATCCGTTATTCTATTTATCTCTTGTTGAATTGCTGCTTTTTGACATGCAGTTTTGTAAAACGCTATTTCATTTGTGTTTTTGCTGTCTTGTAAAAGTACTGAGTTGCTTGCGTTAGTTCTGTTGCCCCCCACCTCCACCAAATCTGCAGGGGGTGAGAACCCTTTGAAGCCCATCATCATCATCAGCCTATATTTATGTCCACTGCAGGACGAAGGCCTCTCCCTGCGATCTCCAATTACCCATGTCTTGTGCTAGCGTATTCCAACTTGCGCCTGCAAATTTCCTAACTTCATCGTCCCACCTAGTTTTCTGCCGTCCTCGACTGCGCTTCCCTTCTCTTGGTATCCATTCTGTAACCCTATAATGGTCCACCGGTTATCCATCCTACACGTTACATGGCCTGCCCAACTCCACTGTTTCCGCTTAATGTCAACTAGAATATCGGCTATCCCCGTTTTTCTCTGGTCCACACCGCTTTCTTCCTGTCTCTTAACCTTAGGCCTAGCATTTTTCGTTCTATCGCTCTTTGTGCGGTCCTTAATGTGTTTTCGAGCTCCTTTGCTAACCTCCAAGTTTCTGCCCCATATGTGAGCCCCGGTAGAATGCAATCATTGTACACTTTTCTTTTCAACGACAGTGGTAAGCTTCCAGTCAGCATTTGGCAATGCCTGCCGCATGCACTCCAACCCAATTTTATTCTTCTGTAAATTTTGGTGGCGTGGAGCAGAGGTAGAACACCCGACTTCAAATTTGAAGGTCGTAAGTTCGAATCCTACTCCAGTCCACTACATTTTCAGGCATGGAGTGGTGCCTGACACCAGCCAAATATACATATATATATATATATATATATATATATATATATATATATATATATATTTCCGAGAGCTAGTGGGCTATACTAGTGCAGGTGCAATCAAACTAGGAAGGGCCCACTAAACTTCATCAATGTTACTCGCTCACCAGAACAGGATTTGGCCTCCCTGGTGCAGTATTCGACCACTACCTCCCTCATGACTCCGACAATTGAAGCCCATAGTCACACTTTATTAAACAGCGCTGCTGTTTAAGCCGGCCGTAAGTTGTCCCGCGAGCCGCAAAACCTCACGGAGCTATGACGTCACTGCGTTGCCTAGCAGCCACCTCGTGGAGCGCTGTGTGCTTCGCCTCCTCTCCGTGCCGTGCACATGTTACTTTGACCTGGGATGCTAGCCAGATGGAAAGAGAGCGTGGGCGCGGCGCACACAATGCGCGGGAGAGTAAAAGAAACCAATGAGAGCGAGAGAGAAAATTGGCTGTGGCCTAACTCAGTTATGCCTGGATGTGCGCAGCGAGAGGTACGGTTAATCTTATTGTTTAGCTTGGTTCTCTCTACAGTTACATCTTTATCGTTTAGCTTCGTACGTCTGAGCATTTAGGTTTGGTTGTTACCTGTCGTTAAGTTTACATTTTTTAGGCTAGACATTTTTAAAGTGTAACGAATTTATTTTGAAAGTCTACATCTTGTTGTTTCTCAATGGCCACAAAGACGGCCCGATGGTCGGTGAGGCGGGAGGATAAGGGTTTGTCGTCCAGTTACTTGAGCACGTTTTGGGTGCTATCCTCACCTGAATCTACTCGCCTGGCCGCTTCGTACTTACGACGCTTCTCGAGGCGTGCGGCTCGTTCTTCCTCCGTCTCCTCGGCTCACTGCCTCCTCTTGGTTTCGTCGACGAACCCTGGCTTCTTTCAGTCTCTCCGACTCAAGCCCGTTTCACGTGGTGCGATTTTGTAATGCGTTTTTCGCAGCTACGATTTCCACAAATGCAAAATTCGCAATCCCGTTTCCCATGGATCCACGGCAGCGGCGTTTTTCGCGTACTCGTAGCACAGGGTTTGCAAACTCGTATATTGTTCGCTGTAGGTTTTACCAACGTTTTTCGCTAAATTGCAATGTTTCTGCAATGTTTCTAAACTATATATTGAAACTCCTGAAAGTTTTATTAACGCAGTTAATGAAACACAAAAAATAAACAAAGCGAGCCGCGTCCTATTGGTCGTCTGTTTCCACCACATCTGCGTTTTCGCAAAATTCAGCACGCCGAACATCGAAAAGTCGCACGCACGAAGGGTTGGGCGGCCTTTCCCACAGCTGCGAATCCGCAGACAAAATCGCACCGTGTGAAACGGGCATAACCTTCCATATCTGCCGACGAATACCACCGAGCCACCCCTTCTATATTGACACGTATACATGTTTATCTTTCACCGGTGGCCGCTTTCCGCCGGCTAACAAATGTTAAACGTTATCGCTCGGCGCAGGACGTGCCTGTATATCGGACGTTTCTAGAACGTTATCGATGCTTCTTTTCGTTGCCTGTTTTCACCGACGCTTATGTTATCTGATTGTGTGACTGACTCGAATTGTCTAGAACTTTCTGGAGGACACGCGGGCATCAGGAATTAATCTGGAACATTCGATGACTCAGGTATAAAAGCCGATGCGTCGCGCCGCTGATCAGATTTCGACGACCGCCGACTGTGTTCGCCGCTTTCGTTGTGCTTCGAGTGTAGCTTGCTTTTGTGGGCACAGATTCGCCCAATAAAGAATTAGTTTCGTCATACACAGTTTTACGACTGTTTACTTCAGCGTCACTACTACGTGACAATATATACGATGCAACGCCGGCTCCTCCTCTGACGTCATGCCAGCTGCAAGCGGCGAACGCTTGCAACATAACTGTGGCGGAGGCGGCGCGTACCCGCGCCGTGGTGACTCCGGCAGACGACACCAGATGGCGCGGCAAGCGGCGCTGCCAGCTACAGCGGTTGCTAGGCAACTCTCAGCTCGCGGTGCGGCCACCGCCCACAGCGATTCGGCGAGAATGCGGCCAATGTAGCTCTCGCTACAAAAGAAATTATAGCAACACCAATGAGGCAACGCGCGGAGCTGCTGCCGACGCCGCCCGCGTTTCCCTGTGTCCCCGCGTTCGCGCCTAACGCGCGTGGTGTCCGTTACTGCAGCAGGCGCCTCTGGCGTCGGCTCGGCAGGTTTCGACCAGCCACGCCCCGGCAAGTGTGGAGGCGCAGCTTCGCCGTGACGTCACCGGGGATATAAAGCTCGGAGCCGCCGCGACGGCGGCAGAACACTTGTTGACGCTGTGGTGAGTACATGTACCCTTGACATAGGACGACCAAAGAAGATCCGGACACCCAAAGAAGAAGCCGCTCATCTTGAAGCGCGTCGCGCGGCCAAGCGAGAATCTGCGCGTCGGCGGCGAACCGATTCGGAATAACGTGTCTAGTAGCACTTAGCATTTCCTAGCAAAACTTTCCTAGCAAAGTTTACTCCAGCCTTTCTCCACTAGTGATATTCGCTTGGATTTCTACACGGCAAAATGTCAGGATGAATTTACATATATGCACGGCGGCCCATTTTATGGAGATACTGCAACATCGACTGCTGAAATGTATCACATATAAGCCATTGTTCATGGTCTTATGGTATCTTCGACTGGTGGCCTCCATCCTCAGAATCAGACCTGGTAGATCCGGCATTCCTCGAACTAAGAGGCAGAGCGAATGAGCGATTCGCACTCGGAGGGGGAAATGGCAGAGGCGAAACCGCGTGACCACAACAAATATCAAATTTCTAATAGCTTAAGCTTCTGGCACCACCGTAGAAAATGGCGGACAAGAGTTCGTCAAGGCGCCAGCATGCAGTCGCGATGGACCATCGGCAACAGCGGCCACACTGTGTTGTGATGACGTGGCGGACAACGCTCTCAATCTCGGCGAGTGCTCCGACGACAGCGATCTACACGGGAGATGATCGATCGAAAATAAGCAGCTGAACGCAAGGCGTGCACTTCCTTTCGATGAGTCAAAGGCTATACGCTGCTCGAGAGAGAGAGGCCTAGAGCGCTCCAAAACCACCCCCTGAATCTGCCATTATTCTCACTGCTTCTGTCAAAGTTGTATTGATGGAAATAAATATTTATTGGTGGGAAAGCATAAAATGGCCCATTTAGGGGAAAAGGCGGCGCCTGTCGTCTGTAGCAGCGAAACGGCGGGTAAGTTCCCATTGGCTGCGACGCCCCGTCCAGAGCGCGCCTCGACTGAGCAGAGCGGGTACACCTGCTGGAGCCTTTGCGCGCCAGGTGTTGCGTGAGGGAAGAGGGCATCGCCGCGACACCCCGTCACCCTCGCTTTCGGAAGCCGGCGCGTAGTCTGTATCTCTCTCTCTCTCACTAGGCTTAGCTGCTGCGCGCGCCTGCCGGCCTTGGTGGCCGCTGCTGCTTCCTCGCTCTCTCGCCGCGCAGGCCGTCGGTGGCTTGCGGTGTTGGCACCGCAGGCTAATGCTGCTTGCTGGCTCGGCCAGCACGTACCGCTATGATACATTACTCGCAGTGCAAATATCAAAGGACTGCTCAGTGGCGTTCAATTGTACATTAGTGCTTCGGTATGCTCGGATTGTTATTGTTATTATTATGTCTATCATTATTATTATTAATATTATTATCATCATCACGAAGTCACATGACTACTTTGTGTACTCAAGACTGAATTTGAACGCAGCTTTGTGATTAAACCCTCCATTAAGGAGTGGATGTATGGGCTTGTAGGTATTGCATTGCTCAAACCAAGAGCGCGAGAAACACCCATACAGAGACAGAGATGAACACAAATACGCAGAAGTGGTCATCTTTGTCTCTGCGTTTCTGACAGTTTTTACGTTCTCGGTTTGAGCACTGCTAGTTAGGTTATTACGTTGAGTACTTGTGTGCCTGAAAGTAAAGACTCTATAGCTTATAGATCATTCAGGTAGTGAGCCCTCCCAGCGGCCTCCTTGTTTTAATACTATTACCTTCACTATCACTTCTTTCGTTTATGCAATTATTTTGTTTTTTTTTCTTTTTTGCTGTAGAACAGACGAATGAACTACCTTCGTACTTGAACAGGGTACTTCCTGCCTGAATCTCTACACAACAACCGGGTTGTAACGAACAGAATAGTATTTTCGCATTGAAAACAAACAGGACATTAACGCTAAAGTAAACGAACAATTGTTTATAAAAGTAAAATTGTCTCACATTAACGAGGTCATCCAAACCGGCACCATATACGTCGGCGAAGAGCCCGAAAACAAGGAACAGCATGATAGCACGCATCGTTTCTCTCGTAGAGGCGACCGCAGTATCAAGCTCTCTGCAAGCTGAATGCTCTGAAAACCGATGCGGTCGTTATATACAAGTCTCATACGCGCCGACAGAAATTGATTCCATGTCACTCATTTGCATGCCATAATTCACAATAATTTTTTGCTATTTGAAATCTGTGCGAGTAGCTCCTACAGAAATGAATTCACTGTCACTTATTTGCATAATATATTTCAAAATATTTTTGTTTGATATTTCCAAGGCTGTCACCCGTTCGCCGTCGGCACGAAATCGATCGACGGGGTATGCAAGCCGGTTGGTCGTTCCGTACTCAACCGAGCACAGTGAAAGAGTCAGAGTCGGGAGCAATAAAAAAAAGCAAGATAGTTGTCGACTGATAGCGATACACAAATTAATAAAATAAAGTAATAAAAATGACGCAAGACAAACCAACACACCTCGCAACTTAATATAGCATAATGGTGACGACAAATAAATAGGACGAGCAATGAACAGCAGATGTTAAAATGAAACAGGGCACGGATCAAATATACAATAACACCTAACAGCGTTTCACTAAAACAAAGTTCAGAAGAATATCAATGATGTCATACGCGTAGCCGGGCAGCAGCAGCAAGTGCATAAACTGTGAAGTCGGCGGGCAGAGCTTTCCCGAAGAATGCTAGCGAGTCGATCTTGTTGAGGTGGATGCGATTGCTGGGCTGGGTTTCCCGGGAGTCTAGATCTGACGACTTCCCTCAAGCAGGTTGAGCTAACTTGAGGCGAACTACCGTGAGCTTCGTTGCAGACGTTGGTTTGTCGTCTTGTACGTCAACCAGTTACTCGGAGTTCCGATGCGGTTAGGCGGCCCAGGCGAGACTGGACGGCACTATCCCCCCGACTGCTTTTCAGCAGATCACAGGCTCAGCTTCTAGACTGATTAGGAGTGCCTAAAGCCAGCGCTTAAATAGCCTCTCCTTTCCCTAGTTCCATAGGTCGGGGAACGGCAGGAAATGGCGCAACGACGGGGAGGGGGGGGGGGGGGGTCGGGGGTTCTAACCCCCTTGAGGCCTAGTTAGCCCCCTCCCCCACCCCTCACACAGACCACGCGTCCAGCCCCACCAGTGCAACGTGTGCCTTTAGTGCTCTGTTCACATTGTCATTACAATTCAGGAGGTGGCTTGATGTCCAATTTTCCTGATAAACAAAAACACTCTATCAATGTCTTGTATTGATGCATTCCCTTTTAAATTACTTTAAGTAAAACGCTGAAGAAATAAATATCGTCATCAGCCTTGGTGTCATTATGATTATAATCATTAGGCATTTTATTTGCTGTTGGATTGCTCTGGCTAAAGCAAGGAAATTGCATATTATGCAACGTCGTTGCTCCCCCCCCCTCCCCTGGCAGAAATCCTGGGTGCGCTACTGACCGTCGCGGCAGGTGTGGGTGACAGTTCACCTAATTATCTCGTGACTCTTCCCAAAAATCTTGACCGCGCCCCTTTTAATCAAGGGCGAGGGAGCGGATGATTCCCTCCCCCCCGCCCCCGCCGTCAGAGGTCGCGCACCCACACTGCACCACACACTGACACGCACACACTTGGGTCCGTTGACAACCACAAAAGCAACAGCGGCCGCCGGCCATACGGCGCCCGTTAATCGGCAGTCGCTGTCTCGAAGCTATGCCGTACCGCGAGACCACGACGTTTTACAGCTTAAGCTGCTACGGGCTCATTCAGCAGCCGTTTCGGTTCGCGATGTTGTCCGCCGCCGCGTAACCGCTATCGCCGGAAAGGCGAAAAAGTACCCGCTCCGCCGGGATCGAACCCAGGCCCGTTGTGCGCGAGTCGGATACTTTACCGCTGAGCCACGCAAGCGCTTGCTATAAACCTATAGACGCAGGTGCAGACGATCCGAGGCTCCGCCAATATGGTGGCGCCATCTAGTTAAGGCGCCTGCAAACGCAGCGTGCGCAGGCGCAGACGACGAGATGCCATTCAGACGAGGCGCGCAAAAAAACGCGATCCCCAGTCCCCGTCAGTATGGTGGCGCCATCTAGTTAACGCGCCTGCAAGCGCAGCGTGCGCAGCTCGCTATCGACGCCGGGCGGACAGTTTAGATCGTTCTCGTCAAAACGAGGCGAAGACACTTTCTCGCGAAGAGCCTGGTTAGGGTAGTACCAAAATTGGAGCTACTCTTGAGCCGCTCGACCAGCTCACGCTGTGACTGTGCTGCGTGTGCCGCGCAGGCGTGCGACTTTTTTGGGCGCCCGTTAATCGACGTGTCGCTATCTCGAAACTATGCCGCACCGTGAGACCAGGACGTTTTTGGCGCCCGTTAATCGACGTGTCGATGACTCCAAACTATGCCGCTCCGTGACAGATATCCTTATTTTATTCAAACGCCATATTAGAATTTTGTAAAGTGCTCGTCGGATGTGAAGCCAAAAAAGCATAAATATTGAATTCACAACGAAGTTTTGGAATTAACATGAGCACAGCTCCTGCTTTTGCAAGAAGTGCTTTTGTTTGCGATATGCAGCATCAAGGGTCCCGACTTTCTTTTTCTAAACTGCCTTGACCCGTAAAAGCTCCCGTCGTGGTCAAGTATTCATTGTGCTCTTTGTTTATTAAAGTGACTATGAACATAGCTTTCAGAGAGGTTGGAATGAAGTGCATGAAGTGGAAATGATTCCCGAGAAGTTTCCATGGCAACCTCTTGCCTTTCACTTCAGTTGGGGAAGTCTGCTGGTTTGCCTTGCGCACGTTTTTGCTATGTAAAGCTTATTTTAGGCGATCGATCATCATACCCTGCACGAGTTATAACACGACGAGTATCGGCAGGTTTGTAGTCTAGCGTATGGAATATCCACGCACACTGTACTTAGCACACCGTACATACGTTGGGCCGGATATATCGGCAGAACGTTGCTGCTCCAAGTCTGCTGAGCTAACACGCACTCGACTTGTCACAGATTACCATAAAATGCATTTCAATGCCGCTTTGTACTGTTGAACAGTGCACTCACCGCTTCATAGATGTTGTGCTGGACTGTAGTCTCACATGAGCTCAATACGTTCATTGTTAGAACTAGAAGTGCGTTTACCAAAACGCGCTCAACAGATGGAACAAGGCTATAATTTTAAGCAACACTCCGGTTCGCTTATCGATTACTTCTACGAGAGGAGAGGGATATCGGTGTAAGCAGATCCGGTGCTCCTACGATCGTCTATTAACCTTGAGTCATTCATAGCAGAACAAACAACCTGCCAAAGGCAGGTACAAATAAGGTCGCCTAGGTGGATGACCTCTTTCGATACTAAAGGGTCATTTGCCGTGGAAAAATTTTTAAGTGTAGTGTCTAAAGCTACGTCGGACGTATGCGCAATAAATCCATCTTGTCGCCTTATATATAGGGCGTAATGACGGATTCATAAGCAGAACGCTCTTCCACAGCCAGATTCAGTGAAGGCTTCTCCAGACAAGCGATAAAGATTGGTCACATCTTTATTCTCTGTCCCGTTCTCCCCACAAGAGTTGGATCCTTGTTCTCCTTCCTAGAAATTGTCTGTTGGTCCGGAATTCAGCAGCAGTCTTTCCCAGGAGTTGTTCATTGGCCTCAGTCTCAGCAGCAATCTTTCCCACGCCACGACCGCCACAGTCATTGGTTCTTGCAGGCCACCGATCGCTCCCGCCTTCTTTTGCCCCCGCAGGCTTTAGACCAGCGTGAGAACAACAATTGCTATGTCAGTTTTGCCCCATGTTCTCTAAACAAGTGGCCGCACGCAGGGACTTCGGTATCACACTTGGTACCCCTGGTTGGTATAAAACAGTCGAACACCACCCAACGTGGCCCGCATTTCAGGAAATCCGCTTCTTCTCCATCGTGTTAAAGTAAACGCCGTCGCTTGGAGGTGATGGCCTCCACAGAAAGACGCTCTGCAAGCCATCGGATGGCGAACGACTTTTCCATGTACAGGCGCGCTGTGCCCCTTGGACGATTATGCGTCAAGCCGAAGGAATACGCAAGTATGGTGCGTGGCAAGTGGTCTGGCTGTTCCGCAAGCTGACGCGTTCACTCTTGTCGCAACGCCCTGCCGTAGTCAACCCGTTCGCTCTCCAGTCTGCATAGCACTGTTTTGAAACGAATTATTGATGCAGCAAAATGACACTTCTTCAAATTGAGCTGCAGCCCAGCATCTCTAAGGCAAGTGAGAACACTTGTCAGGTGGGTGAGATGAGAATCGAAGTCCCTCGAAAAGACTATGACGTCATCCAGATAACACAGGCACGTGTGTCATTTGAGCCCGCGAAGGTTGTTGTCCATGAGGCGTTCGAAAGTGGCAGGCGCATTGCAAAGGCCGAATGGCATCACCATAAACTCGTATAACTCATCGGGAGTGACAAATGCAGTCTTGGGGCGGTCAGCTCCATGAAGGAGGAAGGCTCACGGCCGTAAAGAAGGAAGAACGCGGAGAATCCTGTGGTAGACTGAGTGTCGCTGTTGTAAGCATAGGTTAAGAAGGGTAGCATCTGGTCCTAATTGGTGTAGTCAGCGGAAACGTACATGGTAAGCACGTCGCCTAGTGCGCGATTAAAGCACTCAGTCTTGCCGTGGGTTTGGCGATGATAGGCGCTGGTAGTGCGATGAACTATGCTGCATTCACGTAGAAGGGCTTCGACGGCTTCGGAGAGGAAGGAACGTCAGCGATTTCTCAGTAGCTCACGAGGTGCGCTGTGCTGAAGAACGAGGTTATGGGGGATGAACAAGGCCACGTCACGTGATGTGGCATATGGAAGCGTTGAAGTTTGGCGTAGCGCGTGAGGCGCTCCACAGCGACTATTACCCAGCACCTCCACCAAACGCAAGCAGACGTTCAGGTTGGGCCGTGATGTATATCAATAATTAGGGGACACGAAAACAGTCCGGTCAACGGCAAAGCAGAGCGAGCACCAACAACACTCTTCGTCCTCGTCTTTTGCTTGCGTCTGTTTTTGTCGCTACAATCCCATATTATTTATTATTTTCATTCCAAATTTAGAGGTAGAAACCTTTCGCATACTTTTTTGCAATAGCCGTAGTTTGAATCCCCAATAGTTCTGACAATGAAAAACTGCGTTCTGTTAAAAGCTGCATACCAAATATATTGTCAAACGACTACAACATTTTTGTGAAAGTTTTGCCTAACGGATCACACTTCGCGGTGTCGATTCTCGTTGGTTCTCATCAGAGGTGGGCAAATAGTGGGCGCTCGACACAAACCAACCTAAACATTGCGCGTACGCTTCTTCAATACGGATATAGTCCTCACGAGTAAATTGCAAGGCTTAAGGTAGACCATGCTAAAGCTTTTCATCGTGTCATTCCTATCTAATTTTTCTTCTTCAGCATACTAATGTTGGATTCGTTTCGCTTATACGCACGCTTTGCTACACAAGTTGTTCGACTCACTTAGTTTTTAATGGCCATGTCTGCGAACTTGTTGTAGAGCAAGGTTACCCGATGCCCGATGTGTCCATCGATTTTCGGCCTTTACCTGGAAACGCTGTGCTTAAGCGTAACTCAGTCGAGTTGCATTCGTGGCTACAACAAATTTGGTGATGTGTAAAAGTTTTGGTGTGTGTAGATGAGTTAAGGTTCTTCTGCACTGGCAACCCCAGTGTTCAAAAGGGCGTAATTACAATACAGAAATTTGGCACTGCATCAGGAGCACGGATGAACACCAGCGCCCGAATTCACAAAACTTCTTACGCTAGAATGTTTCGTAAGAAAGAATTTTAGCCAATCGTAATGCCCGGCCTATAATTGGTGAAGGCGGCCAGCGAATGGCAAAGCGAACCTACGAAATAAAATCTTAGTGAATCCGGCCCCAGAAGAACTTTAAGCTCATGGTTCTTCTCATTGTTCAATATGCCTAAGGAGTTCGCAGGCATTAGGTGTCCTCATGTTCCGCCAAAACACCTTGGTGTACCGCTACATGTTGTTGAAACGCCGTCATAATTAGCGGCATCAGAGCCGAATGAGGACGAAGGAGACGAGGGAAGCGCGAGCTGTGGCTGGGTGCCCTTGGACGTGGCCGGCGGAGACTGGAGCCTGCTGGCATGGACTGCG
This sequence comes from Dermacentor silvarum, assembly GCF_013339745.2. Classification (NCBI taxonomy): domain Eukaryota; kingdom Metazoa; phylum Arthropoda; class Arachnida; order Ixodida; family Ixodidae; genus Dermacentor; species Dermacentor silvarum. The sequence continues at coordinate 75,903,333 of NC_051158.1, forward strand.
GGATCGAGCCGGTTCCCACAATGTATATAGATTAAGGGTACATAGTGGAAGGAACCACTTTCAGCCCTTAGAAGTTACGCTCGGATGTTTGTTCTACAACGCCTTAGTATTTTTGAAGAGCTGAAGCCTGAAATAAGCTTTCCGCAACGAAAGCGTACTACGTATTTTAAGACAATCACGTGGCCAGGCTTTACATGCAACAATTTCATTGAACGTTTGCATCTTGAACATGCTTTCGTATGAGTAGTGCGGGATAGCTGGGCTAAGTGTTCCTGTGCGAGTGGAAAATAGTTTTCGCCGTTTATCTTATCACGACACGTCGCACTCGATATTAAGGTCAAACATGCAGGCTACAGTTGTTGCTGCTTTGTCTGATTTAGTTGTTTCTTCAAATTTTACGGAAAATTGGAAGAAGGGTACTTCCGTTTCTGCTGTTAGCTGCCTTCTTTGTCATGTGCCAGAGACATTTGAACATTGCTTTATTAGCCCCCAAGATGTCATCCTATTTTAGGGTGTTCTCAAACGGACTCTGAATGGAGACCTTGAAATCAATCCTCATACTGTGCGGTACCTGCTACCTTGATGGACCTGTGATGATAACGTACCTTCCAAAGCGTTTTCCTTTTTCATATAGGGATGCAGTTGGTGGAGAGCGCAAATTATTGACCGCAACGCCGAATCAATCGTTCTGTCAAGACTGCATTTCATTCAAATGGCTGTACACTTAAAACCTATCGGTGATGAAGGTGACATCTGACCACACTGCTACTGCATCTTGAAGAGGTTCTTGTTCCTACACCCCCTTTTAAAATGCGATGTGCACATGGATAAATCATTTCCACTGGAATTACGAACAGTGCATGTGAAGGTGCCTCTTGTTTGTGTGTGACTGTCGTTACACTAGTCATACTGAACTATGCACATTTGTTGATTGTTTTATTATGTTACTGTGTCATTAATAATTGTCAATAGTTTGCAAATCAGTTGCTCTTACTTTTACTTGTTATTACCACAAAAGAAACTAGTTCGAATGTGGCCTAATTATAACCACTCGTCTGTTGTGACGGAATACGAACGTTAGATCCCACTATTCGTCACATATTTCACTTCAGCATTGTTGGCGGATTTCACCCAGGTTGGAGTTATTTAACAGAAAACTCCAGGTGTGCTACGAAATCGCAAGTTGGCACGAGATGCAAGGTAATTAAATGTCACCTTGATAAATGAGATTGTGCATGGTCGCCCATGACGCACGCGCGGGCAGCTGTCGAGATGTCACAATCATCACACTCTAGGAATGTTGTCGCATACTAAGGTCGGGCATAGTTTTTTTTTTAATGCGAAAGCATTATATGCCCCATTAGGCGAAAATCCGTCGTCGGCGGCGTGGTCGATCGATGGTACCAAACATGGCCGACAGCCCTATGAGTAGAAACACGTCACAAATGCTCGGATTTACGTCAAATTTCTCAGGGAGGTTTCTATTACCAAAATAAATAATAGCTTTGAAAACAAAATTTGGTACATTTCGGTCAGGCTGAAAATCGAACTCGGGTCTTCGGGATGCGAGACGAGCACGCTTCCCAGACGCCACAGAGTCTCCACGGTTCTGGCTGACTGAAGTGTGCCTAGTGCGTGCGTCATTGCAGATGCCACGTCGCAACCAACTGGCTGACTAAAGCTTTCACTAAAGGGAGTATATTGCGTTCGCAGTCTCGAACGTGAGCGTTTAAGAATGCGAAAGTGACTCAAGTAAATGTCTCTGCCAATATTTTTCTTTAACGCATCCCTAAAAAGGCCGAGTAAAACTGCCTTATAAATTTTCATCGCAAAAACCAAGACCTTTGAGACGCTCGGCGCGTTAACCACATCGCATGGTGACGTTTTCATTAAAAAAATTGAACGCACGCGTCTTGCAGCTGACGATGAAGTTAGAAGTGACTGGGCGCGTTCGTCACCGAAATTCGCTGCGCGTGTCTCACTGTATGGCGGTGCTGTGGCGCATTTCTACAAGGTTGAGCAAGTAACGGCTTGTCCTTAAACATGATTTAATGCTGAATAAATTTGACCTTTTCTCTGCAAGGTCCATCATGGTGGCTGAGTAATACGTTCCTCGCAAACATCTGCAGCGCGTCTGTTGTCACAATCAGCCATTGGTCCTTCCTACCTTATAAATGCTTCATGTACACAGTTTCCCGTAGTCAATCAATCAGTTTATTATTATTATTGCATTGTGGACTAATTACAGCATATAAAACATACAGACGGGGGTCCCAAAGTAAAGATCTGAAACGGAACGCTCGGTGAAGATTAGATATAAATAATACAAAGATCAGCAGCAGTGCGAAGAATTGTACATATATGTCAAGTGAGAAATAACAGTAAGCATAACGGAATAAAGAACATAAAAACGCCTGCAAGCAAAAAACGAAGAACTTGAGAAATAAATACCGTATATACCTGAATAAACACAAATCTAGTACAAAAGACGCACGAACATGAAAATTGAACCAATATTCCTTTAATGAATTCCTAAATGGAATTAAAGAAACTTGGGATTTTAAGGTATTGGTTAATGATGCCATAATGTGATCGCAAAGAAGGATGATGACGATTTACCGTGATTAGTTGAAACCTTAGGAAGCAAGAAATTATTCTTAGCGCAAACCTCATACAGTTGGTATTTACTACAAGCTCGGAATCAATGAGAATACTAGAAAGTTGATTTGTTATTTGTTTATGCAACGCGACTAGACTAAACCGAAACACGTTATTATTAATAGGCAAAATGTTGCATTGAAGAAGAGTAGTGGCGCTGCCGTCATGACGACAGTGAAAAAAAAATTCCGAGTAGCTTGATTTTGTAAATACTGAAGGGATATGATGAGATACTGATCAGTATTCCCCCATGATAAGATGCCATAACTGATATGTGTATGTATGAAAGCGAAATAAAGACAAAGAAGCGTCTGATGGCAAAAATATGGACGCACGTGCTTTTTAAGGAATGCCCGAATGCCGAATTCTGCCATCTTACTAATGTAAGCAATGTCGTTAACCAACTAATTCTCAATATGCTTAAGAAGCCCCGTGCGTGCGATGTCAATAATTTTCTCCACCAGAGACAATACATCAGTTTCACTTTATCGTAATATGCTAGAAGCACCCTTGGAAGTTCTTTTCTCTAAAGTACTACAAGAAATGGCCGCATTTCTGCTTGCTTCGATGCAAATGACGTCGAAAGACGATAGTCTTCTGCCGTACCTGATACGTAACACTCTCTCTTCTCCCCCACCCCACCCCTCACGCTCTTCCCCTCCCCTCTGATTCCGCCTATGATGGAAGTATACAAGTTTTGCTGAATTCAATTCAAATTTCCTACATTAGCCCTGCTCTTGCGCCATCTGTTGGGAGCTTTTATTACTGTTGGTTTAAAGCCGGCTACAGAGCCGCGGCTTCAGTCGGCTTGTTTTTAACGCGTAGCGTCTCTTCGACACCATTTCTAACGCGTTGATTTTTCATTTCCTAAGTAAAAATCAGTCCAATGTATATTCTTAATTAAATTAACGCTGCGTATCACGGTTCTGTAAATATATTTTGCCTCAAATAGGCCTGAGGTTTCCTTTGCGCTGTATAATGTTGACGTGTATGACCCCGTGCGCCTAGTGCTAGTAGCTCAATTGGTTGGTCTTCGCCGGGCGGTTGAATCAGTTTTGGCCGAAGGGTTCAATCGAGTGATAGACCGACAGACAAAGTTTTTCGTGTTTAGGTAGCCCAAGAAAGGCTATCGTCTTTAAAATTAGTTTCTTTTTTTAGATATTGTGTACAAACCAAAATGTCACTCCTGCAGCACCAGACTGCACTTGCGGAACCCGCTGCAGAAGAAATTTGCCGCGCACGATGCCAACAGTATTTAAGACGCTTCAAGTCCTCCACGTAAAAAGCTCCATTGGCAGAGTGGCTTTAATGCCCGAACTTGTCGTGCCCAATTCCATGCCCATCAAAAATGCGATAGGCATGGCTTGAATTCTTTGTACTTCGCTTGGTTGATCTTGGTTGATCGAGTTAGGCCTTGGTTGATCTCCCTTTTAATGTGTTGGCCTTAGGAGTGTCAATCTGGAAAGAAGTCTGTGTGCGTGAAGAGTGAGAAGCCGGTCACACGGCAGAGGTGTGTGTGTACACACACACACACTACACTATATATATATATATATATATATATATATATATATATATATATATATATATATAGAGAGAGAGAGAGAGAGAGAGAGAGAGAAAGTGCAACTGACGATGTTCTGGTACGGACTACCGCTACTTGCACTTTGCCTCTCGAAGAGCCAGGACCGATGTCTGGTGAGCTCCTTTACCACAATTTGCAATGTAGTGAATGTGGTTCAAATCATGGATCCGGGACATCAACGAGCTGCGACGTAGTGCTAACACATTGCTCTATCCATCATCATCATCATCAGCCTATATTTTATGTCCACTGCAGGACGAAGGCCTCTCCCTGCGATCTCCATTGCTCTCTTATTGACCGCTAAACCGCCACTGATTTTTTCGACTTGACGCACTGCGGATTCAGCTAGATGTCGCATTCGTAAATCAGTTTCCTCCCCAGAGGTTACCCATTGCGAGAATTCCTCGTCTTCGTCTGAAGTTCTGTAATCACTTCAGCATTATTTTCTTTGGAACTCTTGTTCGAAAGTGAGCACTTAGGTAACATCTTGTCGCAAACCATTTCATTTCCCAATACTGTGAATCACAATGCTGTGAATCGACGCCTTTCTCAAACGTAGTACTTAAGAAGTCATTCTAACAAATGTCCGACGGTCACTGAGAACCAGCTAACGCACACGAGCGATGCTTTCATCTAGGCGCGAGTTGTAGGGCTTCCCTTATCTTGCTTGGCTCTTGGGGTCTATTCGATTTTCACAACGCTAAATCCACTTGAACAAAGTTGTTACCTCTAGAACATCATTTCCATTGGTATGTTGTAGCATTTGTATAACTCCTGCACTATTTTTACCCAATGTCACAAGAAACTTAATATTCATCATATGTTTCACCGGTTGGTCAATCTCTATTTTGACAAAGAATCAAGAAATAGGTTGCACAATAAATCCTCGAAAAAAATCTCTTCTGATGCAGCATTACCGGATTGTCCTAGGAAAAAAGTTATTTTTTCCAGTGAAAACAGTGATTGAGCAGCAGCACCACACCCCCTTAAATTTGTTTGTTGTCTCACTGTGCGGTCTTTTTGGACAGATCTCGTACATATTTCTCATGAGCGCATAACGAAAATGGTTCTCTGATGCGCCAGTATTCTTATTCAAAAGTTTAACAGTTGATTTCTTATCAATTCTTGCAACAGGCTTTCGAAGTGTACTCCATACCCGTGCCAGAGCACATAGGGCTGGTGACTCAGACACTGACATTTGATTGGAATGCGTCATTATCCTCCGCCTAACCCCACCAAGATCTGACCATGAACACTGAATGTATTAACCTTATCTCAGTGGAAAGCTTTTCAAAAACATACGACAAAAAATAACTGACATTCCTTTGCCTAGTTGCATATGCAGATTCTTTCCCCGTGGACTCTCTCAGATTGTCACATATTGTAGTGGGATCCCAGACAGAATAATAGTTTTTTTTTTACCAAGCTTTATGGCATTGGCGGAGAGGGAATTTCTTGCGAGAATCGCCGATATTATTGTTCATTACGAAATTTTATCTACATATTTTTTAGATTATTTTAGGCAGCATGTTGCAAATCCAGAAAAGAAGACAGCACAAACTTTTGTATAACCAAAGCTTAACCTTTTTGTGGGAACTTTCTTTCATCAAATACATTTGGCGTTTCGATATGTCACGATGGCATTTGCCTTGTGTATTCTACAGCTACTCGCCTTTAGGCGCTACTGCGACTCCAGTGAGCAGCAAAACCAATATCATCTTGTTTAAGACAAAGCTTGGCTGTGCCCAACGAGAACTGCGAGTTATTGTGACATATACACAAAGCCATAGCAGTATATCCAGTCTCCATCAAAGGACAAATAATAACTTGTAGAAACAGATCGATTCTTGGGCGAAATATTCAACCAATAGCTATGGTGGTCTCCTCGTTCCGCCTATTCGAAAAATAAGCTGTCATCTACTGCGCATGTGTTAAACTTCATGTGCGGGAAGTAATAGAGCCCCTCTTTACGTTCTATGCTGCGGTTGTGCGAGTATAGAGCTCTACTTTTGGGGCGCTATAGCTTGTCCTTGTTCTGCAATACATACCAATATAATGTTGGTGCAATATAAAGCTTGTATTTTGCTTTGTTCCTTCCAGACAAGTTAGACGGATCGTTTTAATGCGAATAACATTATTTGCCTACTTCAGCTGTTTTGAGCCAATATATGTCTCTCTCTATCTATCTATCTATCTATCTATCTATCTATATATCTGGCTATCCATAGATCTGTTCACCTATCTAGCCTCTTACGTCGACCTAGTGGCCCAAGTTGTCTACTTGCTGTGGCCACTAAGTAGGTGCTCCTGGTCGTGATGCCGTTGTGGTCGTTCCATCGACGTCATTACAGCATCGCGATCTTACTCTCATCACGCCTTCATCGTCACGCCTTCTACCCCGTACCCCGTGGTCCACGTTCTTTAATAGCTTGGGCCACTAGGCATGCTTCGTGGTCGTGATGCCGTCGTGGTCGTTGCATCATGACCATTCTAGCTTTGTCATCCGACTCCCGCAATGCCATCTTTGTCGCGTTACAGTCGCCATACAGTCGTCATGCATTCCTTGTCACATCACCATCATGGAGCCGTCGTAATCATTCAATCGTCATAATTCCAGCTTCGCGATTTGACTCTCGTCATGCTATCGTCGTCATGCCTTCTACTACAACCTTGTGGCCCAAATCATGCAATTACTCGGGCCACTAGGAATGTGTTCGTGGTCAAGATGCCGTCGTGGTCGTTGCATCGAAGTGATTTCAGCTTTGTCGTCATGCCGTCGTCACCACGCCATCGTCGTCACACAGTCGTTGTCACCCTGTCATTATATCGTCATCATCCGTACAATAAAGTCATCTCATTGTCGTCATGCCGTCACCGTCATGCGGCCTTCGTCGTTCAATGGATGTCAATCTTGCTTCCTCATTCCATTGTAATCACACTATCACCGTTCAATCCTGATTATGCCGCCCATATCATGTCGTCAGCGTCAGACAGTAGCTATCACGCATCCGTTGCCAGACCGCCGTCGTCATGCCGTTGTTGTCGTGCCATCGTCTTCACGCCAGCTTCGTCATCCGACTCTGGTCAAGCCGTTGCCGTCCCGCCATAGTCATCATTACCTCATTTTTCATCATACTCTCGTCATCATCCTTATTGTCCTAATGCCGTTGCCAAGCCGTCGTCCTCATTGCGTGGTCATAATACAGTCGTCGCCATGCATTCGTTCTTATACCATCGTCGTGATGGCGTCGCGGTCAATACATCGTCATCATTTTAACTCTGACATCTGACCTTCGCCATGCCGTCGTCGTGAACCAGTGTCGTCACACCGTTTTAAACCTGCCATCGTCGTTAAGCTGTCCTTTCACCATCGTCATCACTTCAGTAACGTCGTCACAGTGTCTTCGTTCCGTCGTCCTCATACCACACTCCTCAGTCCATCGACCTCATTTCTTGTTAGCTATTCTATAGTAATCATGTTGTCATCATTCAGTGGCAAATATGCCGCCGTTGCCTTGATTGCTTCATCGTCAAACAGATTTTATGTTGCATCCGTTGTCATGGTATCGTCGCCATGCCGTCACGGTCGTGCCATCCCCATCATTCGTTGTCACCATACCATCGTCATCGCGCCATCGTGGTCAGCTCATTGTCCTCAGTGTCGTTGTCGCCGCGCTCTTGTCGTTGTACCATGGATAGAATTTAAGAATCGACATCCCATTGTCATCATGCCGTTGTCATTCAACCGTCTTTGTCATTCCATCGATGTCATTCGTTCTTCCTTCCAACATCACTGTGCAGGCGTCATACAGTCGTCTTCATACTGCCATTTTAATGGATGATCTTGGCAAGTGAGTGTCATATCAAATTGGAACGATATCGGAGTGTTCGACACACAGCCGAAGCAACGAAGCCGCAACATGTGATAAATAAACGTTTGTCCAGGAATACGGTCTGTCGCTACATTGCTGGAATGCTATTGTTACTCTCTACCCTGAGTAGACCAAAGACGGCAGCAAACACATCTTTGGGCAAAGTGTCGTGCACATACCGAAAGTGTGAAATGTGTAGGCTTATGAAGTTCTTTGAAAGTAATTACTGAATACTCGTTTTGAAGGAAGAAGCAGAAGAAAAGCATAGCTTCAGTAAAAGCTTCGATGCTCATCAAATGATTTCGCAGCTGAAAGCAGCCAGGGCACCACCCGGAATTATACACCATCGAATTTAGCTCGTAACCGGGAACCCGAATATACCGAAGTTTGAGGTGGGTGACTGTTTTACGATATTTTACGGTCGAAAACCACCTCGCGTCTGATGCCTGCTATTGCCGCCATCGCTCCGAGCTGCCTCGAGCGGCCTCACGAGACCCAAGTCCCGGCGCTCGCGCACAAGACGCAATAATCGTTAATGATAGAGGATGAGCAGGACCAGGAAGTCACTCGATGAGAAGACAACGTAAACAACAGTTGGAAAGAAGTTAGATACAGGAAATGTGCAAAGGAGGGGAGACAGCATATCCGCGCTAGCCCTAGCCCTACCCGACAACCAAGAAGGCATGGCGCACAACTAATATTCAAGAGAAACAGGGCCAGAATAATGGCAAGACTGCCGACAGGAAACTACAAGATAGTCAGCAGGCCAAGAGGAGGACTGTAGATATCCCAGCTAAGCTTAACGGAGCTAGACAAAGCTGTATACGAAGCAGCCGAGATCCGCTATGAAGAAAGAGATATGAACACGATCTGCCCGAATAACTTCCAGAACATCTTGGTCGTCAGCACCCCAAATCAAGAGCATGCAGACAAATACCAATGAATCAAGCACACCAAGGCTAATGACAAAGTGTGTGAGATGGGAACTTATGAGACGGCACCAGAAATCACCGCCACAAGAGTACTCAGAGGTGTCCCCTTGGAACAAACCCCGCGAGATATCACCACGGCAGTTATCGCACCCAGAAATCCAACGGCGATCGCAGCCAAACGTCTCGGGAACACCACGCGGTGATAGTCCTTTTTGACGGCTACAGAGTTTCATCATACGTCCTATACTGAGGAGTGCTCACGCGATGTTTGCTCTACAGAAAGCAAATGGACTTTACAAACAGTGTAGCCGACTTGGGCATAGGAACGGTGTGTGCCCGAGGCCAAACGACAAAGTATGTGCGGGATGTGGAACGCCGAATCCAAGTTAGGACCAAAAGTGTCAGCCAGGATGTCAGCTATGCGGCATGGATCATCCGATGGCTGACAAAGCCTGCCAGAACAAGTTCAAAAAACATTAAGTGTCAAGCAACGCCAATGGCTACGACAAATGCAACAGCAACACTAGGAGGGGTACCCTCCCTCCACCACCACCACCACCGGGCCGACCGATCGCGAGAGGTCCAGATCCAGGAGGAGGGCAACATCTGGGTCCAGATCCCGATCCGTGTCCCGCACGACACCAAGAGGTCGTACCCCCCATCTACCGGACCGAACCTGAGAGGTCGGGCTCCATCCCGCTCCAGATCCCTGTCCAGACCAAGGGGCAGCAACGGTCACCGAGGCGATCCGGCACTCACGGTGAGTGGTCAGACGGGGTTAAAGGGACGCGCCCGGGGTCTTCAGAGGAGACTGCACATAATCTCAATGAAATTGCTGAGATCCAAAAAGGAAACGCTCAGCTTAAAAAATCAATACGACAACTCAGTAGGGAATTTCAAAGCCTTAAAATATGTACGGAAAGAACTGCCCAACAGGTCCCGCGGGCCTAGAGTGACCCGAGGAAATCCCGGATAATCGAATGGAAGACGACAGCACCCCTCCGCCACTGAAAAGAAAAGCTCAAGCGTCTAGTGACGAAAGCGCAATGCAAATTTCAAACCTGAATGAAACATTGTCCGAAATACAAAAGGCAGTTAAAGAGCAGGCAGAGCCAACCAACAACCTCTCGCTTGCAATCTCCATGATCATGAATAGACCAGATAAACTCGCAGCTAGCGTAGCCTGTCTCAGCCCTAGGGCATCTCCGGCGTATCGAGTCAACACATTGGCGATCAGCACCGTGCGCAATTCACAATTACCGCAGGGCACCACAACAGTGGCTATCCCAACTAATGTCATGATACCTGCCTCCTCTCATCCCCCTCCCTTCCTTAGTACCTAAGTCAAAATAGGGGTGCACAGGAAAAAAGACTTAATACCCAAATCGAAATAGGGAAGCAAAGGAAAAAAGATTTAATTATTTGGCAGTGCAATTGTAGGAGCTATGAGAGGAAGAGAGCAGTCCTGCAACAACACCTTAGGAGCAAAAAAAAACATGTTCTAATTCTGCAGGAAACGCACGGGTTAGCTAATCTATCAGTATATCAGGCGATGGGCCCCACAACCGGGCATAATAGAACACTAACCAGCCTGGTAAGGAAAGGATTCGTAACAATCCACCACGACACCCAGATCACAGAAATCGAGCACATACTCAAAGAACTTACGCCAAGAAGGAAAATTTCCGAGCATGTTTATCCTAAATTTGTATAGCAATCCTGCGCACATACGACAGCGCTTCCTTTCTCTCTTTCAGAAGGCAGTAGTAATAGCGATACCCAACCCCCTCGTCATTGAAGGAGACTTCAATGCCTCACACAGTGCATTGGGATACGGATACACAAGAGCCAAAGGCAAAATGCTATGTCAGGATATTCAAGAAACTGACCTAACTGTCTTCACCAATCCCGACTCCCCCACGCGTATGGGGACTGGTCTCGCAAGGGACACAAATCCAGGTCTAACATTAGTTTGCAACGCAGGGACCGCCAAATGAAAAAACACATTTGAAGATTTGGGGAGTGATCATCGTATAGTAGAAACCAAAATTGAAGAGGCGGCAGACGCAGAACTCAATGGACTGCAGTTTAGATGGACGGCCTGGTATAAGTTTCGCAAAGTTATAGATGCCGAAAAACAAGCGCCCATTAAGAATACTGAGCAATGTGTCAAAGACGTTATACAAAACGTCAGCGAGGCTACGCAAACGATCACGTCAGATCCCCCTTAAAGAAAATTGGTAGCCGTCTCGCGCACATATACGAGGCCAAACAATCACTTATTGCCAAGCTCAACACGCAGATTGAAGAACATTGTCAACAGCTAAGCCAACAACAATTGTACTAAGTTTGCAATGCTCTGGATGGGCAAATGCACGCTGGCCAGACATGGCGCACGCTCAAACACCTGCTCGACCCAGATAACATCACATCGGAACACACGCAAACCTTGCGTTAGCTGGTGCACGAGTGAGCAGTGAGGAGGACTTTATCGCCGAGGCTAGCAACACATACATCCCCGTCAACCCCGTCATAGAGCCCGGCCAATGTACCGGAGGCACAAACGAGCTCTTAGACGAGGAGTTCACCGTGGCTAAAAAACTACCATCATCATCATCAGCCTATATTTATGTCCACTGCAGGACGAAGGCCCGTTCCTGTGATCACCAATTACCCCTGTCTTGCGCTAGCTGATTCCAACTTGCGCCTGCAAATTTCCTAACTTCATCACCCCACCTAGTTTTCCGCCGTGCTCGACTGCGCTTCCCTTCTCTTGGTATCTATTCCATAAGTATAATGGTCCACCGGTTATCCATCCTACGCATTACATGGCCCGCCCAGCTACATTTTTTCCTCCTAATGTCAACTAGAATGTCGGTTATCGCCATTCGCTCTCTGATCCACACCGCTGTCTTCCTGTTTCTTAACGTTAGGCCTAACATTTTTCGTTCCATCGCTCTTTGTGCGGTCCTTTGTGCGCTCTTTGTGTTGAAATCAGGGCAGCGCTACTGAAGCTCCACACCAAATTCGCACCGGGACCGCAGGCACCATCCAAAAACAATAGACTGAAGCTAAAGTAATCCTTATCGCCAAGCACGGAAAACTCCCCGATCTATCGAACTTACGCCCCATTTCACTCACGTCCTGCGCTGGAAAGCTGATGGAACACGCCTTCTTCAATAGAATCAATAACTATTTTGAGGAGAAGGAAATTTACCCAGACTCCATGCTCGGGTTCCGCCCCCAGCTATCCACACAGGACGCCATGTTGCAAATCAAACAGCAGATCCTAGGCAATAAAACAAGCTCGACTATGGCGATACTAGGATTATACCTCAAAAAAGCATTCGACAAAGCAGCGCATGTACGTATATTCAATCAGATAAGCCAATTAAGCTTAGGATCGAGAGCATATAATTATGTCAAGAACTTTCTAACGGACAGAACGGCATCCCTCGTAGTGGGAGAACTCATTATTGAGGCGGGGCACATGGGTATCGTTGGCACCCCGCAGGGTTCAGTCATATCGCCCATGCTGTTCGATAATGATAGGACTCGCGGAACGGCTCAACTCTGTACACGGAATACACCACTCCTTATATCCAGATGATACCACCACCAGGGTGTCTGAAGATAGCGACGGAGAGATAGAGCAGAGGCTCCAGGAGGCCGTCGACACGAACGAGGAGTATCTCGAAGGTACTGGCCTTGAGTGCTCGCCGGATAAATCCGAGCTCCTGCTCTATCGACCCACACTTAAAGGCATACCACCCAAGGGTTGCAACCGGGACCGAGCCTACGAAGAAATCTGAATTCGCACCCAAAACGGCAGGACTATCCCCATAGTGGAACAGATCAAAATCCTAGGACTCATCATCGAATCCAAGGGCACTAACGGAGAAACCGTCAAGAGGCTAGTAACTAAAGTCACCAACGCAATAAGGCTAATCAAGAGAGTCAGAAACAAACACCAGGGAATGAAGGAAGCTAACGTCGTCAGACTCATCTATTCCTTCACCATAAGTCATATTATATACGTGGCGGAATACGTTAATTGGTATTCAGCCGGAAAAGTCAAGATCAACGTAGTCATACGAAAGGCTACAAGCAAGCTCTCGCCTTCCAGATAGTACCAGCACCGAGCGACTACTTCAACTCGGAATACACAACACGTTAGAGGAGCTGATAGAGGCTCAACCAATTGCTCAGTTGGATAGACTAGCCAGTTTACGCACGGGCAGGAGTATCCTCGGCAAGTTTGGAATAAGCTATCACGATCAACAAGAATGTAAAATGTCGGTTCCCAAGGCAATCAGGGAAAACATTCAGGTCCCCAATCTGCCCAAAAACATGCACACCGAATTTTATCAGGGTAGGAGAGAAAGCAGACCTAAAGCGCTACTCAAGGCATACGGTAAAGAAGAAAAGGCGCTGTTCGTGGACGCAGCGGAGTACCCGAGTCATGATTCCTATGTCACGGTAGTAATAAACTCCGACCACGAGTGCATAAGCGCGCGCTGGATACACTCTAATAATACTGAAATTGCAGAAGTACCTATCGCTCAGGCCTTAATTTCCCCCAAATGAAGATACCTCATCAGCGACTCGCAGTCGGCCATCAGAAACTACGCGCGAGGAAGAATATCACCCGAGGCCGCTAGCATACTCCCCGGGAAAGCCCAGCTCATATCATCAGAGGAATTCGAAGAGAGATACATAATTTTGTTCCCTGCCCACACCTCCTGTGAGTCCGCTCCCAACCTCAACGAGCAAGCCCACCGCGTCGCGCGAGGTCTCATTTACCGCGCTCGCGAAGAAGCTTCCCCCGAAGGAACGGGAGGAGAGGCCTGGAAGGAGAGGGACATAATGTTCAAATTCTGTGACATTAACCGCTTCTACCAAAAGCCAAGGTGCAGATTCCCACCTCCTAGCTCCAAATTAGACAGATCTCAGGCGGTTGACTGGAGGTGACTTCAAACCAGATCATTCCCCAACCGGGTGCACCTACATCGTATCTACCCCGAACTGTACCCAGATGACTTGTGTAAATTACGTAGGACAGAACACGCCACCCTGGAACATATTCTATGGGATGGCGCACACGTACAAGATAAAAATGAAGTCTCCTCAGATCAGTTTGGGGCGCGGTGGAAAGCCCGGCTGATCAGCTCAGATCTGCAAGATCAACTATAGGCCATCCAGCGAGCTTGAGAGGCGGCTGGAAGACGGAATCTCTCTACCGCTCCTGGTGCGGCCTAGGCCCAGGCCTCAATCCGCTGGTTTCAATAAAGTTGTTTCACTCACTCACTCACACTGGTTTTTTGTCAACTTTTGTGCGTAATACGAGACGTGTATTGCTTTTCCCGGTCCCCTCGGTGAACCACATCCGAGGCGCGTTGTCTATATTGCGTTGAAGTAAGAAATGCGTTGTAGGTAGCGTACAATAAACGTGTAATCTTTGTACGTTTATTACGTCCTTTCCATAAAATTATTTATCATTGCGATAGCATGTAACAGGAAGCTCGCGGCTCATTCACACCATCGGTGCCATCGCCGCCGTTGTCGTGCTGCCTCGCCGACGGGTTATGCGAGGCCGCAAAAACGACAAAGGGAATTGGGTGCATCGTCAATGCTAGCTCTCTCGCCCTGCTAGCGAAGGAAGGACAGCGCTCTGCCTAACGCTGATTGCGCGAGCGTTGTGCGAACGCGCATTACAAGCAAACTAGCATCCCTGCTGTGTGTATGCTCTCGTCTCAGCAGTAAAGGTCATGCTAACGTCATCTAATATTTCACTAACGCCGGCTGTTTCCCGTCACCCTCACCTCGCGCATCATACAGATTAGACGACGGAGATACTCATCGCTCCCTCATTGTGAGACGCCTGGTAATTGCCAGGGCGCTTTTCCTTGTATCTAGCAGCCCAGCGTGCTGCGTCACCCCAACGTGTTGTAGAGCACAGTCAGAGTGTTCTGTAGTGTCACAAGGCCTTTATCTCCAGTTTCCCATAGTTTTAAAAAAGCTGTACACGATGTGAAGGTCAGATTAGCTGGAAATTGGCGGCATGTTAAGATAATATGTGGCGAGACTCTTACTTTCTTCACTTTGCAAATAATTTCTAAGCGCAATTTTTTCTCTATCTCTGTTTTCATACGATATAGTATGATGCTCTCATGAACTTTCTCTGGACTTCCTCGGTAAACCAAACAAGGGACGTACTTAAATTTGGGTAAAGTGCAGGGCAGGATATGGGTGACGTGTACGCGAAGTTGCGTAGCCAGGATTTTGATTCGGGGGGAGGGGGTAAGGTTCTATACGCTCACACGGTGGTTTCCAAGAAGCTTTCGGGGCTCTCTTATGATTTTCGCGTTGATTATTATGGATATGTAATGACATGTGTAGTTGTCAACTGGATAAAAATCCGAATTCATGGGCGACGTGCCAGGCACACAAGGGAGCAGGACGCCGGCAGGGCAAATTTCGAGGCCGGGCTAGGGGGTGGGGGGCTGAAGCAGCCTCCAGCTGGATACGCCATTGCTGTGTGGGTGAATAACGGCCTATGCAATAACTTAAGAATACAAGTGTTCCTGTGCATTTTAAAGGTATTTTACGAATAGCAATGAATGAGGTCGTTTGATCTGCAGACAACTGACACCGAGATAAAATTCCCTGGAGATGTGAAGAATTTAATGGCAACTTTGCTCGTGAAGTTACAAGTGTATTGCTGAATAACAGCCTTTGTGAAAAGTTTCCAAATACGAGTCTTCTAACAGGCCACTTTTAAGCGGGTAGCTATATAAGCTTGTGCTTTACCTGCAAGCAACGTAAGTTCTTAATGTAATTGCTCGACCAAAGCAGCTTCACTGAAAATTGGGATAGGATTCTAAAAGTTTGTGCAGGTCTGTTGCCTTTCCTATTTAACTTGCACTTTTCACTGACTTGGTGGACTTGATTGCAGTGGTGGCGTGGAGCAGAGGTAGAACACCCGGCTTCAATTCTAAAGATCATAAGTTCGAATCCTCCTCCAGTCCACTACATTTTCAGGCATGGAGTGGCGCCTGACATCAGCAAAAAATATTGCTGAGAGCTGGTGCGGCTATACGAGTCCACGTGCAACGAAATTAGGAGGGCCGACTAGGCTTTAACAAAGTCACTCCCTCACCAGAACAGTAATTGGCATCCCTGGTGCAGTATTCTGCCACTACCTTCCTCATGAGCCCTACAATTAACCCATGGCCCTCAGTCTCAAGGGGCTGCGGAGCACCTGACCAAGGCGGAGGTCAGACCTGCGATGCGGCAGAGGGCGCTTAGAATATCTCGGTCCGGACAAGCCGCCACTGGAATCTGAACCTGGCAACGTTCAACACGCGCACCCTCTCCAGTGAGGCTAGCCTAGCAGGGCTATTTGAGGAATTACCAGGCATTGCCTGGTATATTATTGGCCTTAGTTAGGTTATAAGAACTGGTGAGGCTTATACAGTGCTGACTAACGGCCACGTCCTCAGAGTGTGCAACATTGATTAATTCTACAACATAAGTGAGAGGGTAGCAGTTGTCGTAATAAAGCTGAATAGGAAGTATAGAATGAAGGTAGTACGCCCCAACCTCCTGTCACGATGATGAAGAAATAGAACAGTTTTACGAAGATTTTGAATAAGCGATGAGAAAGGTGCAAACTCAGTATACTGTAGTTATGAGCGACTTCACTGCAAAAGTGGCGAAATAGCAGGCTGGTGAGCAAGCAATTGGAAACTATGGCATTGACTCTATAAACGCTAGAGGAGAAGTAAGGAAGGAAGGAAAACATTTATTCGGTCCTGCAAGTTGTGAGTTGTCTCACAAAGTGGGCTGCTCCCACGTTGGGACCGACAGGCAGAACCTTTTGGCTGCGTCGTGGGCTTGCTGGACGGCACATAGTTGCACGGTCATATCAGGTCATAGGTCAGGTCAAGTCAGGGACGATAATTTAGCCAAGGATCGGGACAGGCTAAGGGCAGCGATTCGCAACGCTAAAGGAGAGATGTTGGTTGAATTCGCGGAAAATAATAGGCTGCGATTAATGAATACCTTCTTCAGGAAGTGCAGGAACAGGAAGTGGACCTGGACGAGCCCCAATGGAGAAACAAGGAATAAAACTGGTTTCATAGTCTCTGCCAATCCCATCATAGTGCAGGCTAGAGTATAGTGCAGTGAACATAGGTTAGTGAGGTCTAGGATTTCTCTCAATTTGAAGAGAGAAAGAGTGAAATTAGTCAAAAGGAAACAGGCCAACCTAGAGGCAGTAAGGGTAAAAGCAGACCAATTCAGGCTGGTGCTCGCAAACAAATATGTAGCTTAATAAAAGGAAGATAAAGACAACATAGAGGTAATGAATAAAACCGTAACTAGATTGATCTTAGAAGCAGCAATCGAAGTGGGAAGTAAGGCACCAAGGCAACCAGTAGGTAAGCTCTCCCAAGAAGCAAAGGACCTAATAAAGAAACGACAAAACATGAAAGTGTCCAACTCAAGAGATCAGATAGAATTCGCTGTACTGTCAAAACTGATCAACAAGAAGAAAGTAAGGGATATTGGAAATTATAACGTGGGAAAGATTGATGAAGCCGTAAAATATGGATGCAGCATTCAATCAGTAAGAAGAAAGCTTGGCATATGAAAAGTCAAGATTTATGCACTGAAAGATAAGCATGGTAATACCATCAGCAATTTCGATGACATAGTAAAAGCAGCGGAAGAATTCTATACTGACCTGTACAGTGCCCAGAGCCGCCAAGCTACTTTCATTCGAAGTAGTGATGAACAGGATACAGAGGCTGCTTCTATAACTAGCGATGAAGTGCCTTCAAAGACATGACCAGGGGAAAAGCTGCTGGAAAAGATGGAATAACAGTCGATTAAATCAAATATGGAGGAGATATGCTTGAAAAGCTTGCGGCCCTTTATATGCAATGCCTCACGACTGCAAGTGTACCAGAAAGCTGGAAGAATGCCAACATTATACTCATCCATAGTAAGGGAGACGTTAAAGAATTGAAGAAATAAATATTCATTAGCTTGCTTTCAATATTCTATAAAATATTCACGAAGATAATTTCCAATAGACTCAGGGCGACACTTGACTACAGCCAACCAAGAGAACAGCCTGGCTTCAGGAAGGGATATTCTAACATGGATCATATCTCTGTCATCAATCAGGTAATAGAGAAATCTGCGGTCTACAATCAACCTCTCTATGTGGCTTTCATAGATTATGAAAAAGCATTTGATTCAGTAGTGATACCAGCAGTCATAGAGGCATAGAGTCAAGTTCGCACATTGACTACAGAGACTGGATCGGTAAAAACATTCCATAAAAATAGTAAAGAAAAGAGGCTTCTTAAGAGCATCTGCAGCCTTACGAGATGGAATGCGAAATGCCAGGCGCATACATCAATGACATATAAAATGTTAGATGTGACTTTCCAAAGCACGATGTCGTGCGCTGCACATGCAGCGCGTTCGAACTCGTAACAGGCGTGCTGTTCATTCTGAGCAACCGAAACATCAAGCTTTACTTGAGTAATTTCTCGTAATTTCCAAAGTAATTCCGGAAATATATTCTAATTGTAGCCATGTGACAAATACGAGTGAGATAATTTCAGTTTGAAAGTTACTACTATGTGTTCTTTAGTGCCTCTCC
This sequence comes from Dermacentor silvarum, assembly GCF_013339745.2. Taxonomy (NCBI): domain Eukaryota; kingdom Metazoa; phylum Arthropoda; class Arachnida; order Ixodida; family Ixodidae; genus Dermacentor; species Dermacentor silvarum. The sequence goes on from NC_051158.1 coordinate 75,922,056, forward strand.
CGATGGTCATGATGCAGAGCACATTGCGAGTTTTGTGTCTCTTGTAACGCCTTTACAGGATGCGTGTACAGTCATTAGTCGCCCCTTCACGATAGAAGAAATTGAGCTAGCTATTTTTCTAGTGCCTTTATCGAAAACACCCGGCCCTGATTGCCTTTCAGGTGACTCTTACAAAGTTTACAAACGAATTATTGATGCCATAGTATAGAACATTTTCTTTACAAATTTAGAGGTAGAGACCTTTCGCAGACTTTTTGCAATAGCAGCAGTTTTAATCCCAAATAGTACTAACACTAAAGAACTGCGTTCTGTTGAAAGCTGCAGACAAAGTAGATTGCCAAACGACTATAACATTTTTGTGAACGTTTGGCCTAACCAATCACACTTTGCGGTGTCGATTCTCGTTGGTTCCAATCAGACGTGCGCAAATAGCGGGCGCTCGATACAAATCAACATAAAGATTGCCCGTACGCTTCTTCAATACGAATATAGTCCTTACGAGCTCCTTGCAATGCTCAAGGTACACCATGCTAAAGCTTGTGATCGTGTAAGTAATGCCTATCTAATTTTTGTTATTGAACGCAAAAATGTTGGATCCGTCTTGCTTATAGACGTTAGGCTTCGCTACACCAGTTGTTCGACTCACGTAGTTGTTACTGGTCTTGTCTCTGAAACTGTTGTAGAGCAGGGTTACCCGAAGTCCACGAATTTTTGCCCTTTACCTAGATACGCTATGCTTAAGCGTAACTCAGTCGAGTTGCATTCGTGGCTACAACATATTCGGTGCTGTGTAAAAGTGTTGGCGTGTGTAGATAAATTAAGGTTCTTCTGCACGGACAAGCAACCATTCAAAAGGGCGTATTTACAATGAAGAAATTTGGCACTGTATCGAGCAAGGATGAACCCCAAGAGAAATTTAGGCTCATGGTCCGTCTAGTTGTGCTATGTGCCTGAGCAGTTCGCAGGCATTAGGTGCATTCATGTTCCACCAAGACACCTTGGTGTACCGCCACATGTACATAGACTAAGGACACACTAGTGGAAAGAATGACTTTCGGCCCTTAAAAGTTACGCTCAGATGTTTGTGCCACAACGCCTTACTATTGTTGAAGAGCTGAAGCCTGCAATAAGCTTTCCGAAACGAAAACGTACTACGTATTTCAGGATTATCACGGGGGCCATGTTTTACAAGCAACAATTGCATTGAACGTTCGAAACTTCAGTATGCTTTCGTATGAGTAGAATGCACTAGCGGGGCTTACTGTTGTACGAGTGGAAAATAGTGTTTCCCCTTTCATTTTGTCACAATACGTCACACTCTGTATTACCCGCCACGGTGGCTCAGTCAGCTAAGGCGTTGCGCTGCTGAGAACGAGATCGTGGGATCGAATCCCGGCCGCGGCGATCGCATTTCGATAGAGGCGAAATGCAAAACGCCCCTGTGCTTGCATTGTAGTGCACGTTAAAGAACCCCCGGTGGTCAAACTTAATCCGGAGCTCTCCACTACGGCGTGCCACAATGAGAACTGGTTTTGGCACATAAAACCCAAGAAAGAAGCACTCAATATTAAGGTCATTCATGTGGGTTACAGTTGTTGCTTTGCCTGCTTTAGTTGTTTCTTCAAATTTTAGAGAAAAAAGGAAAAAGGGCACTTCTGTTTTTTCCCGTTAGCTGCCGTCTTTGTGATGCACCAGGGACATTTGAACATTGCTTTAATATCCCTCAAGACGCCAACCTGTTTTGGGGTGCTCTCAAACGGAGTCTAAAGAGGTACTTTGAAATCAATCCTCATGCTGTGCAGTACCTGCTACCAACCTGTTATTATGATGTACCTTCCCACACGTTTTGTCTTTTTATATAGGAATGCAGTTGGTGGAGAGCGCAAATGATTGACCGAAACGCCAAATTAATCGTTCTATCAAGACTGCTTTTCATTGAAATGGATGTACACCTAAAACATATCGGCGATGAAGGTGACATTTGACCGCACTGGTACCGCATCTTGATTAGGCGCTTGTTCTATTAAATCCTTTTTAAAATAGAATGTGCACTTGGATAAATCATTTCTACTGGAAGTGTGAACCATGCATGTAAAGGTACTTCTTGATTGTGTGTGACTGTCATTGTACCCGCCAATCTAAACTATGCACATTTGGTGAATGTTTCGTTGTGTTACTGCGTTACTCGTTATTGTCAATCAGGTGCTTTTACTTGCTATTGTAACAAGTACCACCAAAGAAAGTAGTCTGAATGTGGCCTCATGCTAACAATCGGGCTGTTGTGACGGAAGACAAATGTTAGATCCCACTATTTGTCATATATTTCACTTTAGGACTGTAGGCGGACTTCAGCCATTTTGGTGGTATTTCACAGAAAACTTGAGGTGCATTACGAAATCGCAAGTTTGCACGAGATGCAAGATATTTAAATGTCAGCTTGATAAATGAGATTGTGCAAGGTCGCCCGTCACACACGCACGGGCAGCTGTCGAGATGTCACAATCATAACACTCTACGAATGTTGTCGCATACTAAGGTCTGGCATATTTTTCTAATGCGGAAGCATTATATGCCCCATTACGCGAAAATCTGGCGTCGGCGGGGTGGCCGAGCGATGGAACCAAACATGGCCGGCAGAGCTATGAGTAGAAACACGTCAAAAATGCTCGAATTGACGTCAAATTTCATAGGGAGGTTCCTATAAACAAAGTAAATTAATAGCTTTGAAAACAAAATGTGGTACATTTCGGTCTGGGTGAAAATCGAACTCGGGCTTCCGGGGTGCGAGACGAGCACGCTTCCCAGACGCCACGGAGGCTCCGCGGTTCTGGCTGACTGAAGTGTGCCTAGTGCGTGCGTCATTGCACACGTCATGTCGCAGCCATCTGGCTGACTAAAGCTTTCACCAAAGTGACCAAAATACTTTCGCGTTCTCGCACGTCAGCGTGTAAGAATGCGAAAGTGACACATGTAAGTGTCTCTGCCAATTTTTTTAACGCATGCCTAAAAAAGTGGAAGGACCCTGCCTTATAAATTTTCGTTGCAGAAGCCAGCTCTTTGAGACACTCGGCGCGTTAACCGCATCGCATGGTGACATTTTCATAATAAAAAGTGATCGTACGCGTCTTCTAGCTGACGATAAATATAGAAGTTACTGGGTGCGTTCGTCACCGAAATTTGCTGCGCGCGTCTCATAGTATGGCGGTGCTGTGGCACATTTCTACAAGATTTAGCAAGTCACGTCTTGTCATTAAACATTCTTTAATGCTGAATAAATCTTCCGTTTTGTCTGTAAGGCCCTAAAGGACCCTAATAAAGTTTTTCATCCATTCATCCATCCATCCACCACGGTGGCTGAGTAACACGTTCCTAAAAGAAATCTGGAACGCGCCTGCTGTCTCAATGAGCTATTGTGCTTTGCTAGCTCATGAAAGGTTCGTGTAGAGAGTTTCCCGCTGTCAATCAATCAGTTCTCCAACAGGCAGGACTTGTGTCGAGTGAGCGGCTTTACAACAATTTGCAATATAGTGAAGGTGCTTCAAATCATGGATCCGGGACATCAAAAAGGTCTCACGAAGAGCCAACACATTTCTCTCTTATTTACCGCTGAACCGCAACTCATTTTTTCAACTTGACGCTCTCCGGCTTCAGCTAGATGTCGCCTTCGTAAATCAGTTTCCTCCCCGGAGATTACCCACTGCGAGAATTAGGGTTGCTGTGGCCCCACACCGCGGGCATTCGTCCCTGTAGGCTGCGGGGTGCATGCGATGTAATATGTGTAGGTTCGTGTAAGTGCCTGTCTGGAGCCTACGCCAGGCAGCGGCATCCTCCGTCTTTAGTATTCGATGGGGGGGGGGGGGGGGGGGGGGATATCGCAAGCGACTCCCTCTATGGTAGTTCAGGATTGCTGAATACGCGGGGTCAATTGGGTCAGGGTCATCTGCAGTCGGCGTTATGAGTGCTCGGTTATGTGCAAATTCTCGAGCTATACACATTAAGGAACAAAGCAAAGCACAATCTTTACAATGCACGAACGTTGTATTGGTACCTATTGCAGAACAAGGGCAAGTTATAGGGCTCGAAACGTAAATGGGTAATGTGGCATACCTATACCACATTACGTGGGAGTGCACGCTACAACATAGAACACCATGACACGAACACCACGAGGGAGCAATGGGAGGCACTGCTGTCCAGCTCGGCCCTCGACAACTAGCTCAAGCTGGTCCAAAGAGCAGAGAAGGTGGGGAGAGCCAGCGGAGCCCTGGACTAGGGGCCCCGACCATTAGCGATGCCCCATTGGGGCAAGACAAAACTATCTTTGGATTAAAGTTTATCTGTCTATCTGTGAGAATTCCTCGTCTTCGTCTGAGCTTCTATAATCGTTTCCACATTATTTACGTTGGACGGACGGACGGACGGACGGACGGACGGACGGACGGACGGACGGACGGACGGATGGATGGATGGATGGATGGATGGATGGATGGATGGATGGATGGATGGATGGATGGATGGATGGATGGATGGATGGATGGACGGACGGACGGACGGACGGACGGACGGATGGAGGACGGACGGATGGATGGATGGATGGATGGATGGATGGATGGATGGATGGATGGATGGATGGATGGATGTTGGATGGATGGATGGATGGATGGATGGATGGATGGATGGATGGATGGATGGATGGATGGATGGATGGATGGATGGATGGATGGATGGATGGAAAACTAATGAACGTCCTGAGGTACGCGACTCAGCGCGCAACAGGCCCTTCCCACGTTGGGACAGTCAGGCCATGCCCGACCGCCGCATCGTGGGCCCTCTGACAGCCCATAGTTGCGCCCCGGCATCGAGGCTCTTGATAGCGGAGAGCCACTTGTCCTCATTTATTTGTTGCGTGCCTCGTAACGAGGGGCAACGCCAGGGCATATGGTCTAAGATAGCGAAGTCATTGCAGTGCCTGCAAGAACTACTGGCATAAGTGTCGGGATAAAGCTTGTGTAATAAAGCTGGGCTGGGATACGAGCAAACAGGCTCGTAATTACGTTGGAACTCTTGCTCGAAATTGAGCAGTTGGGTATCATCTTGTCGCAAACTATTTCATTTCCCAATGCTGTGAATCACAATACTGTGAATCCACGCCTTTCTCAAACCTAGTACTGAAGATATCATTCTAACCGAATGACCAACGGTCACTGAGAACGAGCTAACGCACACGAGCGATGCTTTCATCTTGGCGCGAGTTGTAGGGCCTTCCTTAACTTGCTTGGATCTTGGGGTCTACTCGATTTTCACAATAATGCTAAATCCACTTGAACTAAGTTCTTACCTCTAGTACATCATTTCCTTTCGTATGTTGTAGCATTTGTATAACTCCTGCACTATTTTTACCCAATGTCACAAGAAACTTAATATTCATCATATGTTTCGTTGATTGGTCGATCTCTTTTTTGCCAAAGAATAAAAAAATAGGTTCCACAATAAATATACTAAAAAATTCTCTCTCGTAATGCAGCATTACCGGATTCTACCGGGTTTTCAGAGTTTCCTGTGAAAACAGTGAGAGAGCAGCAGCACCACACCCCCTTAAATTGGTTTCTTGTCTCACTGCGCGGTCTTTTTCGACAGATCTCGTATATACTTCTCATCAGCGCATGACGAAAATGGTTCTCTGATGCGCCAGTATTGTTACTCAAACTTTAACAGTTGACTTCTTATGAATTCTTGCAAGAGGCTTTCGAAGTATAATCGCTCCGTACCCTTTCCAGTGCACATAGAACTGGTGACTCGGACACTGACATTTGATTGGAATGCGTCGTTATCATCCGCCTAACCGCACAAAGATCTGACCATGAACACTGAATGTATTAACCTTTTCTCAGTTGAAAGCTTTCGACTACCAACGTCGATGACCATGAGCAACCGTCGTGCATATGGAAGCTGCACTACGCTGCACACGCTAGCACAACGCGAAAGACGAAGCACGTAACTGACACACTAATACAACGCGCAAGACAAAGCACGTAACTGAATCGTCACCGAGTCAAATCAGCGCGTACAGCGCGTCGTAATTGCAGCCTCCGCGATCAACTTCAGAAACATTTTCAGAGCTAATTGCGGAGGCCACGCTCCGCTGTGCTGAGTACGGTGAACGCCACCTAGGTGGCGTTGGTAGTGCTTCTTGATGCCAGCGTCCCTTCGAATGCTGGCATCGAGGCGTCGTAGTGCTGAGACCACCGAAGCGTTCACTGTCGGTGCGCGTTAGTGTCATAATGCAGTACTTCTCTTTTCTGCTCGTAGGCGGCGGCACCGCCCCGAGCAAGAGCGCGGGTACACGGAGGAGTGTTAGATATATAAGGCGCGTCTGTGTAGCTCTCTGCAAATGCGTTTGTGGCGCAATGAGTCAAGCTTTTCAAAAACATACGACAAAATATAACTGACATTCCTTTGCCTAGTTGCATATGCAGGTTATTTCCCCGTCGACTCTCTCAGATTGTCATAAATTATTGTGGCATCCGAGATAGAATAATAATTTTCTTTGTCCAAGCTTTATGGCATTGGCAGACAGGGAATTTCGCGCGAGAATCACTGATATTATTGTTCATTACAAACTTTTTTCTACATAACGTTTTAATTATTTTAGGCAACATGTTGCAATTCCAGAATTTAAGCCAGCACAACCTTTTGTATAACCAAAGCATAACTTTTTTTGTGGGAATTTTCCTTCATCAAAGACAGTTTACGTTTCGATATGTGACGATGACATTTGCCTTGTGTATTATGCAGCTACTCGCCTTTAGGCGCTTATGCGACTCCAGTGAGCAGCTACACCAGCATCATCTTTTCTAATACAAAGCTTGTCTGTGCCCACCGAGAACTGTGAGTTATTGGCACTCACACACAAAGCCATAGCGGTATACCCTGTCGCCATCAACAGACGAATAACTTATCGAAACACATCGATTCTTGGGCGAAATATTCAACCAAAAGCTATATTGGTCTCCTCGTTCTGCATATTCGAAAAATAAGCTGTCATCTACTGCGCATGTGTTAAACTTAATGTGCGCGAAGAAATAGAGCCCATCTTTATGTTCCATACTGCGGTTGTGCGAGTACGGAGGTCTACGTTTGGAGCCCTATAACGTGCCCTTGTTCTGCAATACGTACCAATATAACGTTCGTGGATTGTAAAGATTGTGCTTCGCTTTGTTCCTTCCAGACAAGTTAGACGGAATCGTTTTAATGCGAATAACATTATTTGCTCTACTTACGCTGTTTCGAGCCTATCTGTCTATCTATCTATCTATCTATCTCTTCATCTATCTAGCCTCTTGCGTCGACCTAGTGGCCCAATTGGTCTAGCTGCTTGGGCCACTAGGACGTTCCATCGGGTCGTTCTATTGTGGTCGTTCCATCGACGTCATTACACCATCGTGATCTTACTCGCATCACGCCGCCATAGTCTCGCCTTCTTCCCCGCACCACGTGGTCCAAGTTGTCCAAGTTGTCTAATAGCTTGGGCCACTGGGTCGTGGTCGTGAGGCCGTCGTGGTCGTTGCATCATCACCATTCTAGCTTTGTCATCCGACTCCCTCAATGCCATCTTTGTCACTTATAGTCATCATTCACTCGTCATGCATTCCTTGTCACATCGCCATCATTGAGCCGTCGTAATCTTTCAATCGTCATCATTCCAGCTTCGCGATTTGACTCTCGTCATGCTATCGTCGCCATGCCTTCTACTACGACCTTGTGGCCCAAATCGTGCAATTACTCGGGCCACTAGGAATGTGTTCATTGTCGTGATGCCGTCGTGGTCGATGCATCGCCGTCATTCCAGCTTTATCGCCATGGCGTCGTCACTGCGCCATCATCGTCACACGGTCGTTGTCATGCCGTCGTCGTCACCCTGTCGTTATATCGTTGTCATCCATACATTAAAATCATCTCATTGTCGTCACGCCCTCACCGTCATGCGGCCTTCGTCGTTCTATGGATGTCAATCTTGCTTCCTCATTCCATTGTAATCACACTATCGCCGTTCAATCCTGATTATTCCGCCCATGTCATGTCGTCAATGTCAAACAGTAGCTATCATGCATCTGTTGTCAGACCGTCGTCTTCATGCCGTTGCGGTCGTGTCATCGTCTTCACGCCAGCTTCGCCATCCGACTCTCGTCAAGCTGTCACCGTCCCGCCATCGTCATCATTGCACCATTTTCTTCATACTATCGTCATCATCCCATTGTCCTAATGCCGTTGTCAAGCCGTCGTCCTCATTGCGTGGTCATCATACAGTCGTCGCCATGCATCCGTTCTCATACCATCGTCGTGATGCCATCGCGGTCCATACATCGTCATCATTTTCACTCTGATATCAGAGTATTTGGAACATGGCCGAAACAACTTAAACACAACACGCGTTAAATAAACGTTTCTCCAGGAATACGGTCTGTCGCTACATTGCTCGAATGCTATTGTTGCTCTCTGCCCTGACAAGACCAAAGACGACAGAAAACTCATCTTTTGGCAAAGTCTGGGTGAATCTACCGAAAGTGTGAAGTGTGTCGGAGATTAGCAGCAGACAACGAAGAAAGAGAATGGAACGTGGGCTGCGGCCTCCGCGCCTGGCGCCAAGTGCGCGCACCGCTATCATCATCATAAAACCTTTTGTGTTCGTCTCTCGCCATTAAAGGCTTCGTTGAGTGTATCGCGGCTCTGTCTTTTCTGGCGACGTGAACGAGTTGCCGGCGTTCCGCAACATATGGTACCGAAACCCGGGACAACGAGCGGATCCCAACGACGTGGACAACGAGCACCGGCGCCGACGAGTTTCTTTTAGAAACTGAAGCCAGAGCAATCTGATCCTCATCGGAACCGCACCCAGGGAAGCAACGCGCGGAACCAGCTACCTTACGAGCAAGTATTCCGCCATCCTAATGAAATATGGACCGCCTGAAAGCGAAACGCTCTGCTAGACGAACCCAATCAACGAAAATCATTAATGAGGCGACGACGCTGCTGGAGAGCGGCTGCAACGACCGCACGGCATTCAGCAAGGTTATCGACAAACTCGTCGCCAGCCAGTGACGAGCTTCAGAAGATCAATGCCGAGCTTGAGGACGTGATTTCTGTCGATGATCTTGAAAAAGAGTACGAGTCCGCAGCGCATTATGACGACCAGACGCTTGAGACCCTGACACGCCTCCGGGCCCGACTCGAAGATCTCAACGTCGGCAGCACGGTGTTGACTCCTCCCTCGACGACGCTCAATACACCACCTGCCCCAACGACAGTTGCGTCACAGAGCTTCGGACCTCATCTCCCAACGCTGACCATCAAGCCTTTCCATGGGGACGTGAGTCAATGGACGTCGTTTTGGGAGCAATTCAATGGCGCGGTCCACGCGAATACAACTCTGCGCACGACGGATAAATTCCACTACCTCCGCAACTACCTGGTAGGGGAAGCAGCAGCTGCCATTGCCGGACTACTAACGACTGAAGCGTGTTATGAGAGTGCCATCGATCTGCTAAAGCAGAGGTTCGGGGACAGGAGCCAGATTGTACAGCATCACTTCAGAGCGCTCCGCGAAATTCAGCCCGTGACGTCTCCATTGGATACGAGGGAGTTGCGCAGGCTGTACGACGGAGTCCAGCTGAATGTCCGCTGCCTCAACGTCCTAGAAGATCCAACTAGTAGTTTTGCGGCGATGCTCTACGACCTTCTGATTCAATATCTGCCACAAGAAATCGTCGTGGCATTCCACCGCCATAACCGTCTCCAGGATGACGCACAATGCACGGAACCCTCTGCTTCAGGGGAGGCAACCACAACATCTTGCAAGAAACTCGAGCAGCTCTTGCGATATACACAGATAGAGCTCGAAACAAGAGAGCATTGTGCTCCATCGGCATCCTCCTTCAAAGGTGGTGGGTCCTACAGAAAGCATGTGCCATCGTCATTAGTCCTCCATGCATCGGAACAATCAAAACAAATCCGCCACGAATGTTTCTTTTGCAAATCTACAAGACATGCAACCGAGGTATGCAGCGCTACCTTGACCATATCAGAGAAAAAGAACCGGCTGGCTAAAGCTATGAGGTGCTACCGATGTACTATAAAAGGCCACCGCGCAAACGAGTGCCGGCGGAAGTTGGTGTGCGCGGCCTGCAAAGGCAGGTATGCTTCAACGATGTGCGACCCAGCTTTTCGAGCGACAAGGGGCGAGAAGCCACATAACGTCGTATTTGATGCTACCAAGCCAATGAAGGCAGAGAGTCCACGGTCGACTGCCGTTACAAGCTGTCAACTTGACGAGACCATTAATTTACAGACTTTTCGTTCTTGGATCGTCGGTTCCAACGAGACATCCTTTATCACAGGAATCTTCGACGGAGGCAGTCAACGCACGTTCATTAAGCAAGACCTGGTGGCGCGATTGGGCCTAAAAATCATTAGAGAAACATGCATAGCGGTGAACACGTTTGCGTCAGACGCTCCTTCTCGTGTGAGAAAATGCAATGTCGTCGAAGTTCGTCTACGTAGTCAATTTGATGATAGCGAGTACATCATTGAAGCGATAACCATGCCAGTAATTTGCCACGACATCTCTGCCACGGCTATGGAGTGTTCATTCGCAGCCAAATTACGCGAGCAAAGTTACCGCCTGGCGGACGATCAAACTGTGCCTCGAGGATGTGGCGAGAAAGGCATTAGCCTACTCATAGGATCTGATCAAGCTTTGGAACATCTTGAGCGGCGACATCATACGCAGCACGGAAGTGCAAGGATTGGTCGCGGTCAAGACTAATCTCGGCTGGACACTACAAGGTCCTACCATGAAAACGAGCTTCATAAACGGAACATCTGAAGTGATGATCTGCGTCCTCCGAGTGCAAGCTGGAGAAGTTAAAGGATCAGACCGAAGCACACTGGAGTCATTTTGGCCGTTGGATGCTATAGGAATTGCGCCAAACGAAGCAACTCATGGGCACGCAGACACGTTGTCTGTTTTCCAACGTAAACTTGTAAAGATTTGAAAGCGGTACCAAGTAGCCGTGCCGTGTAAAGAACCGGATATTGAGCTACTACAAGACAATTACAGCGTCGCACTCAACCGTTTACGAAATCTGGTTAAGCGCATCTCGAAGCCCGAAGGATTGCTTGAGAGATACGATACGGAGATTCGTCAGTACGTTGTTTCCGGCCATGCTGAAGTTGTACTTGACAAGGAATCGATAGATGGCCCTGCGTACTACATGCCACACAGGGAGGTTATTCGTGAGGACTCGCTCACAACCAAGCTCCGCGTGGTTTTTGATGCGTCCTCTCACGCCAAAGGGGAGAGATCTTTGAACAGTTGCCTCGAAACTGGCCCGAACCTAAACCCGGACTTACTGCAGGTTCTCCTCCGCTTCAGATGGTACCTAGTGCCTATGACAGCATACATCGAGAAGGCGTTCCTGCAAGTGGAGATACGAAAAGAGGACCGTGACCTGTTCAGATTCCTGTGGTTTGACAAAAGTCCTGCTGTTCCTTTCACGGAAGAAGCGGTGAGGAGTTGGTTCCTGGAAAGGCAAGATCCGCCCAGTAAATCATGGGTAGCACAACTACACGCATTTCTCGACGAGAACGGGCTTCTACGCGTCGGAGGAAGACTACAGAACTTCACAGACAGCCGAGACGTGAAGCATCCATTGCCACTTCCAAGTCGACATGGTTTCACCGAGCTGGTATTTGCGGATGCCCATCGTCGAGTCATGCATGGAGGAGTAACGGCGATAATACACAACGTACGCGAACGATTCTGGGTCCCAAGAGCACGACAAGCGGCAAAGAAAGCAATCAACCGATGCCTTCTATGCGTCCGCTTTCGCACGAAACCCACTGTGACGCCGTACCCGCCGCTTCCAGTCTGCCGGGTCGAAAAGACTAAACCTTTCAACACTACAGGACTTGATTTTGCCGGACCATTGTATGCGAAGTCATCCGAGAGCTCCGACAGGAAAATGTACATCGTACTTTTCACATGTGCAGTAACAAGATCATTGCATTTGGAACTAGTCTCGGATATGTCTTCACCGGCGTTCCTGTTGGCATTCCGGCGTTTCATTGCAAGAAGGGGACTCCCAAGTACCATTTACTCCGACAATGCCTTAACCTTTAGGAGAACGTCGCGGGAGCTACAAAAAATATGGAAAGTACTACGACAAGACGACTTCCAGGCTTACATTGCGAACCAAAGAACTCAGTGGAAGTTCATCGTAGAAGCGGCCCCATGGTGGGGAGGCTGGTGGGAACGGTTGGTCGGAACCGTAAAAATGGCACTCCGCAAAGTTTTAGCTCGAAGTTGTCTGTGCGCAGAAGAACTTTCAACTATTATTACTGAGGTTGAAGCGGTGCTCAATTCACGACCTCTAACATATTCTGATAATCAGGCAGGCGAGCCTGTAGCCCTCACGCCAGCGCATTTCCTAGTTGGCCAGCAACTTACGACTTTACCAGAAGAAAAGACATTGTCAGACCGAGTAACCCGCTACGATGGCAACGACTATCGGCGACGCTTTCAACATCGACAAAAAATCATGAATGACTTCTGGAAGCGATGGAAACATGAATATTTGCGCGACTACCATCGGCTCATCGCTCACCCACGCATCACTCAAGAAATTTAAAGGTCGGCGACATCGGAACAGTCGACATTACCAACACGCCCAAGTTATTCTGGCCTCTAGCCCGGGTTCAAGAAGTGTACCCAGGCACCGACGGATTTGTGCGCGCCTGTTTAATTCGATTACAGGGAGGCAAAGTCTTCAAGAGGCCAGTGCAGAAGCTACATCGTCTAGAACTAGATGTTACCACATTTGAGGCCCCGGAGGATCTCGGAAATTAGCAGCAGACAACGAAGAAAGAGAATGGAACGTGGGCTGCTGCCTCCGCGCCTGGCGCCAAGAAGTGCGCGCACCGCTATCATCATCATGAAACCTTTTGTGTTCGTCTCTCGCCATTAAAGGCTTCGTTGAGTATCGCGGCTCTGTCTTTTCTGGCGACGTGAACGAGTTGCCGGCGTTCCGCAACAAAGTGTGTAGGTTAATGATGTTGTTTGAAAGTAATTACTAAATACTCGTTTTTCTTTCAATTTTGATGCGTAATACGAGATGTGTATTGGTTTTCTCGGTCCCCTTGGAGAAATGCATCCAAGGCACGTTGTTTATATTGTGTTGAAGTAAGAAAGAGGTTGTCGGTCATCATCATCATCATCATCATCATCAGCCTATATTTATGTCCACTGCAGGACGAAGGCCTCTCCCTGCGATCTCCAATTACCCCTGTCTTGCACTAGCGTATTCCAACTTGCGCCTGCGAATTTCCTAACCTCATCATCCCACCTGACTTTCTGCCGTCCTCGACTGCGCTTCCCTTCTCTTGGTATCCATTCTGTAACCCTAATGGTCCACCGGTTATCCATCCTACGCATTACATGGCCTGCCCAGCTCCATTTCTTCCGCTTAATGTCAACTAGAATATCGTCTACCGCCATTTGTTCTCTGATCCACACCGCTCTCTTCCTGTCTCTTAACGTTACTCCTAAGATTTTTCGTTCCATTGCTCTTTGTGCGGTCCTTAACTTGTTCTCGAGCTTCTTTGTTAACCTCCAAGTTTCTGCCCCGTATGTTAGCACCGGTAGAATGCAATGATTGTACACTTTTCTTTTCAACGACAGTGGTAACCTCCCAGTCAGGATTTGGCAATGCCCGCCGGATGCACTCCAACCCAATTTTATTCTTCTGTAAATTGTCTTCTCATGATCAGGGTCCCCTGTGAGTAATTGACCTAGATAAACATATTCCTTTACAGATTCTAGAGGCTGACTGGCGATCCTGAATTCTTGTTCCCTTGCCAGGCTATTGAACATTATTTTTGTCTTCTGCATATTCATCTTCAACCCAATTCTTGCACTTCCTCGATGAAGGTCCTCAATCATTTGTTGTAATTCCTCTCCATTGTTGCTCAATAGGACAATGTCATCTGCAAACCGAAGGTTGCTGAGATATTCGCCATCGATCCTCACTCCTAATCCTTCCCATTCTAAGAGCTTGAATACTTCTTCTAAGCAGGTTGTCGGTAACGTACGATAAACGTGCAATCTTTGTACCTTTAAGATCCTTCGCACAAGTTTACTTATCATTGCGAAAGCAATAACACGGATGTTCGCGGCTCATTCGCACCACCGGTGAATGAGCGATCGCTGAAAAAGGTAAAGAGGATACTCCTGTCCCTTCTGTTAGCTGCCGTCTTTGCGATGCGACAGAGACAATTGAACAATAAGCTTTCCGCAACGAACACGTACAACTTATCTCTCTGCTAGATCTCCCTGCGGCACAGCGGCGTGGCCATTCAGCGACAGAGGAGTGGTCGCGGCTGCGCTCTAGCGTCCCCGGCAGCCTCGCCATCGCTGATCGCTCGCCAGTGACATTACAGCAAGGCCTTTTACTGTTCACTTCGAAGCTGTAGCTGACGGCGCTTCAGAACGAACGACCGACGCTCCCAAGCAGCAATGATTGGTTACCGTTGTTTGCGCTTTACCCTCTCCTCGCAATAATTTCACACCAGGAAGAAAAGATGCTGATATATGCAATGCGAGCGCGGCCGAGCCGGTTCGCAGTACACCGTCGGTATAGCCATGCACTGCAGCTGAACTTGACTTGTTATCGCACCAAGAAACCCTAGAAACCCAGTGTGAATTTACACGCCGGCTGGCACTATTACTCTCAGCACCCCCGAAAAAATGCCGGCTGTATATATGTGATCTTGTACTAAAGACATGTATATAATTTTTAATAGAATAAAGGCCATTTTCGCTTTCAATAAAATGAAATACACACGGATATTATGCCGGAGAAGCTGTAGAAATAGTTGAATAATAAACGGCGTACCATCGCGCCTGCCTGAATACGACGTTGCCGTTGCTCAGGATCGTAGTTTTCACGAAAAATAATAGAGTGGTATAGGGATATATTACGGCTTTTCTAGTTGTAGCAATTAACCACGCAGGGATAACTACGGCCTTCAAACTTTTTTTTCACAGGATTTGAACGTCGTTCAAATCCTGTGAAAAAATCGTTCAAATCCTGTGCGGGGGTTTTCTTCTGTTTGTATGAATGAAGAATGCGCGCGATGTCCGCAAGGGGCGCTGTGTGTCAGCTCGAAACTCCAGCACTGGTTCCCCATTACGCCTAATGCAGCTTGGGACACATAACACACTTGAGGAGATCGCGCAGAGGCACAGGAAAGAGCTCAGTTGGCTAGACTGGCGGGTACCAGGTCGGGTCGTGCCCTGCTCCAGGAGTTAGGCTTCGACGAACCTAAAATCAACTCACTAAACACAGACATCCCGTTGGACACGCGTACACGCTTTGAAGTCAAATCGCTACCTCGCAATATGAATCCGGAACACAACACAGAAAGGCGACTATACCGGGGCGCTAGTCTTCTCCGCAAAATTCATAAAGAAAAGCAGAGCGCTTGTTTTGTCGATTCAGCAAGACATACAGACAGAAAAGCTTTCACGGTAGCTCTCGTGGACAACACGGGCAAGACCGTCAACTCAGCCACAGTTATCACAAACAGCCCAGACATTGCCGAGCAGACAGCACTCGCCTTGGCGTTAACGGATACCCGGAGGCCATACATATACAGTGATTCTCGTAGTGCAGTCAGAGCCTTTCAGAAAGGTGTAATCTCGCAGGAAGCCTTACATATCATACAAAAGAGCAAAATCTACTTCCATTCAATCTGCTGGTTCCCTGCACACCTGGGAAACATAGAGAAGGCTCCCCTGAATCTCAACGCCCATAAGAGCGCGCGAGAACTAACCCTCCGCAGCGCCGCCCTCACGGGTCCAGACCATTTCCAAGAGAACAGGGACGCCCCACTGACATATAACGAGATCACTAAACACTTCTACCTCAGCCGAAGGGAATTTGCTACACCACATCTCACACTCAAGAGACCACAAGCACTCACTTTGAGACTACTTCAAACCAATACATACCCCACACCCAAACGCCTACACTACTACATGGCGGAACGATTCCCCTGTACACAGTGCGCGAACTGTAATGAAACACTTGACCTCAAACATATGCTCTGGGCATGCGACCGAACTACCAATGCCGATTACACCCAGGACCTGGCCAGGTTCGAGGCTGCCATTCGCAGTCCGGATCTGGTTGAAGAACTTTGGGCAGTCCAGCAAGCCCACGACGCGGCCTCGAAGCTCAGTCTTCCGGTCCCGACGTGGGATTAGCCCTTCTATGGGTCACCCCATAGCCTTGCAGTACCAAATAAGGTTCTCCATCCATCCATCCATCCCCATCCCGACGTCAGAAGAGAAGGGAAATTCTACGATGGAATGATGAGCGGCAACGCAGCCAGCTGTGGAAGCAGACGATGAGGACGAACACGGGAGCAGTGGCAAGAGCGCGTGACGAGCACGAGCGCTAGCGCAACCCGAGGGGTGCCAACGAGCCAGCTGAGGAAAAAGTCCGCGACGCTCGGGCCAATGCTGATGATCATAGTTTTCTATACATAGGTGACGGACAGACGCTTTTTCGTTTCGCTTAGCCATATAAAGTTTCGCTTTAAAGTTCGAGCAAGCTTGAGCTTTGCCTTTAAAGGGGCCCCGAACCACCCCTCGAGCTTGGTGAAATAAGCTACCGCGGGTAGCATACGCTCTTGTGAACATCTCAGCCAAGTTCTGCTGTCGTACGTGGTCCGTGGAGCTCGCAAGCGGAGCGCGAAGTCACCTTTTCCTCAAAAGCGGTCGTTTCAAAAAAACCATGATCCTCGCTCTTTTCCGTGTGCTTTATTTCGTAATAAAGCACACTCCAATACGCCGCTACTATTGGTCGCTGCGGTCGGCTACACCGCGGCCACGAGTCCACTGGCTAAGCGCACTGCGGCTCTCTGAGGACAGCCGCGTTTGCCTTACGTTTAGCGCGGCGTAGGCACCAAATCGAAAATTTGAACTGCGCGCCACGGTGACGTCTCGGACGTCACGGTAACGTCTCCGCCATAGCCTTCGCAGTGCAAGGCATTTGAGTAGAAAGGGGAGCACAACGGTGGCCGTGTTTGATTGCCGATAACTCCGCGTTTGCTGGCAGCATTGAAGTACTATTTGAGTCAAAGTTATTCTGAAATAGCCTATTTCCACTTCAAAAATATTTCTCCACTTCGATAAAAAGTGGTTCAGGGCCCATTTAAGAATGGAACGCGGTAGCATTCAAATATCCCTGTCTGATTCTCACGCTTCTTGGCAAATGCAGCTAATGTAGCCGTAAAGTTTGTTTACCGGGAAAGGCTAGCGGCGAAGGAGGCTATGTACGAAGGCGAGATTTCTGGTAGAAACGCGGCCTCTTTCATGGGATGATCCCGGAGGTAGAGCACAGCCGCGCCAAGAAAATACATCATTTTCAGATTTCTGCTAATGTTCCGCGCTTTTAATAGTTCAGCCTGAGAAGATTTGACATAAAAGGCATGCGTTGTCGGTGTTTTATTTCACGACATTTGTTGGTGGGCTGTCATTCTCAAAATTCCAATGGATAACTTTGTCAAGAATAGCTTCGTCAAGAACGAAGAATGCAGTACAAGGTATGAGCCACTTAAGTGAGATAATGGTGTTTCCGTAAAACCCCCATATACCGCATGTCATTGCCAAGGCGTGGTGTATACATATACCTAAACATGGTATGCGAAGGCCGAAAAGGAAATGAAATGGTGGGAATTCACCAAGGATTGAAGCAAGGATGCCCTCTGTCATCATTGTTGTTCACGCTTTACGTCAAGGGTATAGAAAGACGACTGGAAAACAGCGAATTAGGTTTCGATTTATCCTACATGCGTGATGGACAAATGGTGCAACAGAAGGTCCCTGGACTGATGTACGCAGACGACATTGTGCTACTAGCGGACAAGAAAAAAGATTTACAGATACTTGCGAATATCTGTGGGAACGCAGCGACAAATCTAGGCCTTAAGTTTAGCACAGAGAAATCAGGGATTATGATCTTTAATGAACACACGAGTAACTTCGTGGTGTCAATTCAACAGCAAGTAATACCCATAGTGAAGCAATATAAGTACCTCGGCGTACACATAAACGAAGGAAATAATTACTCAAGCAACCACCAAGATAATCT
This sequence comes from Dermacentor silvarum, assembly GCF_013339745.2. Taxonomy (NCBI): domain Eukaryota; kingdom Metazoa; phylum Arthropoda; class Arachnida; order Ixodida; family Ixodidae; genus Dermacentor; species Dermacentor silvarum. Next base: position 75,940,268 of record NC_051158.1, read on the forward strand.
GAAAATAAAGGGGAAGCGGAATGCAGCAATAATGAAAAACAGAGCACTATGGGGCCACAATAAGTATGAGGTGGTGCGTGGAATCTGGAAAGGAGTAATGGTGCCAGCGCTAACATTTGCAAATGCCATTATATGCTTAAAATCGGATATATTGGCGGGTTTGGAAGTTGACCAAAGATCAGTAGGCCGGTTGGCTTTGGGAGCACACGGTAATACGACAAATGAGGCAGTGCAGGGTGACATGGGTTGGGCCTCTTTTGAAGTCAGAGAAGCACAGAGCAAAATTAGTTTTGAAGAAAGGCTCAGGAACATGGATGAAAATAAATGGGCGGCTAAAGTGCACAAGTACCTCTACATGAAAAGCGTGGACACAGAAGGGAGGAAGAGGTCAAAGAAGTTGGCAACCAAGTACAGGATAATCGAAACTGTAAATAGACAACCAGGGGTCATCAGAAAGAAAGTGAGAGAAATAGAGACCGTGAATTGGATGCAAAGAATGGAAACAAAAAGGACAATGGAGATTTACAAGAATGAGAAGAAAGAAATTAGAAGGGAAAATTCGTACGATAACACAAAGGACAGTGCCTTGCTATTTGAGGCTCGAGCCGGTTGCCTAAGGACTAAAACATATCGGAACAAATATTCGGAACTAGATGAGACATGTGTATGCTGCAGTAAAGATCCAGAGACCACTCAGCACATCCTAATGGAATGCGACGGGATCCACCCAGCGAGAACCGTAGGTAACGTGCAACTCCCAGAAGCGCTTGGGTTTAAAGTGGAAGGAAACATAAACAGATCAGCCGTAGAGATCAGCAAGAGACGATTAGAGTACTGGTGGAAAAAAAAAAGCAGGGAAAAGATGGATACGACCTGATCTCTTAAAATCATAGGCAGCGGTACAAGGTAAATTTTTTGAAAAATAAAAATAATGAGAGGTATACAAAAATGCTAGATAAAGAACATGTATAATATACCTGATTAAATCAAGCAGGCTAGGTGACTATTTGTCGCCGCCCCGTTTCAAAGGGGATGCCAATAAATAATCATCAATCATCAATCAATCATCAATCAATCAATCACATATTATGACGTCTCGGTTGGGACGACGCTCATTGGTTCCGGGAATAGGTGACCCGTAAAACGAGCAATCGCAGAGAATTGTGGGGCGCGCCGTCTGCTAGCAGCTTCCGGTTCGACGGATGACGCGGCGGCATCGGCGGCATGCCTGGCGCACTTGTTTTTCTACGCGGTTTCAACTGTCAGTCGTGCGAAGCTTTCCGTCCGCTTTGTCGACCAGCAATGTCGTACCATTCATCAGCTGATTTCTAAGTTTCAGTTCACTCTGGGTGCGACGATGACGAGCCAAGAAAGGCAAGGATACGCTTTTATTCGTAAAGGAACTCTGGTTTTCGTTTTGGCGGCCTTTTTTGTTTCTGCCAGGTTTAGCTCTACGACATTTGCCGTTGCTTGGACGCACCGTCACTGACTGTTCTGCCTGCGGGTCAGACGGTGAAAAAGTTATCGTTATCCGATAATTTATCAAGCGTATAGAAGCATTACTTGAAAATCGAGTGCTGAGGCGACGGCTACAGCGGTGCATGCTGCTCTGTGATCGTAGCTAAAAACCGATATCGTCGGTATAACGGCGCAGCTAGCACTGAAAATGATAACTTTGCGCGCTGTCAACGGCATTTCTCGGTCGAAAGTCTAGGTTCATTTGAAGTGGTACGTAGTTAGACGTTCTCGCATTTTTGTCCACAATGGCCGTATCACTGTCACATTACGGCTGCGCAGTATCTCTATCTGTGCTGAAGGAGCTAAGGAGGGCTAGTTGGTTACGAGTATTACGTATGTATCTCGCTGTGTCCCGCTTAAATTCGCGCCGTAAAACCTCGTTTCATAATACCTCTATATGTGCATGCGAGTACTGAAATAGTTCTGGTTGCCTGAGTCAATGTTAGAGAAAGCAATATCTTGGGGAATCATTCCGTGTCGGCCCTTGCACAGCTAATCGCCGCCTGATAAGTGGCACTGTACGTTCATTTTATTTTTGCTTACGGATGGTCTCTGCCTTGTTACAGTTTTGGAAGTGGCAGCCATTCCTCTGATGCTTGTGCACAGCTTACTCAGCAAGGGTTGCTGCAAGGCAGTAGTTACATGCGTTCACCTTTCACGCTTGAATTTGAGCAGCCAACGGCTGAACAGCCGACGATGGTTTTGCTAGGCACCTGCAACCGGCTAATCTTCGGGTGGGACAAAGCCGGACTGCAAGCGCAAGTGGCTCAGTCAGCTAAAGCGTTGCGCTGCTGAGCACGAGCTCGCGGGATCGAATCCCGGCCGCGGGGGTCGCATATCGATGGAGGCCAAATTCGAAAACGCCCGTGTGCTTGCGTTGTAGTGCATGTTAATGAACCCCAGGTGGTCAAACTTAATCCGGAGTCCTCCACTACGGCGTGCCTCATAATCAGAACTGGTTTTGGCACGTAAAGCTCCAGAAAGAAGAACGGACTGCAAGCGCATTAATGGAATTCAACGGCGAAACGGTGACGGCGGCTGCGCTGACCCGAACCGGAAAAAGGTAGCAGACGGCGCATCCCACAATCCCTCGCTATTTTGCGGGTCACCTATTAGGGCTTGGCAGCAACTTGCGCGTGTGTCGGTAGTGCGTGAGGGACAGGTGCTTGTACTAGCGCAGCGCAGGTCAAGGACGCCAGTTCTTCCCTGATAACGTCACGCAATGACGCACCAAAAGGCTGGCTGGGACACGTCGAAGGCGAGTGTAAGCACATCGATTGCAATTCTTCGCGTATGAGCGTGCTTATTATTGTACGTAGATCCTGGTCCACCGTAGAGCTCATCGAGGCGCTGACAAGCTTTGACGACGTCAGCGACGGCAGCCGGATTCTTGGTGGCGAGGGCATTAAAGGCGAGAGTCCCAATGCCCTTAAGAATGTGGCGTACCCTGTCCGACTCCCACATTGAAGAATTCACACGTCGCAACACATACGCGATGATGATCACAGATATAGGCGAAGAAGAGGATAGGCGAAAGTGTGATGATGACGATGATGAGGAGGAGGAGGAGGAGGAGAAGAAGGTTGTTCGTAATAAACGCCCGTACTAAAGGAAAATTTTCTCTAAGCGACAACGCCGCAGACGCTGACATCGGATTTTCTGCGACATGGGGCACTTAACGCTATCGCGTTAATATGCGCCACCTTGAGACACTTGCTCGAGTTGTTGCTGCTGACAGGTGCAAGACGACAGCAATAGTGCGACGCCTGTCTCTGCGGCGTAAACGCTTGCGCCACCATTAGAGGCGTTCGCGTACCAAATAAAGACCTATTATCTTGAAGAAATTAACAGCCGCTTTGCATCGCAATTCCTGAAGGCCCCACTTTTCATACTGTTAAAGCAAGTATTCCACAGTGGGCACTCTTGTACATTTCGCTGCTCAACCTCACACTCGCTCACTTGAAGAACAACCAACCACATGGTGTACGAGTCTCTCTGTAGGTGATTGACAGCTTTATGCAAAGTACGTCAAGGTCTCGCTGAATAGCTCAGCAGCGACTAAAGCGAGCACTTTTCAACGTGTCCTCGTATCTTGCATGGCAGATGTTGTAACTGTCCCCAGAGAAGAGCATTCCTATCTCCTTTCCTTCGTAATGAAGGTTTCTAGGTGTTCGGATTGACCGGACCTTCTCCTAGACACAAGAAGACAAATCTATGGCGCATCCCTGATTATCAGTTACCTTGCTGGACACCAGTGACTGTCGCTAGATGGTCACGTTCCACAATGCTTACGGTGATTGCCTTCTGTGCTATCGCAATCCGATCCTGCAACGAATGTCCCAAACTCACAGGCAAGGATTCGGAGCGGCACGTAACAGCTGCCTGGCTGTCAATCATGGTCTTGTCCACGGATCCTTCTGCTGCAATGAGGAGCAGCCGTAACCACTGGTACAAGGCTTAACAGTTTGGTGCATAGACCTGCCCAGCACCTCCAACAGTTTTGTCGTGCATCAGGACAAAACAACACCTTAAATGGGTACGTATTAGCGTGACGTGGAAACAACGACATAGTGGGAGGGAGTACGAAAGAACATAGCGAGCGTTTTCCTTCTCTCTGCTACTAAGCTTTTGTTCCCACGTCGCGTTAATATGTACCCCCTAGACTTCAACCCACTCTCATAGCAACAGGTTCTACTCAACACGTTTATTTTGCAGGATACGTGACACGTAAGCACCGGTCTCCAGCTGGCGCATAGAGACCTATGGTGCCGTAAAGATCTACCTAAGTCCTCTTTTGTCGTCGTTTTAAAGCTAGCCTCAAATACCAGGCGTCAATGCTGTGAGCTTTCTTGCGTTTTAATGCGATTATCCTTTGTTAGATACTTCAGGCAGTTTTTTTTTTTTGGTCTGACGGTGTTTAACCTCATTTACGGATCTCTTCAATTGCTGCGAGCACACTCCACCGATGCATGGGCAAAGTAAGAAAGCCCGCCTCTTCTAGCTGACAATAACCAAACGTTTTATGGCTGAAATAAACACTATGCAATCGTGTAGTTGCTCTTCAAAGTCAAACAATCTGAATACAATTCCACAGTACTAGCGGGACAAATCTGGGGCGGCATTTAGTGAAACTTTGTTTGTAGTGTCCGAAGGTGAACACACTGGGTAAAACGCTGAGTAACGAACGAGATAGAGCTAAACCATGGGATGGCCTCTGCATTGTTTCAGACACCACCAATGTAGGTCTCTTCGTGCCAAATGCTAACCTCAATAACAGTTGGGTCATTGGATCATTGACAGACAGACAGACAAAGAACTTTTATTCAGGTCCTGAGGAACTGCGTTTGGACGCCCCCTTTCAGGGGGAGTCGGTAGCAGTCGCGGGCCGCTCCCACGCAGGGACCGGAAGACCGTGGCCCTCCGCCCTCTCGCAGGCCCTCTGGACAGCCCGAAGTTGAAGCGAGAGGTCGCCGCTTTTAAGGGCTTCCTCCCAGACCTCTTCGTTGTTGAACTCTGTGTCGCGTAACGCAGGACATTGCCAGAGCATGTGAGCTAATGAGCAGTACGCCTCTCCGCAGTCCGGACATTGCGGTTCGATGTTGGGCGAGAAGTGACTAAATCTGCCCCTCGAAGGGAAAGACCCCGTTTGGAGCATCCTAAAGGCCGTCGATTGCGATCGAGTGAGTCTAGGGTGAGGAGGTGGAAAAGCCCTCCGCGAAAGATGATAATGAGTCAAGATCTCGTGGAAAGTGAGGAGCGAGTCCCTGTACCTCCCGGCGTCCCCGCCTTCGAATCCACCGGCACCGCCGCGGTGAGCGAAACCTCGCGCACGGTCATGGGCAAATTCATTGGCGTTGGGAACATCGGGATGTACGTTGGCCCCCATGTGGGCCGGGAACCATTTTATAGTGTGAAACCCGGCAGCCCCCTCGCTGCCGAGGATGGCCGCTGCTTCCCGCGAGATCGAGCCCGAAGCGAAAGCCCTAGCTGCGGAGCGCGAGTCCGTGAATATATTTGGACGCGACGGGTCCTTCATTGCTATAGCGATGGCCATTTGCTCAGCCACCGTTGCCGAAACATTTCGAACCGAGGCAGAACATAGGAGTTTGCCAGTATGGTCGACAGAAACCACTGCGAAGCAATCGGAACGCTCGTACTGGGCTGCATCGACAAAGGCTGCGAGATCCCCACTATCTGCAACCGATTTTAATAATGAACGGGCCCGAGCTATGCGGCGCCCTACATTGTATTGCGGGTGGACATTTCTTGGAAGTGGAGCTACCATAAACGTACCTCTGATTGAGGATGGTAGAGTCACTTTACGCTGGTTAGTCTCCGTAAGACCGCAGCCTATGGATTCCAGGATGCGCCTACCAGCCCGCGAGGACGATAGACGCACGACCTGAGCCATCTGCTGGGCCTCGATCACCTCCGCGAGTGAGTTATGCATGCCTAATTGTATGAGCTTCTCGGTGCTGGTGGTGATAGGCAAGCCTAGAACTCGCTTTATACTTTTGCGCATTAGTGCATCGATTTTTGCCTCTTCCCTTTTGGACCAGTGCAGCACCGAAGCGACGTAATTAATGTGGCTCATGAGAAACGCATGGTAGAGCCGTAGGAGATTGCTCTCGCTCAGCCCTCCCCTGCGGTTCGAGACCCTGAGTATGAGCCTAAGCATGTTCTCCGTCTTGGAGGTGATGCGGGCTATTGTCTGTGAGTTGCCCCCTTTGGACTCCAATAGGAGTCCGAGGATCCTGATGGAGTCTACCCTGGGGATCATTAGCCCATCCCGTGTGTATAGAGCTATGGGAATCTGCTCTAAAGGAGTGAAGTTCCTCACCCCTTGTCGTGTGGGTCTGTACAGTAATAACTCGGACTTAGCCGGTGACAGGCTCAGGCCCGAACCGACTAGAAAGTTCTCCGTGATGTCTAGTGCCTGTTGAAGCGCCTGCTCTACCCCGGCGTCGGACCCTCCCATGCACCACACGGTGATATCGTCCGCGTAGAGAGCATGGTTAGTCCCGCGCACCATGGCGAGTCGCTCCGAGAGGCCCTTCATGGCAATATTGAAGAGTAGAGGAGATATGACTGCCCCCTGAGGGGTGCCTCTCGCTCCCAAGGTAAATTCCTCGGATTTGACTTGACCGATCTTGATGGTAGCCCTGCGATCCCTCAGAAAGGAGCTAACGTACGCGTGGAAACGTTGTCCCAGCCCCATATCCGAGACCGCCTCAAGCACAAACTTGTGCGAGATATTGTCAAAAGCTTTGGCCAGGTCTAGAGCTAGTATGCCTCTAGTATCCCTGGTGTAGTTGTCAATAATCTGTCTCTTGATAAGGAGCATGACATCCTGTGTGGATAGTGCAGGTCTAAATCCCACCATATTGTGTGGAAATAGCTCTTTGCACTCTATGTACCGGGATACCCGATTGTGAATCGCATGTTCAGCCACCTTGCCCACGCAGGACGTAAGCGAGATGGGCCGCATGTTCTCCGGCGCTAGAGGTTTACCTGGCTTTGGGATGAGCACAACCGAGGCCGTCTTCCAGGATTCGGGGACCAGCCCCGTCTCCCAGATTTTATTGACTTCCTCAGTGAGCTTTTCGATGGATTTACCGTCCAAGTTGCGTAAGAGCTTATTTGAGATTCCATCCGGGCCCGGTGCAGAGCGCCCGTTGAGCTCATGGAGGACCTCCAGAATTTCAGGTTCCGTAAAAGGTGCGTCCAGCTCCTCAACCGGTCCCCCCCGGTAACGAGGATAGTCCGCATCCCCGGAAGGGCCCAGCGGAAGATATCTGTCCGCTAACTCCTGCAGGAGGGCCTTTTCGGACACCCCCTTCGCCTTTTGGCTATGAACGATTCTGTCAATAGCCAATCTCTGATTTCCCTTGGACTGCGACTCATCAAGTAATTGTTTGAGGAGGTTCCACTTGCCTCCCACTCTCATCTGTCCGTCAACCGAAGAACATACTTCGTTCCACTGCTGTTTCGACAGTTCAATAGAGTATGCTTCAATCTCGCGATTCAGCTGCGCAATTTTCTTTCGAAGCCTGCGATTTAATCTTTGCGTCCTCCATCGGGCTAGGATGGAATTCTTGGCCTCTAAGAGGTGCGCGAGACGCGCATCCATCCGATCAACCCTCAGGTCCGTTTTGACAACCTTGGTCGCAGCATTAGCATCCTCCTTGAGCCTTGCAAAGAGGCTGTCTAAGCTGTCATATTCATCCTGGTCCTCCTTTCGCAATTTCCGAAAGGCATCCCAGTCCGTCACTTTAAATTCTTTGAGGGGAGCTGCATTGACTGCTAGGGTAATAGCCAATATGAAGTGGTCGCTACCTAGGTTCTCTTGTAAATTTTGCCACCCTGCCCCTGGGACGTTCTTGACGAACGCCAAGTCCGGAGTTGTGTCTCGAGCCACCGACGTGCCAGTTCTCGTTGGGTATTGCGGATCCGTAATAAGTTCCAGCGAACAGTCCGATACCGCCTTTAGGAGATTTTTACCCTTGGGGGATTGCCTATGGTAGCCCCAAGCGTCGTGCGGAGCATTAAAGTCTCCCGCTACCACGATGGGGGCTCCCTTGGCTAGAGCCACCGCTTTTGCCATGATAGAAGCGAACGCCTGCCGGTTGTCCGACGGCGAGCTGTAGACATTCAGGATGAAAACTCTGTTTTTGAGCCAGCTGTTGGGGATGATTTCGACCATAATCACCTCTGCCCTGGTTTTGCCCAGTTGTAAGCTGTGTTCCTGAAAGGAGCATTTTCTTGCGACCAAGGTTGCCAAACCACGCTTCCCCTCCTCGCGCACCGAGACTACTCGATAGCCCGGGAAGGTTAGCTTATTACCTAGAGTTTCCTGTAATATAATTACGTGCGGTTTGACCGCCTGAGAAGCAACAAACTGCTGCAGCGGAGCCCTGCGCCTTTTGAAACTAGCGCAGTTCCACTGCCACATGACCAGCTGATTATTGTTGCCCGCCATGATTACTGTTCTCAATTAGCCACTCCCTTATGGGGTTCACTGCTACAGCACCTGAAGGTGACTGTGCAATGCTCGGGCCTTTCGGAGGCGAGCGTGCCGTAGCTAGCGCTGCCTGCGTACTTTCAAGAGATGACACTCTTTTAAGTAGAGTAGTCATGCTATCAGCAAGTTGTTTAATCGATTGCTGCATGCTTTCCAGTGCCTTGGTGTTGGACTCGGTCTCCATAGAGTCCCACTCCCCTTGCGGGGGCGAGGCCCTACGTTTACCCGAGCGCGCCTGTGCCTCCCCTGGCGGGGGCGTCTGCTGTCTCTCGCCCTGCGAGGAGTAAGATTTGCGGAACGACTCGAAGTCAGCCCTCATCTGTTGAAGCTCGGCCTTCAGGCGAGCATTCTCTTGGATCAACGTAGCTACCCTGGGGTCTTCCCTATGCTCAGGCAATGCTACCTGCGTTACCTTTCGTGGCGGCGCCGCTGGCTTCGGCTTGGCACGATCCGCCCAGGTTGGCTCTTTCTGGATCCGCACCCGGGAGTGAGAGCGCCCTCTGGAGCGAGAGCGAGAGCTGCGCCGGCGGCCAGCGGGCGTGACGGAGCGCCCCCGCCTGCGAGCACTTGCCACGCTGGAATCACGTGGCCGGCCCTCCTGGGCCAGCTGTTGCTGAGTCTTTTTGGCGCGCTTTCGGCGCCGTCTTCTCCGTCGCACGACGTAAGGGACTTGAAAGCGTTCTTTACACGTTCTGTCCGCCATGGGATGTGGCCCTCCGCAAAGGGCACATTTCGGTGAGCACTGGTGATCTTCGGGTGGGGAGGCGAGTCCACAGCCTCGGCACACCCTCTTGTTTGGGTTGGGGCAAACATCGGCCCTGTGGCCTAGGCCTCCACACGCGAAACACACGTCGGTTTGGCGCTTGTAGAGTGTGCAGCGTAGCAAGCTGACGCCGCACATGACGTAGTTTGGCACCTGCATGCCGTCGAAAAGCACTACCACCGTCGTGGTGTTCTTGATCCTCTTGGCTTCTAGGGCCTTTGGATTTCGGTGGTTGACAATCATCTTGTGGAGCTGGGCCTCGCTGATGTCGGTGTCCACGCCTCGTATGACTCCTTTACAGGTGTTATCGGGGGCCGCCATATATGCCGCCACCTTGTATGATCCTTCGCTTAGTCGAATCTGTTGGATCCCCGCGTAGGCATTTGCATTCTTCTTCGCCGGAGTGGAAACGACGAGAATGTTCTGGGCAACGTTAGGGCAAACGATGTCACCCTCGGACTCTGCCGGGGCTAGAGCAGCCGCCATTGCAAGAGCTTGTGCGAGCCTAATTTGGCTTGTTTTTCTGATGTCAAGTCCGTCCCTCGGCCTGACGATAATTCGTATGTGGTCCCTCGGTAGCCGGGGGAGCCTCGATGCGGCTGCGAGGCGCTTAATCGCGCCTTGCGGGGCTGCCGTGCGGCGGCCTCCCTTCGAGCCCACGTGCGATGCGTTGCCCGCCGAAACTGGCGTTTCTACACGGGCTTTCTTGTTCCTGCCCAGCGCTGTCGTCCAACCAGGGCTATTCGCTTCTTCGCGAGAGATATCCTCTCCCTCCACCATCTCTACTTCGGGCATGTTGCCCCTCTTCGTCGAGGTAGGCCTAAGCCTACCCGCGCCTCGCCGGCGTGGTCCACACGAAAAGTTCCAATAATTTGGCAAAACGATCACTCACCGAAAAAGGTCCGGTAACGACGTGATCCCCTGAAGTTACTGCGTCGAATGATGCACAGCTTGGCCACGGGAACCACAAAAATCCGACCGAAAACATTTAAATGAGCCGGAGCCGATCTGTCCACATCCGCACTCTTGGATCATTGAGCTTGTGGCTTTCTATAAATGTTCTTTACCAATCTAGAGCTCTGACAATCTAATTACTACGCACGTAAGCGAGCTACGTAACAAAAAGCCCTTGTAGTACCCGTTACCGCATTTATTTTATTCGCGTCTTTTATTTGAACACCTAAAAACCTGCATTTTCTGCCACCTCAATGCTTGCATCTTGGTCTGCTCTTCCTACATGCAGTCGTGTTCCGTGAAAACCTCTTTTTGTTCTCCGTCACAAAGTTTTTTGTACTCTTCATCACAGGATGTAGAGTGTCCTTGTGTGACTTTTTCCTGCCATAAATGCAGCTCGCATTTAGTCTCACCTGAAACAAGAGAAGAATTAAATTTTGATACATCGGGTACGCTCTTTCATTATCCTTCCGAGACCCAAACACAACTATGCGATATAATCGGTCTTCAACGTGCTTTCATAGTGTGGTATTATGTTAAAAAATAAATTATGGGGTTTTACGTGCCAAAACACGATCTGATTATGAGGCACGCCGTAGTGGGGGACTCCGGGAAATTTGGACCACCTGGGCTTCTTTAACGTGCACCTAAATCTACGTACACGGGTGTTTTCGCAATTCGCCCCTCATCGAAATGTGTCCGCCGCGGCCGGGATTCGATCCCGCTGCTATTATGTTATGCACTTGAAAAACTATTTTTTTATAATTTCAATACCATGGTTAGATACCTTGAACTGCGTATCCATGTACGTAAGAAAAAATAACTGTCTCCATCATCTTATGTTTCCTGTGCTAAAAACTGCATGTCATTGCTTAAACGCATAGATGAAGATGGAACTACGTGTTAGAGCACTGCACGGGCTCGGGCTTACCCGAAAGCCCGTGGGCCGGGCCGGGCCGGGTAGAGCAGTTTTTTCACGGTCTCGGGCCGGGCTCGGGCACGGCGTGTGCGTTTTGACCCGGGCCCGGGCCGGGCTCGAGTTTTTTGACGCGGGCCCGGGCCGGGCTCGGGCTTTCTGCGAGTTATTCTCGGGCTTCTCAACTCTGAAAAATATGTATTTTTCGGTCTCGGGCCGGGTTCGGGCCGGTTTCGAGCCGGGCTCGGGCCGGATCGAGCCGGGCTCGGGCCGGTTTCGAGCCGGGCTCGGGCCAGGCTTGGGCTTAAGGTGAAGGGGTGGCGGGCCGGGCCGGGCGGGTAGCGTAGATTATTTGCGGGCCCGGGCCGGGCCTGGGTCTCACCATAAAAGTTTTGATCGGGCTCGGGCGGGCCGCCCAATGTAAAAACGGGCCCGGGCCGGGCCCGGGCCACAAAAATCGGCCCGTGCAGTGCTCTACTACGTGTACTACATTGTCGTGTTGCTGCCGCATTCGGTATAGTCACGCAATCGCAGTGATTTCGAAACACACCTCAAGGTAGAATTCCGCCGTCTGGGACGACACAGAGGTCTAGATCAATTGAGTGTCAAATGCTTCCAAACTGGATGACAAGAATATCAGTAAACCACTTCTTTACAGTTACACGTGCACTGTACTTCATACCCAGAATGAATATATTGCGTAATCGCTTTCGAGTGGATTTCGAAAAAAAAATCTTGAAGGCAATGTGCAATGTATTGTACAAGGTATTGTACGACGTTACACAAAACCATCGAGATACATTCGACCAAGATATGAAATCACGGCTGTCTATTGCAACCATGTACCACTGAGTGTTTCTACACGTCCAGCAATCCAACGTTGCTGACATTGTGTCATGCACTCCACAGTTTACTTGTTCCGTAGGGTTGTAAAGGTTACAGGTTGTACAGGTCAGCCAACAATCAGTGGCTTCAGAGCAGTGTTACATGGCTGTGTAAAAAAGGTACCAGTCAAAGGAATCTAAAAACGTCATCAACCATTTGATACATCTGAAGAAAAAAAACTGCCGAAAATATGCGTTCATCACGCGTGCGCTTACTTTCTCAATGTATGTTTGCCTGCTTCACGGGCAGCAACGTATTTTTCAGTATTCTGAGCGATTAGTGCACTAGCAAGTTATGCTCAAGGCTAAGTGCACAGATACTGTTTGGTAATAATCAATGCGACACTACTGGAAATCAGCTCTGCCTAACTTGAAACTTTCGCCGCACGTGTTTGTATATTCTGTCGCAACGTATTTATTTAATTATTGGTATGTTTGTGCTGTTGCACGCAATACAGTGTCCACAACAGCTTCAGACTAGAGAATCAGGTGCATCACAACTTCAGTGTTTATGACTCAGCTGTGGTTCAGCTCACTTTTAAGGCCGTTAAATTGTCCGATTTACTCATTACTTGTCCATCTTGCTACGTTCCAACTCATTGGCGCTTCTTGATTAAACTGAATAAAACAAAAAATAGTTTATGTTTCTATGCAGACTACATTCACAATTATTGATATAACGAAAGCAGACGAGTTACGCCGGCAATAGATCCTGTGATGAGGAAACACAACGACAAATTCGCCGGTGTTTCCCAGTTGGGCCCAGGATCCTTTTAATAATGACACGGCAGACGGGAGCTTGCTACACGAAACACAGACTTTATACAGACACGCTAAACGATACAGACTATTTACATACAGACGATTTACATGTACGTGGACTAGAGTCCGCGAATCATTTGTCCTATATAAGTATGTGCCTAGCCCTCATGCGTCACCACTCGCCCTACTGCCTCGTCGTTGCGGTGCCCATGACGGTGGTTGTGCCGGTGGAGCGTCGTTGTGGCTAGGTCGCTGCTGTCGCGCCGCACCTTGTCGCGACGTGGCAGCAGGAAGAAACAGGAGGCCGGTAGAATAAAGGCCACTGCTGTAGCTGGCCAGTAACGCCTGGCCTGTCACGCCTCGGCCGCTATAACATCGGGCTCGGTCGGCGGACAGGTAGCTCAGGCGCCCCGGTGGCCAGCAGGAAGCACTGCACCAGGCCGCTGTCACAGCAGGCCGCTGGTACACAAGAGAGCAGAGCCACGGGCGGGATCCACGACCAGGTCCGCACGGTAGCAGGACGCCCGGTCGCCAGTCCTCGGGCTCGCTCAGCAGGCTGGTAGCTGGTAGCTCAGGCGTCCCGGTCCAAGCAGGAAGCACTGCACCAGGCCGCTATCACAGCAGGCCGCTGGCGCGCAGGAAGGCCCAGCCACGAACTGGATCCTCGACCAGGTCCGCACGGTAGCTGGACACCCGGTCACCGGTACCAGAGCCTGGAGCCGCCGTTTTGCGAGCTTGCGTTCGAAGCTGCCGCTCGCTCTCACGCTCTGCGTGCTCTCGTACCACTTCTTTGTTCATGGCACGTGGTCATCATCCATTATCACCATCATCAATCCTCTTCTTGGTGCTGCCATACAATCATCATTCCAAGCTGGTCTTCTCTCCACCGCACGCCACTATCCACATCATCACAGATCCATTGTTTTAAGTACACTAATGTTACCCATGCACAAATATTCTGCTTAGAATAAGATCAGAGTTAAAAAAGGATTTTGCGCTTCAACAGACATCATTACAAAGTGGCTTGGAAAAACTAGAATTGAAATAAAATGCCCTCCGGTCATCCTATACCGTATACCGTATATCGTATACCGGTAGCTTGCAGCTAATGACAGAGAGTCCACAACTAAGATACCAACATACTATGGTCTCCTCTCTATGTTAGGCCTTACGAATAGCAAAAAATAGCTTGTTCTTCCTTCGTACCACAATATAAATATTGCTGCATTATCTTCGTCATGTCGAAATGCTCCACTGACGCTCCCAACGAACGAGAACTTCCTTGATGTTCGCGTCGGCGGTGTCCCTTTGACGGCGTTAATAGATATTGCATCCCAGGTGTCCATAATGAGTTGTAACCTCCGTCATCGACTGAGGAAGGTTCTCACGCGTGCTACTACACGAGCCGTGAGCGTCGCCGATGGCCGCCCTGTTGCCGTCACTGGAATGTGTACTACCCGTATAAGTATCGCTGACCGCCACGTTCCAGTTTTATTGCGATAGCAATTATATGGACACTTCAACCGGATTTCTGCCGTCGGCGTCGCCGTCGCCGTCGCCGTGAGGTTTCGTATAGATAAAATCTTCGCCGCGCGCCGTATGCCCGAGCGGAAGCGTGCGGGCACGCACGCTATCACGGAGAGCGAACGCACTCAATCTCCCACGCGCAAGCAAGGAAGCGGGAAGCCAGCGCAGGAGGGAGCGGGGGGGGGGGGGGGGGGGGGGGGCACTTCTACTCTGCCAACAACCGCGCTCGTCGCTCGCCCGCACAGTCTCTTATCTCCACACGGCTCCGACCTTTGTACGCGCTGTGCATTCGCCGCTCAGTTTCCGTTGAAGCGATAGACCGCACGTACCTTCGCCCTCTGCGGCGTATGCACTTGCTGCCAGCGTTATGACAGTCGTTGTCTGCAGTCAATCAGTGTGATCTATTCATGTTTGTTTGTGCGCGCTCACACCCGGCTTGTTCATTCAGTTCGTAATATTCGGGCCACATTTTCCAACGCACGCTACACATGCAATGCTGCCCGGATCGGCAGTGCAGCGCTACAGGTGTGTCCCTTCACACGCGCTGCCCACGGGAAGAGCTTCTCATCAACACCACCGTTCACATGCACCTTCTCGTGGTCATGGAGTCTCTCTTCATGTCGGTCTACTTATGCCGCGGCACACCTGCTTACTTAATGAGCTCATGTTTACTACAATTCATATTGCTACCAAAGCCGCTCACCTTACTTCGTATGACATTGCTGTGTTGGTATCGCATTCATTGCTTCGCCCTTAGGGCGAAACTGTGACATTGTTTTACAGTGCTGACCAATTGTCCCCATGACTTAATCCTCGGACTCGACTTTCTTACGGCGCATTCAGCTTTGATCAACTGTTCTGCCGGTACCCTATGCCTCGAATTTCCTCTGCTCGCGCGTATTCGTGCCGAACTGTCGAACAACTTTAGTACGATCGCCTTCGTCCGCCTGCCGCCTGTGCCTGTGCCTGTGCCCTGTGCCCCTGTGCCCAATGGCGATTACGTCACCACACCTGTGCCGGATGTCCTTTTGATGCACGATATCACTGTGCCCCACTCCGTCGTCACCGTCGCTGATAACCGTACATGCCTCCCCGTGGTCAATTTTGGCCTGACAAACGAAGTTCTACCCCAAGGCATATCGGTTGCCACGATGCGTGCTATAGAAGATGACCACGTCACGATGTTTTCAGTAGATGTTCGCTCCAATTCTTCACCATGTCCACAGGATACTATTTTCCTTGACGCAACATTTCGTCCCATGATTGCTCCGGACCTATTACCTGAACAAGCAGAAGCTCTATGTCGCCTTTTGGTTTCCTACCACAACATCTTCGACCTCAGCAATCAACACTTGGGCCAGACTTCAATTGTTAAGCATGACCTAAATACTGGTGATGCCAGTCCTATTCATCGCTGGCCATATTAAGTTTCTGCTTCAGAGCGTAAGGTTATTCAACATGAAGTGAAAAAGATGCTTGCCAAAGGCATTGTTGAACCCTCGTCGAGCCCTTGGGCGTCGCTCGTGGTGCTCGTAAAAAGTCGCAGTTTCGCCCGTAAGGCGAACCATTGCGAGGCAAATTTACTAGTTGAGTATACGGAGTAAGGATGGTAGTTTTATCGGCAGTATAAACTTGGACACATTCGCTCATTAACTGAATTAACAAGCATGTTGTCAGCGCGCTGAAGCAAACATGAATAGATCACACTCGATGACCGTAGACGAGCACTGTCAAACTGCTGGCGTGTGCAAGCGCGGCTGGAGCAGTGACCGAAGGGTCGTGTGATCTGTCGGCTTCAACGGAAACTGAGCGGCGGAAGCACAGCGCATACAAAGGTCAGAGCCGTGTGCAGTCGCTTTCAAGGTACGGTGCGCGCGACAGCCCTAAGCCGCGCAAAGTATGTAGTTCTTGGCTGAGTAGAAACCACGCACTCGCCCTCCCGCACTGCCTTCCCGCTTTCCTCCTTTCGCGTGGGAGATTGAGACGCCAGTTCTCCTTGCGCCCGGTCGCAAGATACGCATTTAGTGCCGCATCTAAACGTTGCCTCCCCTTCCCCCCTCCCATCCCCCCACGGCCTTTCGCACGACCGGAGACGTCGTGTTTGCTCTCCGCCGTGCCTTCGCTCTCCGTGAAAGCGCGCGTCCCTCGCGCGCTTTTCAGTGACACATGCAGCATACGGCGCGCGGCGACGAGTTTATCACCGTTGGACTTTATACGGAACCTCACGGCGGCGACGACGACGACGACGACAGCGACGGCAGGAATGCGCTTGGAGTGTCCATATAATTGCTATCACAATAAAATAAAGATGGCACATGGCGTTTCTGCGTAGATTATCGTCATATAAACCGAATTTCCAAGAAAGCCACCTACCCCTTGCCTCGCATTGACGACAATGCGATGCCCTCGCATTGTCTGCACGGTGATAACTACTTTTCACCAATAGATCTTCGGTCTGGTTACTGGCAAATTTATGTGGATGAAAAAGACCAAGAGAAGACTGCGTTCGTCACCCTTAATGGTCTATATCAATTCAAAGTTATACCATTCGGTCTATGCGACGCCCCAGCAACGTTCCAACGTATGATGGACTCTTTGCTTCAAGGGTTCAAATGGTCAACATGCCTCTGCTACCTAGGCGACGTTCTCATATTTTCGCCTACATTTGAGACACACTTTGAGTGCTTGTCTGCGGTTGTTCAAGTCTTCAGGGAGGCTGGGCTCCAACTAAATTCATCGAAGTGTCACTTTGGTCGTCGGCAGATTACAAGGCTTGGCCACCTCGTTGACGCTTCCGGTATTCAACCAGACCCGGAGAAAATTCGTGCTGTCACCTATTTTCCTGTACCTCAGTCTGCCAAAGACGTCCGAAGTTTGGTAGGATTCTGCTCCTACTTCCGGCGGTTCGTTAAAGACTTCACAGCGATTGCCCGATCACTTAAAGATCTTCTGAAGAAGGACGTGCCGTTTACGTGGGGTCCCGCTCAAACTTCCGCATTTGCCCACATGACCAACATTCTCACCACGCCACCTATACTGGCCCACTTTGACCCGTCCTCTTCTACAGGGGTCCGTACCGATGCCAGTAGTCACGGTATCGGAGCCATCTTAGCCCAACGCCAACAGGGCCAAGATCGTGTTATTCCCTACACTAGCCGCCTCCTCACAGCAGCGGAGCGAAACTATTCGATTACAGATCGTGAATGCCTGGCTCCCGTCTGGGCGGTTTCCAAATTCCGCCCGTACTTGTATGGCACGCACGTCTCTATAATCACGGACCACCACGCGCTCTGCTGGCTTCCCTCTCTCAAGGATCCTACCGGCCGGCTTGGTCGCTGGGCTCTGCGGCCCTGCTACGCCTCAAACCATATTACTCTCCTGTTACCACCGATATTTAGACGCACCGGGATGGTGCTTCTGCCGCCGGCGATAATGATAGATGCACATTGCGTGTTTCTTTTGGACGATGCCCGCGGACGCCCCGACGACGACGAACTGCTTTTGGCTCACGAACTGTCGGGTGAACTGGCCAGAGCTGCAGTTATCCTTTGTACACATATTTTGTAAATAGTCTCCAGTTCTCAATCCTTCGTTCACGTAACAATATGTATATATATATATATATATATATATATATATATATATATATATATATAACGCGAGCGTACTTGAGGCTTTCTTTGGTTTATATGGTATATTACTCGAGAAATAGAATTTTAGGAGGAATGTACGAAGCCCACCCTAATTATGTCTCCCCCCCCCCCCCCGAACAGATCGCCCGTTCAGTGTCCGCGAATATGCACCTGGATTCAAGGTCTTCAGGCATGTTTTTCCTCCACGCACCACACATGACTGGAACTGCCTGAAGCATACTGTTGATTCTTCGCTATACTCCTCCTTTTCTGCCGCCCTACAGCAGCGCCTCAGTTGAAGTAGTGCACTTGAAGTATACCCGCAGTGCACGGTTGGCTCACATCAATTTTGTCACATATAGTTGTCGGCAAAGCGGAAAATTGAATGAAGTGTTTTGTTGTTTCCATGGCTTTTATGTCTTTAAGAAGATGTGTACGTTGTTGAATCCGCCCTACAATAATGCCCTATGTGCGCTGTAGGTGCTCAAATGAACAAACAAACAAACATACCTTCATTTCCGGTGTTGCGGGTTAGCACAAAACATTTACCACTGGGATCCCATTTCTGCAACGTGTAGGAGACTTCCCCTTCTGCAAAATACGAGTACTCGCGTGAACAGCTTTCACGAGCAACATTTATAGCTGCAATTCATGCCAAAACATAAACCCGCGCAGACGCAGGAGGCTTGAACGATAAAGTGCTTAGCGTTACGATGAGTTGACGTGTTTTAACCAACAGCGTAGCAATCTAGGATGCCGCGACATCATCAATAACGTGCATACGACACGGAAGTGCTTCGGCGAAATAACGAAGCAATTGCAGCGACGTCACCGTCGCACATCAAAACGGCCAGGGGAGCGAGCCCATAACAGGTATCGCTGTAAAACAGCTTCGTGCTGACCAGCGACTTTCAAAGGGAAAGTAACACGTAGTTTGCGTACAAGACTAGGCAACTTGAATAGATGCTCTTTAGAGACCACCACATTATCCCCGAGTCGATAGAATAAATAAATAAATAAATAAATAAATAAATAAATAAATAAATAAATAAATAAATAAATAAATAAATAAATAAATAAATAAATAAATAAACCAGCTTATGTCGTTTCCTGTGTCGAATCATTATCTCCAAACGAAAATAACGTCGCAGCATTCACGTGCATTAGAACCCGTCACCTTCGTCCTTACAACTACTTTCTGCACGGCGTGAAAAGTTGCGTTATTTCTTTTAGTATTTTTCTCGTTTGTAGTTACGTTCCCTAAAGGCATCTTTTCTGGTGGCTAATAACAGTCAACCATACATTTTTTTTTCGCTATTAACAGCTGTTAGGGCTTCTGAACACGAACTTTGATCCGAAGTTTATGCAGTCACGCGCAACGTTACTAAAACCAACTCAGTTTTGCAGCTCCGCATATCGGCCAGCGCAAGCATGTGGGCCACGCGGTGGTAGCGCGAACTAACGGCGCTGCGGTCGAGTCCGGCTACCGGTTGGCCGCGTCGGCTGCTGCTGCAGCAGCGCGGCAGCTTGGTATTGCGCACGCGTACGCTCGTCTGCGTCAATTCATTGCTCCACTGAAAAGCTATACTGCCTTCGTAATTAGAGTTCATGGTTTTTGGCTATGAGTGACAGCTTCGCAAGCACAGTATGAATCCGAAGGGCGACGTGAACGCTTCGATTGCAACGACTATGCTATACTGTGAAGCTACTCCGACATCAATTGTGACTGGCTGTGCTCGTCACATAAAGCAGTTCATAACCGATAATGCAGGATGGGGATAAAAGCAGGATGGCTAATGAGGCAAGAAGCAACAAAAAAATAGAAAACTACCAGATAGCGTGAAAAAAAATTTGACACATTATTGTTCATTTGGCCATCTGCAATTGGAGAGTTCCCTTACTTCTTATAGAAGAGTGTCCAAACTAAAATGCACCAATATTTAAAAATATACAGATGCCACGGTGCTGGACAGAACCAAGGTAATGTTGTTTGCCGTCGCTTGGAAATATATTTTTTTTGCATTCCACCTCAATACATAATTACTCTCAATTAATTAATCAACTTCTGAAATATTATAATTCGATTAAAAGCGTCAATGAGAAGCTTGTAGAGCACCATGAACAAATCCTGATCTAGATTTCTGTTGCTCAATTCGTGCTACATATAAGTGCTTTTCCGAGCGTTAAAGAAGCCCGTGAATACACGCAAAATTGCCGCTGCGACTGGCCGCTCGAGGCACTTTGCGTATATTCGCGGGCTTCTTTCACGCTCGGAAAAACACTTTATGTAGCACGTATTGCGCAACAGAAAGCTGTATCAGGAGTTTTAGGGGCGAAGCTCCTTATGGCGGCACCCGTTCCGTCCCCGTCGTAGTAGTAGTAGTAGTGTGTAACCAGTCTGAGAAAAATGAGAAAAAAAAAATGTCACAGTTTCGCCCTAAGGGCGAAGCAATGAATGCGATAGCAACACAGCAATGTCATACGAAGTAAGGTGAGCGGCCTTGGTAGCAATATGAATTGTAGTAAACATGAGCTGATTAAGTAAGCAGGTGTGCTGCGGTGTAAGTAGACCGACATGAAGAGAGACTCGATGACCACGAGAAGGCGCGTGTGAAACGGTGGTGTTGATGAGAAGCGCTTACCGTGGGCAGCGCGTGCGAAGGGACACACCTGTAGTGCTGCACTGCCGATCTGGGCAGCATTGCATGTGTAGCGTGCGTTGGAAAATGTGACCCGACTATTACTAACTGAATGAACAAGCGTGGTGTGAGCGCGCACAAACAAACATGAATAGATCACACTGAATGGCTGCAGTCAACGACTGCGCGCAAACGGAAGGGCAGCCGGTAGCTCGACTCGATCGCAGCGCCGTTATTTCTCGCGACCGCCACGGCGCCCATGTTTACAGTGGATCTGTGAAGCTGAGTTCGTTCTAGTAAAGCTGGTCACGGGTATGTGTCTGTTTGAGCGTGCTTGCACGTACGGTTGAAGCCACTACATGTGAAATAAGATATTCACTCACCCGATTGATAGGTTACACTCAACGTTGCCTTGTCGCCCTGCGCATCTAGTGTTGCATGTGTTCCATTTTCGCCAAAACTGTAAGTTGCAAGAATAGTAACCAGTGCCAGACTTTCAGTTAGGAAGGAAGGAATTCTTCACTACAGAATTCAGTTATCACTCACGTACTTTTTCACGCAGCGGCTACGCTCTCATACACGAACAGCTTTATTTTGTAGTAATCACTCATTTCTTTAGCTTACTTAATTTTTTCGTTACTGAGATTTAATTACGTAATGATAACTACTTATCTAACTCGAGAAGTACTGTCCTCATTAACGAATTTTAAATGCGAAAATTGTAGAGCAACATGAAAAACTTCCGATAAAGCTTTTTGTTGCTCAATACATGCTACATAAAAGTTCCAAGTTGGAAAGAAGCCCACGAATACAAGTAAGATTGCCGCACGAATGGCTGCCCGAGGCACTTTGCGTATATTCGCGGGCTTCTTTTCGCTACAAAAAAAACAGTTTTATGTAGCCCATATTGACCAACGTAAAGCTGTAACGGGAGCTTTTCATGTTGCTCTACAATTTTCTCATTGACACTTCGATAATTAGGAGAGTACTTCTCGAGTTAGATAATTAGTTACAATTACCTAATAAAATGTCAGTAACGAAAAAAAGTTACTTGCGGCTACTTCACTGTACTGGAAACATTATGCACTACGCTTTTGTCGAGTAACGCTATTGCTCTTTTCTTACATCTTGGTGCATGATAGTTGGCACACCCTGCATAACACATACGCTTGCTGTATTGCATACATCGATACCTCGAAAACCAGAAAAACGGAAGCGAACGACAAAAGTAGTAGCATTCAAAAAAATTACATAGAATTTATGGTCATATCTGCAATTATTTACAATATCTGGCTATAACAATGCTGTTATGTCTATTAGAAGTGCACAAGTTCACGAGGTAATGCGTGAAAAGTCACTCCGCATTTTCCAGAAGGTGCCTGCGGAAGCGCACGTTGTCTGCCACTCGTAAATTCCAAGCGAGTAGCGACTGAAGACTAAAAGAGCTTGACTGTTCTGCGGACACACTTGGCAAGTTGGAGAGCAGAGCCGAGCTTTGAAGTGAACTTTCTTGTCAAATCCATAAGCTACTCCTTCTGTCAGCTCGTGAAAGGTTTGATAGTTGTATTTACAGTGCAACATCA
The DNA here is from genome assembly GCF_013339745.2 of Dermacentor silvarum. Classification (NCBI taxonomy): domain Eukaryota; kingdom Metazoa; phylum Arthropoda; class Arachnida; order Ixodida; family Ixodidae; genus Dermacentor; species Dermacentor silvarum. The sequence continues at coordinate 75,962,467 of NC_051158.1, forward strand.
AATACTTACTCAGCTATCGTTTCACACGATATAAGTTTTACATTTGCCATGTTGTTTCCTGCTTGTGCCATTGCAGGGTGATCCGTCATTTCGCTGCTCTCATTCTTCTTCATGTTAGACGCTGTAGTCATTGCGCCGGAAAACCCACGCACACACTTGGTGGCATCCGGTGATTATAGCGGTCTCATTTAGCAAATTCTCCTACGTAGTAATTTTTGCAACCTCACCATGAAGATCATTGGCCACACAGCTCTAGTGGCCCATGTGCCACTTTTTTGGGCCAGAACAACAATTCTTGAATGGATCTTGTAGAATACCTGTTTACATAAGACATATCTAAGAGTATAGCATCCTTCCAGAAGCTACTGGAAGGATTTGTGCGGTGGCTGTTTCGAAACACTTCAGCTGCTAAACCTTTAGCATAGCTGGTAGAAATCTTTTTAGCGAGACCAGATATTTGCCTCAATTAGATCTCCTTTCTTTGGACGTTCTGAGTGCATACTGCAGGACGGTAATCCTTCAGGGCTTTTACTTGCGTGGCTTGCAGTGTCAGTCATAAAATTCCACACATTTATTCATTCGCTCTATATAAGTACGTCTGTGCCTGAAATCACCTTTCTAGTAAATATTACAGTGAAGTGAATCTTCGAATTGCTGACGGAGTAGGTACGTCTGCCCACAAAGTATTTAAGATTGCACGAACTATGAAAGAGCAAAAAAAAGAATGTAAGGTTCAGCACATCCGCACAGCCTGCAATTAAGGGGCTACAATTGAGCGTAGGGCCTCAAATGTATCGTTTCTAACGCAATGCTACAATGTGTTAAGTTTGCTATCCGCACTTCTAAAGCTTGTGCGTGCATTCGTACATGCTTAAATGCAAACGCAAATTAAACAAGCATAAGGAATAATTACCTGCTCATGCACTTTGTTCAACAAAATGCAATGGGCACGACAAATACTGGTCCGGTGTATTTTTATAGCTTACACTTATGGTGTTATATCTATATTTATGGAATCCGGCGTCGGATTCCTTAAAGCACCACCAGATGGTGTTCACGTCCGCGTAACCGCGGAGGAACGGCGCCGGTAATGCGGGGCAAAGAAAAATAAGAACCAGAAAGCACGCCTTCGCGCATAGCTTTCGCTGCAAGCGTTCACCGGTAAAGATTACGGTAGCTTAAGCTGCAGTTGCCGGGAAGCAGCCACTGCGTGGCCGGCCTGTATATAGCGCTGCGCGTCGCGGCTCGGCCAGTCAGTGCGGTGATTTCGGTGAGTTCTCTCGTGCGCTCGATGACAAACCTTCGACTTCGACTTCTTAGTCAGCTGCGGTGCCCTGCTCCTTTAGACGTCCACGCAAGTACGCGAACGAGACCGAGGCGTCATCGGAGAGACATTGCTATACTGCCGCATTCACCCACGTAGGGATACATAAGTGCCCTTGAGTATTTCTGGCACTGAGCGGCCTTTTGCTTGCCTGCCAGAGTCAGCCTTAGCACGTTCTTGTTTCTGCATTATAGCAGGGAAAATTATCGTCGCTCCTTGGGAACTTTATGCACCCCAATCCTCATTACTGTACTGTGCTGCATGGGGAAGTCTCATCGCTGTGGACTCTTAGAATGGAAGCTTGGGTTGACTTATGCTTTTCTAGAATAAAGCTTCCCAGCTGCGATTAGCTTTCTGTGGTGATTGATAAAAAATGCACAATACATGCAGCGATATTCGTAGAAATAGACCCCAGTGTGAGAGGACAGTGTATTCAGCGCTGTCTTGCCCTGGGCGCGAAGTGCACGTCTATTTTTCTTGACGTGTGTGTGGCTTATGTCAGCTTCCATTAGACTCATATTAAACTTTTTTTCTCAGTTTCCACCCTTCATCACGTGTTTTGCGAGCTGATTTGTGATTCTTCTTTAGTGGAGTGAACAGATAGATATACGCGTTTGTGCTTACTCCTTCCTACGACCGTGGGTGTTACACAACACACTCCTTAGCTCCGAGACAAGCATTTTGCCGAGGAGGCAGTGACGTCAGCAAACTGTACACGTATTGACAAGTCAGTGTAAAACATTTTGTCATGGAAGAGTTCCTAATAAACATAGTTAAAGTTGTGTTCTTTATAACACGAGGGATTCTGCCCAGAAAACTCACATAGGTCTCCTCCGTCGTTTACTGGTGTGTCATTCGCATGCAACTCACGACACTGGCAATGCGTTTATTTCACTATAGATGAATACATAATTGTCCTGGTGCTGAGGGAAAAAGGTATAATATTACATGAGTCACCTTTACCCTCAGCACCATGCCAATCATGTACTCACGACATGAATCACCTGACCCAGCCTCCAGCACCATGATAGCAATCAATATATCAGAGATGATCTCCACAGCGATGGTCAATTGCAAATGGCACCTAGAATTTAAAAAAATATAGGGTTTTACGTGCCAAAGCCACGATCTGATTATGAGGCACGTCGTAGTGGGGGACTCCAGAATAATTTGCACCACCTGGGATTCTATAACGTGCACGTAAATGTAAGTACAAGGGTGTTTTCGAATATCGCCCCCCTCGAAATGCGGCCTCCAATGGCCACGATTTGATCCCGCGACCTCGTGCTTAGCAGCCCAACACCCTAGCCATTAAATAACCACGGTGGGTGGCACTTAGATAAGAAAAATGGGAGAAGTATTAAGACTACGAGCACATGTATTCATGTGTTTTCGAGTCGAATTGGTAAAGCTAGCAGAAGCTTGAATAGTTCATGCTAAATGGTTATTTTTCTTTAAAAGCAAGTTTTACCTTACCAGCTGCCTCCTAAATACACGAAATCGGAGAATTCGTTTTTTTCGCCGTCGAAGCACCGAGTCTGGTTATTTTTTTTTCATATTTTCACGAATATCACAGAAATATATGCAATAATATAAAAGAAATCGTTGGAATTTATGGATTGTAATAAGATATTTTACATAAGTCTAACAATTACTTTGAAATAACGGAGAAAACTAACCAAATTTAGCAAACATTAGGCATCAAGATTACCGATGTGTCATTCGGCAATAAAGAACGACGTCACAAATTTTGTAACTTCCGTCTATCGTGGTTGGTTATGTAGGCAATACTGGCTTAATAGAACATTACCAAAATTATCCTAAACAATGTTGCGATTGCACGTAAAGTGTGAATGAAGATGCCGCATTCGTCCACTTCAAATGTTTCAGCAGATGTAGTTTACAAAATTTGCATATGTGTCTTTCATACGCAGTTACCGGGGTGAACACTTTTGTGATTAAACTGTTTTCTCTATACATTATCTTTTGTTATTCTGGATAAGATTGATAATTGTTTATTGCTAAACAATTTTTGTTTCCTCTTCGGTATTGAGAGGCGTAAAATAAAAACTGTCAGCCCTTCCACTGGGGTGGAGATGGAATACCAGCGAAGTATGCTGGGAATTATGTATTTCCAATTATGACTATTAAGATGTGATGATGTAATTGGTTATTTAAAGTATTAAATAATGAGAAATATATATGATCCGGTGGTTTTCATTTATTTAGTGACCACAGGGACCATGGCCTTATGCCTGAAAGCGCATAGGGCCATGGTCCACGGCTTCTACACGCTTACTTGTATGCGCGAAAGTATAGCGCATACAAAGGTAGAAGCCGTGTTGCAGATCGGTTTCAAGATACGATGCGCGCGACCGCCCGGCGCCACGAAAACTACAAGTACGCAATCGCTCGCAGAGCAAAAGCCGCCCTCCTTCCCTCCCGCGCTGCCTTCCCGCTTTCCTCCTTTCGCGTGGGTGATTGAGTTGCCAGTTCCCCTTGCGCCCGGTCGCAAGATACGCATTTGGTACCGCAGCTAACCGTCGCCTCCCCTCCCTCCCTCCTGTCCCCCCACGGCCTTTCGCGCGACGGAAGCAGTCGTGTGTGCTCTCCGCCGTGCGTTCGCTCCCCGTGAAATCGCGCGTCCCTCGCGCGCTTTCACTCGCACATACCACATACTGCCAATGAGTTTTTTCTACACGCGGACATGACCATCGAAGACTGAGCCCTTAATAGCTTCGCTGTAAAAGAAGAAAGGCTCTGCCCATACCATAAAAATATAGCAGGCGTCTCTGAAAGACAGCAATTTTATTCCAATCAATACAGCCGTTGTCTAATTGGGGCATTTCTGTGTTTCACATGTATTTTATTTGCAAAACTGGAATTGGCACTGGGCAAAATCTTCTGAACAACTATAGAATAATAAAAGACTTCTAACTTGAGCGAACTTTGTAGGCACATTCGGAAGGTATTATACAGGGTGTTTCATTTTAGCTGCACCAAATCTTTAAAAATAGCCTGTGGCAGATAGCACAATTATAATCCTTGATCTAAACCACGCGATGAGGCGGCCATTACTTCCACGAGAAATAAAAACGCCTGAGTAATTAGCATAATTACACTAGTTAACTTTTTAATTCATGATTTTACGGCACATCTTTCAATCTACGAATTATAGCCGCTGAGTTCGCAAGGCGATACACTTGGAACGAATTCTCAGGACCTAACCAGTTTCGAGATAATAATTTTCAGTGTCCGACGAAATGCATGGGCGTTCCAGTTAACTTTGTGCTTCAATGCATAAAACAGCGTTTTCCTCAAAAAAAATGTGATTGATCCCTCTTATATAGGAATCGGTATAGAACACGAAAGTGAAACGTGTCTTCACAGAAGTAGTGTAATGTTTATTGCACATTGATATATAATGTCTATTGGTGTTTTGTGGCTAAAGCGCCCTTAGGCGTTGATGCACCCACGCTGACGCCTGGTGGCACGTCTCCTCCATCACGACTACCAACGTCGATGACCATGAGCAACCGTCGTGCATATGGAAGCTGCACTACGCTGCACACGCTAGCGCAACGCGAAAGACGAAGCACGTAACTGACACACTAATACAACGCGCAAGACAAAGCACGTAACTGAATCGTCACCGAGTCAAATCAGCGCGTACAGCGCGTCGTAATTGCAGCCTCCGCGATCAACTTCAGAAACATTTTCAGAGCTAATTGCGGAGGCCACGCTCCGCTGTGCTGAGTACGGTGAACGCCACCTGGCGTTGGTAGTGCTTCTTGATGCCAGCGTCCCTTCGAATGCTGGCATCGAGGCGTCGGAGTGCTGAGACCACCGAAGCGTTCACTGTCGGTGCGCGTTAGTGTCATAATGCAATACTTCTCTTTTCTGCTCGTAGGCGGCGGCACCGCCCCGAGCAAGAGCGCGGGTACACGGAGGAGTGTTAGATATATAAGGCGCGTCTGTGTAGCTCTCTGCAAATGCGTTTGTGGCGCAATGGGTTAAACGCTCGGCGATCTATCGTCGCGGACCGAGAGGTCGTGGGTTCGATTTCCAGATTTTGCATGTTTGTGGAACTTTTTCTTCTGGTTTCTTTCTTTGTATTATGTTCGTGTACATTATAAGCTGACGTATTTCCGTGACGGAAATACGTCAGTGAAGTCTTGGTGGACCCCGGCATAAAACACTTTCGTGTTAAAAGTTAACTGGAACGCCCATACATTTGGTCGGACACGTTAAAAATTAATATCTCGAAACTGGTTCAGTCCTGAGAATTCGTTCCAAGCGGATACGCCTTGCGAACTCAGCGGCTATAATTCGTAGATTGAAAGTTGTGCCGTAAAATCATTAATTAAAAAGTTAACTAGCGTAATTATGCTAATTATTCAATTAGGCGTTTTGATTTCTTGTGGAAGTAATGGCCGCCTGATCGAGTAGTTTAGATCAAGGATTATAATTGTGCTATCTGCCACAGGCAATTTTTAAAAATTTGGTTCAGCTAAAATGAAGCACCCTGTATATATTACTAACGAAACGGCCGACAACCGATAATGGCAAGGCCGCCAGGCGGAATGTTAGTAAAATAACAGTAGTTTTGGTGTTGTTAACCACGTATATATTTTGTTCGTGATTATTTTGATATATACAGATGAATTTTCAGCAAGAAAGACTTCCAGGAGAATGGTTTCCATATAAGAAGAGATTCCAGAAATACTCACTATGCCTCGTTAACTTTGTAGTAGTTTTCAAAGTCGTAGCTTGATCTTGTAAGACTTTCGAGATGCCAGCGCACACATTTTTGATTCCCACCTTTTACAGTGACGTCGTAACTTCGATTATACAACCAGATGGCTTGAGTAGTGTTCAGTGCCTGCAAAAACGATGCTTGTATGTAAAAATTGCCCGGTATTGGCCTTACATATACTGAAGCTACAGGGAGGTTGCATCATTTGATAAAGCGACCCTTTGTCGTGAGTGAGTTGACATTTGTGGAATGACATTGAGCGCCTTCCAACACGGACTAGTAATAGCATTGGGGAGCATAAAAAAACGGGAGAACAAAAGCACGCAAATTATTTTTTTTACTGAGACAGCAGTTAGGTGCTGGAAACTGGGTGTTTCTTTTCCGTCAATTAGTCTTTTTCTTTTATTACGCTCACGTTGTCGTCGCCGTCAACGTGCCGTCGCCAGTCTGCCTCGTCATCCCCAGCTTGACCATCGCCATGGGGCGAAGAAAAAGAAAACTTTTTCTGGAGCTATGCGCACTTGCGAACTGGGAGCGCTAATCATGACCCTATACATAACAGCAATAGCAATGGGCATTAGTGCAGATTACACTCCACACGGCCTCTGAGAGCGGTAGCGTATGTGCAGAATTTCAGAAACCAGGGTCCGTATTCTGTAACGATTCGGTTTCCAAAGAATTCCCTTTGGTGGTGGCGTCAGTCACATCTGGTTGGTCCGCTGAGGTAATCAGAACTCGACGAAGGACAGAGGCCACTCGGTGCACAGGTTTTTTTCTGGATGTGAACGTCACAAACCTAGGGGAAATACAGCACATTAGGCACGCTTCGTGCTTTCAACGCCGATCTCTCCCGTGCACACGGCACGCACAGGCTCTGCACACGGCGCATGGTGCCTTCGAATCACATCGAAGCACCACGCGCCACTTCGCTTCGTAGCAGTTGTCGGATTCGGGTCTTCCACCATTGACATGCGCATGACGTCATCTTAATATGCGTGCGCGCACCGAGGCGATGGTGTCACCGAGGCGGCGACGAATCGCTGCTCGCAAAGCGCATTCTTCGAAAACCGAAGCGCGACAGAGTATGGCCCGAGAATAAGCACACGCTGAGAATCTGGGCATCGCATATAGAAGGTGTTCTTGACAAGATGGCGGTGCGATGGCGTGCAATTCGTGGTCACGTTCGTGAAAACAGCGTCGACGGCACAAGAGAGGCATGCGATCATAACCCAGCATATGGCGCATACGCACGATGAAGGATACGCCAAGAATCAGGCGGCTGGTAGAACACAGCGTCGAAAGCATCGACGATGTCGCAAACGTAACGCCACGCATGTTTTAAATTATTAGTTCACAGCATTCACAGTCACCAAGCGCGCCATAAAACAACACTACAAATATACAGTAAAAAAAATTCCTTCCAATCTTGCAGTGGCAATGAATGCATCCTTTGCTTGTGACATTAGATATATATGTTTCGAGTTCGGTGATGAACAATCCACAGCCAAGACATTCAAAGGTACTCACTGAACCTCCCAAATAAGAAGCCTTAACACACCAACTTCCTGATCAACGTCGGCTTAAACGGACACTAAAGGCAAATACTAAGTCCAGCTAAAGCAGTGGATTAGTGCTCGAGTATCTACCTCTAAGGCGCCAAAATTATCGCGAACAGAGCCTTAGTAATCGAGAAACTAAGGTAAATGCAGGACACGATTAGAGACTCCCCAGGTGCATTCGAGTACTTACCGATGACGAAGGTACCCCTCATTTAAATTCTGTCACTATTACAGTAATGTGGAAAGATGGGAAAGTTGGCGATTAATCATCATACCGTATTGGTGAAGCAGCGCATAGACCACGACAATTTAAACTTGAGATACACAAGACAAAATGGCAGAGAGTGTCGTGTATTCTTGTGTCTCTCCACTTTGTCCTGGTCAGTGCGCTGCTTCACCAATACAGTATGATAATCTGTCACTAGTACTCAACCACAAGTTATAAAAACATCGTTGTATCGTAATTACACTGTTGACAACGACGCGGGTTGTCGAATGGTTTCGTTTTCGGTCGACTCTCCGACCGCCCGTGCTTTCGCTTTTCAATAGTTCCGTTATCGCGTAGTGCTGCGCTTGTTTTACTGGCTCGCGAAACTCTCACAAACAGTGTGTAGCAGGAATTTCATTTCCATGTGATATCGCGGGATACCCAACTGTCCACGCCGCTTGACCAAAACAGCTGCAGCGGCACATCGTACCGCCGTCTCTCGGATGACGTTTAACTCAGCGACGGCAGCAAAGGGCGGTGATGACGTATGCAACGTCACCACTCCCCGGTTGGCATGGTGGGAGATTTGGCTTGCCATAAAGGTATTCGGACTCTTCAGATGCAATTTTCCCATAAACTAAGCCGTTTCTTTTCACGAAACAAGCGTTGCGAGGTTTCTGGAATGGTATTCGCTCTAGAGCACTGCACGGGCTCTGGCTTACCCGAAAGCCCGGGCCCGGCCGGGTAGAACAGTTTTTTCGCGGGCTCGGGCCGGGCTCGGGCACGGTGTGTGCTTTTTGACCCGGGCCCGGGCCGGGCTCGGGTTTTTTGACGCGGGCCCGGGCCGGGCTCGGGCTTTCTGGTGGTGTGCATGTGACGTGCAGCGAGTTATTCTCGGGCGTGTCAGCTCTGAAAAACATTATTTTTCGGTCTCTGGCCGGGTTCGGGCCGGTTTCGAGTCGCGCTCGGGCCGGGCTCGGGCCTAAGATAAAGGGGTGGCGGGCCGGGCCGGGCGGGTAACGTAGATTATTTCCGGGCCTGGGCCGGGCCCGGGTCTCGCCATAAAAGTTTTGATCGGGCTCGGGCGGGCCGCCCAACGTAAAAACGGGCCCGGGCCGGGCTGATAAAATCGGCCCGTGCAGTGCTCTAATTCGATCAATCCACGTCGACTTAGTATATACCTTTACTGTCCCTTCAAGGAACACTATACATAAACACTGAATATCAAAAGTGGTCTAAGGATTCTTTAAACCGAAATGACAAATCAAATGCACACGGCCCACACGTCGAGCATGTAGGTTCTGAATGGTAGCCTGCTAAATGATGAAAAGAAAACATTCGGCCCGCCTTCCTCCACCGCGCGCGCGAGATTGAGTCGCGATTGGCGGCTGACCCTCGCAAAGAAGGAAGGAAGGAAAGAGTGGAAAAGGAAAAGCAGGGAGATTAACCAGTTTAGCACAACCACTTTGCTAACCTACACATGGGAGCGGGATGGGGGGGGGGGGGGGAATGAAGGATGGGGAGGAGACAGAGAGCACATAGCACAGCACACACACTGTCAGTCACAGCCCGTCACTCTGGCGTGGTACGTGACATCACTGTCACAGCCGCTTGTCCAAGCCCGTTTCTTTCAAAAACCTAAGTGGTTCCTTCGTCGCCTTCAGCTGCGATGTCTTCTGTCGACGACGTGTGAGAATCTTTTCAGTTGACATTGGTCTATTGTAAGGTGTGCTAGAACGGACGCCAGGGAATGTTGCTGAACATTCTATTCAGGACATTCGCATAGAATGTGTTCTAGCGTCTCCTCACAAATACAGGCGTTGCAAAGAGCGTTGTCGGCCATTCCAATAAGTAATGAATAAGATTTCTTGAAAGCCACCTCTAGTCATAAGCGATAAAGCAGAGTGGCCTCTCTTCGGCGGCGACCAGTTGGCATACAGAGATGCATCAAAGAGGGCAGGTGGTGTTGACGATTCCACCGGTTGGTCTGGCTGCTTGGTTTGCACCATAGAGAGAGCGTGATCTCCTGTGCAAGCACTCGGAGTCTTCTGGCTGCGTTGGACCTTGAAAGTGGTATGGCTTCTTCCTGTGTGTCTTCAAGAGCTGCCCGAGCGGCATGATCGGCTTCTTCGTTCCCTATCACGGCGCAGTGACTTGGCAGCCCCTGAAACGTCAGGTGGTGTCCTTTGTCATGTGATGTATGGAGTAGGCTTATTCTTCTTCTTTCCGAGGTTTTACGTGCCAAAACCAGTTCTGATTATGAGGCACGCCGTAGTGGAGGGCTCCGGAATAATTTTGACCACCTGGGATTCTTTAACTTGCACTACAATGCAAGCACACGGGCGTTTTTGCATTTCGCCTCCATCGAAATGCGGCCGCCGCGGCCGGTATTCGATCCCGCGACCTCGTGCTCAGCAGCGCAACGCCTTAGCTGACTAAGCCACCCCGGCGGGTAATGGAGTAGGCTTCTAAAACCGAATACAAGCAGTTTGTAAATGCCCGCGACGCAAAGCTGATAGCACTGGCTGTAGGGCTGCCTTTGAGTCACTGAAGATTGACCATTGTCAAGTTGTGGTTCCCGATTGACTAAACAAAGTGCAGCGCGCAGAGCAGCTAGTTCCGCAGTTGTCGATGTCGTTGGGTGGTCAGTCCTGAAAGTGATGGTAATAGCTCTCGCTGGGACAACCACAGCACCGAACAAACACTGGAGGTTTGTGGAACAATCAGTATAACTATGTACACTGTCCGCATACCTCTCGTGCAAAAGAAGCAGAGACAGTTGTTTCAGCATGGGCGACGACAGCTCAGATTTTTTCCTGATTCCTGGTACACTGAGATGTACTGTGGGGCTAATAAGACACCAAGGGGGTATCGATGGTTTAGATGCAGCGGTGAAGCCCGAGGGGAATTTGTTGTTATACTTGACGATAGTTTTAGAGAACGATGCTTGGCGCCTGTCTGAAGGTAGTGTTGCAAGGTGGTGATAGGGGGCACGTGCAAAATGTCTGATGTGCGTTCTCAGGGCTTCCACCGTAATGTGAGTTTGCATTGGATGGTCCCGCGCAATCGCAAAAGTTGCTTCTGTTGACGTGCATCTGGGCAAACCAAGGCAAACTCTGAGTGCTTGACCTTGTGCTGCCTACAAAACACCAATATTTGTCTTGGAAGTGTTGCTCAGTACAAGTAGACTACATCTTAGAAAATCGAGAAAGAGAGCACTGTAGAGTTTCAGCATTGCAGCTTTCACTCGCACGGATGTTATCGTGTTTGGACTTTATACGGAACTTCACGGCGACGGTGACACCTACGGCAGAAATACGCTTGGAGTGTCCATATAATTGATATCGCTATAAAATAACATTTAAACATTATTTCAAGGTTACGTTCTACGAACCTGTAAGAATAACACTACCGCCATCAAATTGGATACTTCCTCGCACGAAAACTACTACTAGCAACAGTTTCTGTTGTCAATTCCCGTCAAAGTTGAATAAATTGATTCTTGCAGGCCTAAATTTTGGGGATCTTATGCTTTCACACCTCCGTGAGTGTCTGATCAATCTTCAAACTTTTCAAACTCTTTGGGAATTCATCGCCTTCTTGTACATCCGCTATTGTATTTATCTCTTGTTGAATTGCTGCTTTTTGAGATGTAGTTTTGTTAAACGCTATTTATTTGTGTTTTCCGTCTTGTATACTTATTCGTTTTCGTCATGTATACAGTACTGAGTTTATTGTGTTACATCCGTTGCCCCCCCCCCCCATGCACCTCCGCCAAATGTACAGGGGGTGAAAACCCACTGAAGTCATGGGCGTCGGCAGGGGGGGTGCAAAAGGGGCACTTGCCCCCCCCCCTCAAGCCACACCAGCGTTCCCCAGCCCCCCCCCCCCCCGCCGCGATGCAACCCGTTTGCGCCCCCCCCCCACCTCCAAGACAAAATCCTGCCGACGCCTATTACTGAAGCCCATAGTCACTCCTTATAATTCGCTTGGGTTTCTACACGGCATAATGTCAGAATGTATTTACATATATGCACGGAGACAAGTTTTAGGCCAATACTGCACATCAACTTTTTAAATTTATCGTCGATGAGCCATCGTCCATAGTCTTATGGTATCTTTGACTGGCGGCCTCCATTGTCAGAATCACAGCTGGGTAGATCTGGCATTCCTCGAACTCAGAGGCAAAGGACAAGCACGCACGCCGAACGAGCGATTCGCACTGGGAGGACTGAAATGGCAGAGGCGAAATCACGGGACTGCAGCGAACGTCCAATTTCTAACAGCCTAAGTTTCTGGCACCACCGGTGAAAACGGCGGACGCGCCGGTGTGACAAGAGTTCGTTGAGACGCCAGCATGCAGTCCCGATGGAACGTTGGCAGCAGCGGCGACACTGTGATGTGATGACGTGGCGGACAACGCTCTAAATCTCGGCAAGTACTCCGACGACAACGCTCTACACGGGAGAAGATCGATCGAAAATAACCAGCTGAAAGCAAGGCGCGCACTCTCTTTCAACGAGTCAAAGACAGCGCTGCTCGAGAGAGAGAGAGAGATCTAGAGGGCTCCAAAACCGCTACCAGAAGCAGCCGTTATTCTCACTGCTTCTGTTAAAGTGGTATTGATGGAAAGAAATCGTTATTGATGGGAAAGCGTCAAATGGTGCACTGAGAGCCGGCGTCTGTCGTCTATATAGCAGCGAAACGGCAGGTAAATTCCCATTGTCTGTCACCCCACGTCACGAGCGCGCCTCAACTGAGCAGAGAGGCGAAAGGAAACACTTACTGCGGCCTTTGCGTGCCAGGTGTTGCTGAGGGGAAAGGGCATCTCCGCGACTGCCACGTCACCCTCGCTCTTGGAAGCCGGCGCGCAGTCCGTATGTCTCTCTCTCACCACTACTGGGCTTAGCTGCTGCGCGCACCTGTAGGCCTTGGTGGCCGCTGCTGCTTCCTCGGTCTCTCGTCGCGCAGGACGTCAGTGGCATGCAGCGTTGGAACCGCAGGCTACAGCTGCTTGTTGGCTCGGGCAGCTCGTACCACTACGGTGCATTACTTGCAGTGCAAATATCGAAGGACCGCTCAATGGCGTTCAATCGGACATTAATGCTTTCACATTCACAACTCATAAGTGCTTAGGTACCCTCGGAATATTATTATCATCATCATCATGACGAAATCACATGACTACTTTGTGTACTAAAGACTGAGCTTGAACTGAGCTGTGTGATTAAACTTGCCATCTTGGAGTGGATGCTTGGGCTTGTAGGTACTGCATTGCTCAAACTAAGAGCTCAAAATGCGATATAGAGACAGAGATAAACACCAATGCGCAGTAGTGGTCACCTTATGTCTCCCACCACATATTCTTGGGCATTATCATTGACCGCGGTTTGTCGTGGTCGAGGCATGTGAATATGTTGAAACAAAAACTTAATCTGTTTTGCCATGTAGCACTTCGTAGCAGGCATAAAATGCGGCCCCACGGAAGGCTCCCTACTACGACTTTATCAGTCTCTATTTGTAGGCTACATTCGATACAGCCTCCCGATAGTCTCAAACTTGAGTATTTCGTGCTTACGGTCATTAAAGAGCCTTCAAGCGCAGGCACTCAAAATATGCATCGGCTTGCCACGGCGTGCCTCCAACAAAGGCACAATTGAGAAAGCCCGCGTATGCCCATTATCGGTATACCTGTCCCACGAACCACTTCGAGTATATCTACGCTTACTTACACGACACCATTGCCATTCATTGACGTCGGTTCTACAAGAGCGGCCGGACAGCAGTTTCACAAGTGCACTCCACATCAGGCTATGCCCTTCCATATCACCCCGTCAAACCGCCGTGGGTGATGATTCAAGCTTCGGTATGCGTTAACGTCCCCGGTATACTAAAGAAATCATTGGTTCCAGTTAGTGAACTACTTGCTTTGGCATACATCTGGTCAGAATACCAGACCTATGTTCATGTTTACACAGACGGGTCCGTGTCACCAAAGGCATCGACAGCAGCTATGGTGATACCAGCCCAGCAGATGACTCCAGGTTTCATTCTAGATCATAATTCAACATCAACCGCTGCAGAGCTTGTGGCTATACGAGAAGCGATTCGCCACATCTGCGGGGAAATACCTCAAGAGTGGTGCATTTTCACGGACTCAAAACCCGCGCTGCAAATTTTGAGATGCTTCCTGCGCCACACCGCATATCAGGCTCTGGCACTGGAGATCACCGAGCTACTTTCATGTGCTCACGAAAAACACCACCGCATAGTGTTCCAATGGATCCCAGGACACTGTGGGCTCAATGGTAATGAGATGGCCGATGCTGAAGCAAAGCGCGCCCTCAGCAATGGCCTCCGAACTGTAGTGCCGTTCTCTAGACCGGACACCACATGCCTCCTATCGAAATTAATGAGAGTGTGACGAAAACATACTGGGCCCAGCCAGACGCTCGTCACGTTCGCCTTAAAAGGCTGGGTCCCGATATGCAATTTCCTGTTCTGCGTGAAATTCCACGCCATCATACGTGCCTGATACACAGACTGCGATTAGGCGTCGCTTTCACGCGCAAATATTTGCACATCATTGGACGGACAGAATCCCCGGAATGTTCAGTGTGTGGTGTTATAGAGACGATAGACCATGTGCTTGTGGTGTGCCCTGAGTATGCGCCCGAAAGACTCAGACTGGCAGCCACCTTGAGGCATTTATATAAAAGACCAATGTCGGAGGACCTCTTGCTAGGCGCAGGGCCACAGAGTTGGCAGACAATTGAGGCAATGCGTGCTCTTTCACGTTTCTTAGGCGACACGGGCCTGGACTCACGCTTGTGATAATCATTTATGAAATGTGTCCTTTCACCTAGCTCCTCCCATTATAATCCCCCATTGTGACCCTCTTTCTTCCCCTCTTTCCCTTTCCTTACGTAGAGTAGCAGGCCAGATGCTCCGTATTCCGGCCGACCTCTCTACATTTTCAAATCAATAAACTACTTCTTCATCTTTGTCTCTGCGTTTCTGATATTTTTAAGCGAAGCTTTGTATGCTCACTATTTTCGGCGGTGGTCACGTAGAGGACTGCACGGGCCTGATTTTGCGGCACGGACTCGCTTTATGAAGCCCGAGCCCAGTCTGGGCTCGGGCGTGCATGACCAAGCCCAGTCCGGGTCCGTGGTTCCAAGCCCGAGCCCGGCCTGGGCCCGGGCGTTTAATAATAAGCTTAGCCAAGGCCGGGTGTCCATGACCTGGCCCGGCCTGTCAAAATGCGCTCAGCTTGACACTAGCAGTGCCAAGTCTGAAGAAACAGCAGAGCTGAGTGACGTTCCTTAGCAACTAGTTGATGTAGGCTTAACGTAGCCTAACTTGACTTTTTCTAGGCAAGGTTGGGCTACCCGGGCAAGGCTAGGCTTGAAGGCGCTTCTCTCGTCCGGCAGCCTCTTGTTCCGGCGTCAAGGTGCACTTAGGTCGAGTCATATAGCGGTAGAGCGGAGAAATGCCCGGGCGCCGGCGCTCGCACGCTTTCATTAGCGCGGTCCCATGACTCTGCTGAACACGTGCTCGGCGCAGCCACGACGTCAATGTCCAGGCTCCTCGCTCGCGCATAGAGATGTGGCTCCTCCTTTCTCAACCAGTTTTAGCATTGCACACCGAAATTTTGCCAAGCTTAAACAGCGCCGCGGTTAAAAATGCATTGTTGACTTGCAGATTGCACCGTATGTGTCAGCCTCACCTAAGCGAGGTCTAATCAGCTGCAGTGTATAAGCGCAATAAAAGACCAAAATATTTGTTTCTCCCCTAGAACGTCAGTGATCTGGCGCGTAGCCTGGGCTGTTATTTTTGTCCGCTGGTGCGCATGCATTTACATTGATCCTACGATTTGGTCCTGCTAGGTCATTTTGTATATATATATATATATATATATATATATATATATATATAAACAGTTGAATTCACGAGCGTGCTGCATTAAAAATGCACAAGTAAAAAGAGACGTCCCTTGCGTTAGCGCTAAAATAATATATTAGTGTCGCAAGTGGTAATATTGCATTCGCAACAGCGGTAACAGGGAAGTGGTTTGAAGAGCGGTTTTTTTGTATAATTTATTTTTCTTGACACAGAAACAATGTTCGATCTTGTGGAAAAGAAAAAAATGAACTTTATCTGGCATCCTATTTTCTGTGGTAAGGTATACTAAGAGCCAGCTCTTTGCACGTGTCATTTCAGCTTGGCACAGAATGCCTTGAATCATGTAATACATGACGTTCGCGTGTGCTGGAAGGCCCGACGTAGGCCCGTTACTGAGCGGGCGCGAGTCCGGCCCAGGCCTGCGGCTTCAAGCCTGAGTCCGGCCCGGGTCCGTGGCTTCAAGCCCGGGCCCGGCCCGAGCCCGCAGAAAAACGCTTCGAATGGCCCGGCCCAGCCCGGCGCGGCTCGGACTTTCGGGTCGGTCTGGACCACCACCACCACCACCACCCTCTAGGTGGTGGTTGTGGTGTCACGCTGAAAAGTGGGCGGATCCTAGCCATAGGGCAGAAAGGGTCCAAGCTCCATGGCAAATACCAGGGACAAAAAAAGAGAAGAAAGAGAGAGAGGGAGACAGAAAGAAAGGGAGAGAGAAATCGAGAGAGGAAGAAAGAACAGAGAGAGAGAAGGAACGAATGAAGAGAGAAAGAAAGAACGAAATGAAGAGAGAAAGAGAGAAAGGAAGAAAGATAGGTGGAGAGAGAGAAAGAAGAGAGAGAGAGATAAATAAAATCACCACGAAGGTCAGATATACACACGACCACCTTTGCTTACCCCCATTTTCTCTACAGGAGAAGGGCGGTTAATTTTTTATCATTCGTCGTTTGAGCACTGCCATTTTGGTTATTACGCTGACTACTTGTGTGCCAGAAAGTAAAGACTGTGTATCTTATAGATCATTAAAGTAATGGCGAGTAAATGCTAATGTTACTTGTCGAGCGAGCCCTAAAATGCGGCCTCCTTGTGTTATTCCTTTTACCTTCACTATCACTTCTTTCGTTTATGTATCTATCTTTTTTTGCTGTATAACAGAGAAGAATGAGCTACCTTCGTACTTGAACAGGGTAGTTCGTGCCTGAATATCAACACAACAACCAACTTATACAGAACAGAATAATATTTTCGCATTGAGAACAAACAAGACATTAACACCGAATGTAAACGTAGGATTGCTTATAAAAGTAACATTGTCTCACATTAACGAGGTCCTCCAAACCGGCGCCATATACGTCGGCGAAGAGCCCGAAAACAAGGAACAGCATGATAGCACGCATCGTTTCTCTCGTAGAGGCGACAGCAGTATCAAGCTCTCTGTAAGGTGAATGCTTTGAAAACCGATGCGGTCGTTATATACAGGTCTCATACGCGCCGACAGAAATTGATTCCATGTTACTGATTTGCATACCATATTTCGAAATATTTTTTGCTATTTGAAATCCTTGCAAACAAAGTGCTTCGTGTACTCATACGCACCGACAGAAATGGATTCCATGTCACTCAATTGCATACCATATTTCTAAATATTTTTAACAACACAGCTCTTTAAGCCAGCGGTAAAACGTGCGCGTTTCACGAAATTATCGTCATCAGCATTGGCTCGTGCGTCATCATCTTCTTCCACAGCTGGCTCGTTGGCGCCCCTCCCTTAGCACGAACTCGGGCTCGGCACGCCCTCGTGCCACCACTCCCGCGTTTGTCGTCGTCGTCTTCTTTCACAGCTGACTGCGTGGCCGCTAATCATTCCAGCGTGCAATTTCACTTCTCTTCTGTCGTCGTAATGGGGAGGCAAAGCTTGCACTAGGCCGCGCAAAGCTCGAGACACACCGAAGCTGGCCGATTGATTGTGTCTCCTGGTTGTATCAAGGTTGAACTTGGTAGCAGCGAGGTTCGGCCGTGGCTACACTGAGTTGAGCTTGGTTATATCAGGTATATCTTAGGTTATGACGCAATCGTTCGGCCAGCTTCGGAGTGCCTCGAGCTTTGCGCGGCCTAGTGCATACTTTGCCGGTTTTTTGTTTTTTGTTGTTTTTTATTTTCATTTTTTTTCTGCTCTTTGAACTTCATGTTGGCAGCTCTTAACCAAAGGGCTTCACGTAATTAGTTCGCTCACCAAATCCCGATCGTACTAGCGGGCCGCGCATTGACATTTTATTCAAACGCCATATTCGAATTTTGTAAAGCACTTGTCGAATGTGAAGCTAAAAAAACATAAATATTGAATTAACAACAATGTTTTGTCATTTACATGAGTGCAGTTCCTGCATTTCCAAGAAATGCTTGTGTTTGACACATACAGTTTCATAAGTCCCGATTTTGTTTGTCTAAACTGTCTTGGCCCGAAAAAACTGCCGACGTGATTAGGTATTCATTATGCTCTTTGTGTGATAAAGTGACTATGTATATAGCTTTCAGAGAGGTTGGAACGAAGTACATGAAGTTGAAATGATTATCGAGAAGCTTGAATGGCAACCTCTTGCCCTTGACGTCAGTTGGGCAACTCCGCTGGTGTGCCTGGCGCACGTTTTTGCTACGTAAAGGTTATTTTAGGCGGTCGATCACCATGACCAGCTCGAGTACTAACACCACGAGAGTCGGCAGGTTTATAATCTAGCACATGGAATATTCACGCACACTATACTTAGCACGCAGTCCATACCTTGAGCCGGGTATATCTGCGGAACGTTGCTGCTCCAGGTATGCTGAGGTAATGCGCACTCGACGTGTCATTGATTACCACAAAGTACATTTAAATTCTGCTTTCTACTGTTGGACAGTGCACTCACCGCTTCATAGATGCTGTGCTGGACTGGAGTCTCACATGAGCTCATTAGGTTCATGGCTAGAACTAGAAGTGCTTTTAACAAAACTCACTCGACAGATGGGACGAGATGGTGATCTTCAGCAACGCTCCGGTTAGCTTATCGATTACTTCTCAGAGAGGAGATTGCTGACGGTGTTAGCAGATCCGGCGCTCCTCCGATCGTCTATTAACCCTTAGTCATTCATAGCCGACAAAGAACCTGCCAAATGCAGGTACAAATAAGGTCGCCTAGTTGGATGACCTATTTCGATACTCACAGGAGATTTGCCGTGGGACATTTTTTTAAGTGTATTGTCTAAAACTACGTCGGACGTATGCGCAATCAATCCAGCTTATCGCACTAAACATATGGCGGAATGACGGATGCATAAGGTGAACACTCTCCCAAAGCCATATTCAGCGAAGCCTTCTCAAGGCAAGCAATAGAAATTGGTCAGATCTTTATTCTCTGTCCAGTTATCCCCGCAAAAGGTGAATCCTCTCTTTAAATATCATTTCACATTACAGGGCACAGTAATGTCAAATCAATGGACAGTTCTCCTTTCCCAGACATTATATATTGATCCGGAATGCATCAACAGTATTTCCCAAGAGTTGTTGATTGGCCTCAGTCTCAACAGCAATCTTTCTCATGGAACGACCGCAACAGTCACTGGTTCTTGCAGGTCACCGATCGCTTCCGCCTTCTTCTGCCCCCGCAAGCTTTACTTAGATCAGCGTGAAAACAACTGCTATTTCAGTGTTGTTGTTCGTTCTCATAACAAGTGGCCGCACACATGGGCTTAGGTTTCACACGTGGGACCCCCTTGTTGGCATAAAATCACTCTAACAAAAAAGGTCAAAAGTGAGTCACAGCAATGTGACTCTTTTTTTCTGTGCTAAGACCCCCTTTTGCGCGAGTAGAGTCACAAAATAATGGTCAACCCTTCTGCATGAGTCAATTGACTCCCGATGGCTTGCGAAGAGTCGTCGGGGAAAATCGTGACTTGTTTTTGTGCAGCAATTGACGAGAGAAAGATTATAATGCAGGAGAAGAAATACCACATAAATTCTTCTGGCGTTATGCTTGCTTCTGGTTCAGTCAGACCCTCAGGGTTTTATGTCCTGGTTGTAATGCAATGTCTCACTCTTTCGTACCATGAAGAAGGGTAAAAAAACGACACCGACTACTGGAAGAATGCAAGAAAAGACGTTTCGGCTCCCCTGACGGGAGCCTTGTGCACAATCTGAAACGTCTTGCGCTCTTTCAGTGGTTGGTGTCCTTTTTTACCCTTCTTCAAGATGTCTCCCGACCAGACGGGCTTCCATCAAAACCTCGCAAAACCAGCTATCGCTTAAGCGATAGCTGGTTTCCTGTGCTAATTAATACCAGGATTTGTCACACTGGATTATGACCATTAGTAAATTTTAAAAAAAGGATTGGCTACTAAACAGAGCACATCAATGAGGTAAAAAGTTAAGTTCAGTGCATGCTCTCAACAGTGCCGATTGTAAATGTAGTTCTGTGACGTAAAATTTAATTTCGGGGGTTTATGTGCCAAAACCGAGATCTTATTATGAGATACACGGTAATGAGAAACTGCAGATTAATTTTCAGCCGCTCGGGTTCTTTAACGTGCCCGGAATGCAGCTTTTTTTAATGCTTTTTAATGCAGCTTTTTTTTTCCTTCATCCCAACCACTTATGGCAAATAAATGAACTTGAACTTTAATTCACGGTGCACGAGCGGTTTTGCATTCTGCCGCCATTGGAATGCGGCCGCCGCGGTTGTAATTGTACCCGTGACCTCGAGTTCAGCAGCACAATGTCACAGCCACTGGGCTACCGCGGTTCGTTACGTTCCGCGACACGAAAGAAACATGAGCGTACACTACACTGCTTTTGAGCCCCCTTAGAAATATTTTAACAAAAAGTCGCACTTTCGCCCGAAAGACGAAGCTATTGATAGCTATAGCAATGCATTAGACAACTGCACGAAGCAAGGTTCGTAGTTTCATGGGCTGTATAAGTTGCAGTAAACATTCATTTACTAATTACATTAGCAAGCATGAGGTCACGCGCGCACGTGCTAACATGAACACATCTCAATTGACCGCAAACGCTTGCTGTCACAGCGCTGGCGTGATGAGCGCAAACAGAGGGGACCGAACGCTACTGCTGTCTCTTTCCTTCAACGCCTCTCCGAAACTAATTACACTACCTCGGCTTACTCCGCCTTTGGACCCATCGGAGATTACCTCTAACAGGGCGAGTGTGGGGCAATGCCGTTTTAGAGCAACGGCAAGAGGAGCCGCCTGCTAAACCAACGCCTCCCTTCCCCTCGGCTTTCGCGAGTGTTATCACGTTTCATTGCGCGCCCATCAAGGCACTATCCATCGCGGCTCACCCTTGAACACTTGCTCTCACGCGCGCAGTCAACGGCGCGGGATAGCATCTTATCGCACTTGGACTTCATACGTAAGCTCACGGCAACGCCAACGGATAAATTTCACCGGTTGTGTCCATATAATCGCTATCACAAATAAACGTTCATAGTTCTACCTTGTTTAAATTCATGGCTGTTTCATTCGTGAACATTATTTACGTGAAGGAAAATTATCAGTGAGCAAAGCATTTTTTAACGCGAGGAAAGAAAGCCCAAACTAGTGCATGTGTTGTGCGGCCCCAGAGTGATCCAAAGCCGAAGCCATCAAAAGGCTGGCGCCATTTTGTGGTTGTGTTGCACCATGTGCGAGCACGCTGTCGTCGTTGAATGGCTTTGAAATCACAGCATTTGGGTGACTGCAACCGAACGTTACCGCAAGTTACGGTGGGAACTTCTTTCCGTGCTACGTCATTGCGACGACAAGGACGGCCAGCAGGAGCGTGTCGCCGATATCGTCTTTGCCGACATCGAACAAGTGCAGCTCGCTGGACCATGGCAAGCACCCGAAGTGTTGCGATCTGCACTGCGTTGTCTTTCATTGTGATGTGAGAGATAGTAACGCACAGAGACGGCCAGATCCATATGAAAGCCTGCCAGCATGGAGTGATTGTTCCATTTTCTCTTAACGTCTGAGGTGAGTATATCAGCTTTTGTTGGAGTTTACAAACGGCGCGTGCTCGGCTCTTCCGGTTTGGCTACATTTTCGCAGTTACAGACATGCGCGCGGATGCATGCGAAAATACTACTGGCAGACGGAGGCTTCAGGAGAGCATCTGATATAACAAAGCTGTACTGCTAGGAGAAACACCGTTTTTGTCGATCCTAGTAATGAGCGGTCGGTCGCATTGAAAAATATGCAGAATAACAAGTACTGCATAGCTTGAAGTGTAGAAAAAAAATAGTAGCACCAGTGTGACATTCGCTGCCGAAGACAAGTCGTCGAAAACGTCGAAGACAGCTAGTGTATCTTGAAGATTCGCTAGTGCTTCAGGTACATTACCGATATTAATAAAATCACTACAATGCTGTATAAGCGTTGAAACAAAATAAATTTATTTTCTTTTTGGCTGCAGCTCAGAAACATTAGCTAACAATCTAAACCGATATATAATGTATTATTTCTCAAGTAATGTTTATTTTGACTTACTATTTAAAAACATGAATTTGCTGCAACCTTTATATAGTGAAACCTATTAGGGTTTCAAAAGCGAGGTGTGTTCTGTGGTGAATTTGTAATATTATTACTGGATTTTTTATGCTGTGTCTTGTGTTTTATGGAAAAAAGGGTCCTTTCATTTGTATTTTACGTTAGTATATTTGTATTTGTATATATGGCAAGCAGAAATGAGTTCATTGCAAAGTTGTACCTCCCAGTGAGCTGCATATGAACCCACTCAAGTTAAACCTCTCTTAGCTATTGTAATATGCATCTAAAAATTTCAAGTACAGCTGTAGTTGGCTTAATCGCTGTAGGATATTTTATTGCAAAAGTACAATCCTTGGTATTATTTCACTCTGACAGCGTTGAATGAAATGTAATGAGCTGTGGTGTATTATTTTACTAATTTAATTTTTAAAAGTTTCGTCTGTCATGTATCAGAGATTAGTTTCCCTTCTTGTAGAAAATGCTGTGTTATCTCCTACTCTACTGCGGTTTTCCTGCATATTTTTGTAATTTTGTAATGTATTTTATTTTAGGTATTGAAGAAGCGGCAACAGCCACAGGAAGTAGCCATCTTATCCAGCACGTTATGGGTGAGAAATCGCAAGGGCACTCTGGAATTTCTCCTTAGCAGTATCATGCTATTTGTTGTACTTTTTTGTCCTCATTCCTGTCATTTATTTTAGTATTATTGTGCAAACGGTATATGTTTACACACGAAGAGATAGAGTAATCGCTCAAGGACGAGACATGGCTGGAGGATACAAGACACAAGCCTCCTTTGTCCCTGTCTCAATGTTGCGCAGTTACTCTGTCGTTATCTACCAACAAGTCAAACTTTCTCGTCATGTACGTTTACTAATTCTTTGTTATTCCAATTTCATCAACACAACATTGAAAAGACATGTACACACATAGGAAGACGGAGTCTTCAAATGATGAAGAGTCATAGAACAAGAAGCATTGCTGCAGCCAATGTTTCAAGAAGTAGGAGACAAGTCCTCTTGTCGACGCGTTGGCTCCAGTGACATTGCTTGTTCTACCACTATTTACTGTTAACAGGAACCATTACTGCTCATGCTGAAGTATTATGCGTTAAGGAATAAAAATTAGCAGGGTTAAATGTGAAGAATGTGAATGTTTTTCTGTATTCTAATGCTATAGCCAAGACACAGGCAGAAAAACAAGAATAAGATTTACAGAAGCACAATGTTATTCTTCACTATCCGGTTGGCCAGCTTCATTCGCAGCGTCCACTTTATTGCATTATACATCATAGAAATTTGTTAATTGAAGTAGCTTGATGATTTACTTATGTCAAGACACGTTGAACTTGGAATAATGCAGGTTAAAAAATATACATTGACATTTTAAGATGGCAGGCTTGCAGTTGACAGGCACATCACTTCATGGTGTGAGCACAGGTTTTTGTCTTTGCTGGCATTTTCATATACATAACTGCAGCTTCGTTTGTGTCGGGGTTAGAGTTGTGTTGTGGGACCTGTTTACCTTTATTTGTATTGGTAGCCATGTTACACAGACAACTGCTGCATTTTTGTAAATTACGACATGGTAGAACTTCGAACACTTGTGCGAATTTGTTGCAGGTACAACTTGGCAGCTCCTGCTCCTGCCCTCCGCCACCACCCTGTCCCGACTGCGTCCACTAGAGAGTTTGCAGCCTTAGATATGATGCCAAGTAGGCCGACGGCAGACAGCAAGATGCAGGTAAATACATGTAATCCAGCACTCTCTTCGTGCCTGAAGCAGCTTGTAGCCAATCGGCAATGAATTAACTTGCAAGTAGTTTAGACGCCCCACTATTGGTGCAGCAATGCTCAAGTCCACGCAATTTAATTTAGCCACCAAAAGGCTATGTGGATTAGATGAACCACGATGCACATTTTGATAGTAGTGGAGACCACTTATACAATGTTTTCTTACTTAACACAAAAACTACGTTGATAAAGTTTTACCAATTTGAAAGCAATACAATGTGCTCTCAGATCTGGTATTTGGCGTATTTTTCCTAGGACCACCTCATTGCTAAACCTGCGGATAAACATACGCCAAAACTGAGTTTTCTGCAAGTTCATCCTCATCTTTGTGCACTTCTGCATGAGATATATAATTCTGAAACCATTTTGTGTACTCAGCACATGTCCTGAGCACTTGGATCAAGTTATTTGACAGCTTTTGCTAGAAGCCATTTCTATGAAAATAAAACTGGGTCTTTTTGCCCATTTTAACGGCCCATAATAAACTGAATAATGGCCAATGCTCAAGGAATACAATTTTAGGTGTAAGACCTCTTCATTCTCCTGAGAAAATTTTCTTCTGCTCTCATATTGAAGGAACCGGTATCTTGGCTATGCCTTTTGGTGCTTTAGAACAAAACTCACATAGAACTTATGCCAGTAAAAAATGTTTCACCTAGAAATATTTCGTGAAATGATGATTTGTGCTTATATTGAAGGGCCTCCAATTTTTCAAAAGGAAATCCCAAATGGTCAAGCGCCAGGTTTGGACAGTTGGCATGCAATAGCCTTCGTACATAAATGCGGCATACGGAGGGCCAAGGTGCAATTATTGATACACTAAGACAAAATGGCAAGCATTCCATCCTATAAGTAGTTCCTCACATTTATTTATACTTTCTGCACATTTATTTACCTTCAGTCTGGTGACCTGTGTCTGCTCTCATTATTAGCTTACCATCATAGATGGTAAGCTTCAGATTTGTCCTCTGGTGAAGAATATTTTGGTGCTTATAGATGTGGGTTTCTGTTTTTCAGGTTGCCGCTAAATTCTACCCAAGCTGCGCCACACACTTGAGCCAGGCCTCTTGGAAAGGACACATAACCAGGGTCCAGGCGTTGATGTCAGACGATGCCAGGGATCGAGGCAACCTGTTGTGCCCCAGCATTCAATACTTGGTGACCCCTCTACATGTTTCACCTATTTCGCAGCTGTACCTTGGCTGCCATCTATCCAAACAGCATCGCCAGCTGTTACCACTTATCGAACCATGAGCAAATTTTGGCGTGGAGTGTTCCCTGGGCTTGACATTCTATTTGCTCCTTAGGATTCTTAGCAAATGCTCCTCTTATAATTAATGCGTTTTTAGTACCCACTTTTTAATATTTACTTTTTCTTGGAATTCCTAGCATCATCTCCTTCTATTATATCTGTACTTATGCCCAGTTTCTCGTACTTCTTTTGTACTTGTGTATGTAATTGATAGGTTCTTACCTCTTGTAATGCATAAGGCTAAAATGCTGACTTACGTCATGTTTTCTTAATTTATATATCTGCAGTGCTGTAGAATATTCAAAAATTTAACTTAACTAGGGCTCTATGGCAGGATAAATTGAAGAGGAACATAGGGCGCTTATTTCAAGCACCCATTATTTTTTACGAAAGGAAAGAACATAAGCGTGAAAAAGAAAACAGTATTAAAATATGTAAACCTGGGTGCCCATCATAAGCGATGTGACTTCCTTTCACTGCACTAATACCAGTGGCACTGGTGGACAACGTTTGAGGCATGAAACCCATGATACCCTTGGCATTCGTCAGCGTGGCAAATGGTTTTGCACACTTACGACTGCCAACGGTATTCTAGGTTTCATGCAGACGTTGGTTGTCTTATACCTTATGAGTATCGCATTTCTCGAACATCAAGGTTTACAGCAGTGCTTTGAATGACAAATATATTTCCTAATTTTCAGAATTTCTGAATGCAAGAGAAGTGGTACAACTCATCTAAAAATTATTTTGCAGATTATATGCCCATGGATACACGCTTCTTCTGATGACATAGCAACGACAGGTGTTGGCGGGATGCACGTCTTTATTTCCAGATTTAAATATTGCCTTCCAGGCATGGGTTAGTCTACTACACTGAGGATTATAGTCCCTGCACTAGAGGGAAGAGAATTAAACTAAGAATTATAAACAAGAAAATATCTTCTACGTGACACCAATTTGACAATCAGCAACGTTCTTTCTGCATTCATTTCCAAATATGTGAGATATTTTATATTACTGGCTTCATTTATGTGAGAACAAATATTTGTTTATTGTCAACACAGTTGATGGCACCCATTTGCACACCATTCCTTTACAGGCTAAAAATTCTATGTATAATTGGGTTGTTTAAGGTTTTGAGCACTCAATGTTAAGGGATCCAAATGGTGGCATAGAACAGAATGCAATAAAGAACAAAGGAATGCAAGTAGGGCATGGGGCTTTGTAGGCAGACGCTTTGGTGTGCTATTTCTAAAACTCCCTACGGTCTGCCTGAAGTCATAGTCTAACGCTTCGGCTGAATACATTGGCAGCCACTTATTAAGAGGAAATGCTCCTCGAAACAATTTTTTAAAAATTATTTCTGCTTGAGATTTGAAAAAAACTGCTGCATAGAGTTTTGGTAAATTTTAAATATGTCAGTGGTTTTTGTGTAGCCGCTATATTTTTTTAGTTTGTCCTACACAGTAGCAATGTATCTGCGGGCACTTTATTGTTTATAACAGCTTCACAATAATCATCGTGCTGTATCTTATTGAGCTCATTGTAGACGGCACAGTACTGATATCTACCCAAACAGCATGTAAAATTACTGAAACTAGGCAAAAAAATCATCGTCATAAGTCTATACTTATGTCCACTGCAGAATGAAGCCTTCTCCCTCTAATCTCCAGTTACCCCTGTCTTGCTCTAGCTGATTCCAACTTGTGCCTGCAAATTTCCTAACTTCATCGCCCCACCTAGTTTTTTGCCATCCTCTACTGCGCTTCCATTCTCTTGGTATCCATTCTGTAACTCTAATGGTCCACCGGTTATCCATCCTACGCATTACAATGCAATTTAAAGTATACATTATCATTCTATATATTTTGAAGAGTATGTATGCCAAATATGGTTAGTATCGGACAATTGTAAGTGCACAAAGTTATTCTCATGGGACTGGTAAAAAATTATTCAAGTGTACTGAGCTTTACTTGCCTAGTCCCACTAAGTTTACATGGTATTTGGATAGATAACGGCCCTTTGCCATCTACAAAGAGCTAGGTTAGCACAATGCTTTTTGGGAAAATTTAATATAGAAGGAAGTGCCCGCAAAGATCACTATACATTGTGCCATTGTTTAAGACATAACTGAAGAAATGTAGCAGCTAAACAAAAATAACATATACGAAATCGGCTTGAATAACTCTCTAATTGGCTTAATTTTCAAACCTCTAGTACAAAAAGATTTTAAAAACATTTCAAGTAGCATCTCCCTTCAACACAAGATTTAATAAACAAAACTTGTCCCGTGCTATAGTCACCTATAACATAGCTGGGAAGACAGCCCAGAGTCGCTTAGACAAGAAGACTCGCCTTCAATGTTGAAGGCAAGTCCTCTTGTCTAAGCGACTCTGGGCTGTCTTCCCATGGGCTACTGTTAAGCACCGAGTTTTCCTGCATTCTCCAGAAGTGCAATACTAAACATTTTGTTAATGTGCCCTAACAAGGGGAAAAAAGTTCCCTGAAAGGCAGATAAGACTATCACTTTGTTCGACATTTACATGTTGAATCCATACCTTTGTTTTGTGTTTTGTACTGAGTGTTTCAGTGGTGACTGCCTCTTATTATTGAACATAACTGCTTCAAGACAGTGTGGCAATTTTCGCTAACAAACATTTATAGCAGTGGCAGGCGTTAGAATTGCAGTACTCAAGAATTTTTGCTTTGTAAGAAATAGACTAGTGCCAGTTCTGAAAAACACATCCTCAAAAGCAATGAGAGAATAGATTTCTGTTCCACACAGAATTGTGCTACAGGGCTTACAAAGGGCTTTGTGGCACAGTAATATCTGAAACAGCAAAGCATGCTCCACCAAGTAAGGTAACAAATATTTCAGGGCTGCCAGTCTGAGTTCTCTTACCAACTAGCCATACGTTAAGCTCTGATTAGCCTCAATAGTTCAATGTCAGCATTCTGCAGAAGTTGTTTATTTGCTGAAGTTACTCTACTTTTATTAGTTTGATCTTGTTTAAGAAGACATAGGCAATTATCACGCACTTATAATTCTGTCAGTTTTGTAAATATTTGCCAATTATTTTTTCAGCCTATGATTCTTGGTAATAGAGATATTCATTGCAGAAAGAACTAGTACATTGTATTTAATTATACAGGTACTAGTCATTCGTAGATTTGTTGTCTTCAGCATTTGTTCTGCCCCACAACTGTTTCTTCAAATCTGAAATGATGTACTCGCCTCCTTAGCAATGTACAGTGAAATCTGTCAGTGTGTCTTGTTTAAAATACTGCTGATAGACCAGATAGTTAGGCTATTTGTTATTATAAATTATAACGATGATAGTGTAGGACCATAATAGGATTGGCGTTGACTCACAACTGCGCCCAGCTACATCTAAGCAGCTGTACCATACAATGTGCATGTGCTCATAAGAGCTGAACGCCACAGATAAAAAGTAATGGCCACCCAAGGCTTTTACTCGTTGAGTGTCATCTCTTAAGACCAGATTATTCGCCAGATGTAATTTATCCTCAGTAAATACATAAGTCAGTTATGTGAGGTGTCTTATTTTTATGTTGCAAGTGCGGAGTTCTTGTGAACCTCCTTGTTGTTATTTTGTTTCTTTTGTGAGCATGAGTGATATAGGTTGCCTCGAAGCATATTTTAAAAACCGTTTCCTCATCACTGCGAGTCACGAAAGTTAATTTACACATAACTTTCCTGGTTACTAATATCGCAGGCTTCACGTTTAATTTTCTTATGTTTGGTGTTATGTGTATCTACCAAGTCGTTTTGTTGTACATTGAAACATATTCACCCATTGCACATTGGGCACCCAAATTATGAATATTTGTTCTTTATTTCTACCTTGCTCTGGTGTTTTCTTAGCTTAGCGCAATGGCCTGTCTGCACCTGCAAAAAAGTAGCAAAGTGGCTAAAGTTAAAGGTTGACAAAAAGATAAAGATACCAAGCCGTATATTCAACAGTTTGTATACAATTTAAAGAATGTGACATGCCCCTATGGTGTGAGAGATGCTTTCGGCATCAAATGAACTGCGTAGCCTATTTGCTATAGTACACAACAAAGCAAAAAGTCACTCTAGGTAGGAGCGGCAGTGGAAAGTTCAGCACAGAAAATGTTTTATTTCATGCACCATTATTGTGGGTTATCAGCTGCTCCTATTGTGTGGGAACGCATATGTTGAGTAGACTAGCCTTCGCACCAATGTTACCTTAAGGGGACACCAGAGAAAGGTAGAAATCAAAAACAGATATTCACACTTGGCTGCCTACTGTGCATTGTGTGGATGTTTTCGCGGTACAAAAGCCTACTGTGGTACGTAATCACAAGGACAAATAATTAAAAATTAGTGTTATGTTTCAGTCAAGCTTCTGTAACCACCAGTGTTCATAGAAACCCCTTTTTTCTGTATGTGCCGAGCCATAGGTAGGCTTTACGTAACTCAGTCATGCTTGCTAAGTTAAAAATCAGTACAAGAAAACTCACAAGAACTTTATATGAGTGACATGCAAA
This sequence comes from Dermacentor silvarum, assembly GCF_013339745.2. NCBI lineage: Eukaryota > Metazoa > Arthropoda > Arachnida > Ixodida > Ixodidae > Dermacentor > Dermacentor silvarum. The sequence goes on from NC_051158.1 coordinate 75,992,307, forward strand.
GGGTGGCACCTAATGTAACCTAATGCATTCACTGAGGGTAGATTACAACCAGTACCTAATCTGCTCTTACAGGGTGACTTGTGATAAGTAGAAGTCGTCTTCCTCACGTCTCTACTGTCTGTATGTGTCTTTTGGCTCTTCATGCACCATGTGTATTGTATTGTTACAGCTGCATGTGTGTAGCTGGGTACAGTTTAGTTATCACCTGATCTGCTTCATTCCTTGTCTTCGTCATTCATGCGCTATATTTGTAGTAACAAAATGCAGCTACCTGTGCTACATATTTTGCCAGCGTGTTTGCTTTATGGCAAGTCTTGTATTAGTGCTTATTGCAATCAGTGAAATTGTTGGTGTCTTAAAAACTTAGTCTTAAAAAACATGTTTGTCATTGGAAATAAAATGTTTACCTTAAATATTGCTGTATGTCATCTGTAATACTGTGAGTTAAGTTTTTATGCACTGTTGCAGATTGTATGAAAGAATAAAATTGATGCACAACTTTTTAATATGGTGTTTTTCAGATCAATTTTCAATTCAAGCTAAGAAACATGCATGATTTGTGTGGTAAAAGTGCCAACAAGAGTACCATACGGTAAGACAGCTGTTTTTACTGTTAAATTGGATTATCAATTACCAACCAGTTGCTGTCTGCATCTTGTAATGCATAGATTATGTAATCTAAGTTGGAATGTTGTTCTTATTGCACTTCATTAACTGGTTCTCCTTTTTGCACCATTGTAGCCGTTCGTTATATTTATGTGTACTTTATTTGCATAGGAGGTTAAATTAGGTTCTAAATAAAAATAAGCATGTGAGAACCGTGAACTAGGTTTAGCTTAAGAACCTATTGATTTATTATAACTTTATGACTTGTGTTGGGGTGAATTGAACTTATTCAGGAGTGACATGCTATTTTGGGGTGTCATTATGGCTCAGAGTGACATTGCAGTGTCATACACAGGCAGCTGCAAGGTGCATATCGGGTGTATTTTTTTAAGACTGTTTTGCTTGGTTGGCCATTGATTACAGTTTAATAGTAAAGAGAACTGTCTTGTGTACATGGTGATTCTCTGCTGACTCATACATTTGACACTTCCAGAAGACAATAACAAAGTGTTGAAATATTCAGTTTTTTTGTTGCCAACCTCCCACATGCTTCTTAGCAGATTAGCTATGGATTCGTTATTATTCTATGTTGTGAAACACTAGTAACTTTGCACTGTCAGCAAAAGTTTTTGACTCATTTTGAAAAGCGGCTTGACACTGCCAGCCAAGAGTCGAATGACTTAAATGGATTAGTTTACTCTATTTGCAAGAGTCCTGCACCATGCGTAACGCGGCACACACTAATGCAGTCATCAGACTCGTCAAGAATAGTTACCTGACTCCTTCAGCAGTGGTCATGTGACCCTTTATCTTGACTCATCTAGAATAGATAACAGACTCCCTCAACAATAGTCATGTGACCCTTTATCTTCAGTCGTCTGACTCATCTAGAAGAGTTAAGACTCCCTCAGCAGTAGTCTTGCAACCGTCTTGAAAGGGTCCAGGGGACTGCTAGAAAAGAGTGTGCATGACTATTGCGTGAGTAGTTAAATAACCACCTTGTATACATCACAGATAGTCTTGGGACTCTCTGGCAAAAGTGAGTTCGGGTGTCTCCCCCAAAGTGTGTCATATATGTGGCGAGTCCAGCCTCCGCGAAAAGAGTAAGGGATACTCTTTTTTTTCTTAGTGTGTAGTCGAACACAACCGTGGCGCCCATTTCCGGGAACCCGCTTCTTCTGCATCGTGATAAAGTAAATGCCGTCGTTTGGAGTTGATGGCGTTCACAGAAGTACGTTTTGCAAGCGATTGGATGGCAAACGACCTTTCCGTGTCCAGGCACACTGTGCCCCTTGGACGATTATGCATCAAGCCGAACGAATACACAAGTATGGTGCGTGGCAAGTGGTCTGGCTGTTCCACAAGCTGACCCGTCGACTCTTGTTGCAGCGGCCATCTGTCGTCAGCCAGTTCGCTCTCCAGTCTGCAGAGCACTGTTTACGTCGACTGCGATGTTTATGTCCGTTCGTTTGGTGCCAACTCGCTCGACGTGGTGCGTTGGACCTGACAGGCGTTTTCCACAAAGCGTTTATTCGATGAAGAAGCGTATTAACTGCTCTAATTTCTCCTTTCTTTATTAAGCAAACAAGATGCCTTCATTTCTAATTCTTGCAGCTGACTCCAACTAATAAATGAAGAACACAATCAACAGGTGTGACACATAGCATAAAGAACTTTCTAGCATAAGAAGTGTGTGACGTGCTGCTGCTTTATTTTTGCAGTGTACTACTTCGCCATGCGCAGGACGCCATGCGGAAGACGAAGATTGAGTCTCGCCGAGACTGAAACAGCTTTGGTACTCTTTCTGTCTGACTCTAATGTATAAGTTTTGCATTTATCCGCGGGTTCCTTTTACAGCAGAGCTGTTAAGCTTTTCGTAAGTCCGTTTCTTGCCGATAGAAAACTCGGCCCAGCTGTGTGTCGCCAAGCCACGCAACCTCCTCACATCACACATGTGCGTAGGGCGGAGTCTCGCCGCGGCGTGCATGCGCTTCGCCTTCCCTCTCCCCAGCCGAGGAAAAGGAAATGTTCGCTTTGCCATGACGTCACTGATATGCTAGAAATCTCCGAGCAGCTGGTGCGCCGACAGACGTGTCGCCTCTAGGCTGTTTCACATGATGCGATTTTCATCGCACCGGATGTGCGATTTCCGTCGAATTGCGACGAAAATGGAAGTCGCAGTGCCGACCCTGCGATTTTCAGCTGCGACCAACCGGTTGGTCGCAGCGTCGCAGCGATCGCTGCGATTTTCCGTCGAAATTGCGCTGATAGCTATTTCGTGGTTTGTTTTGGGAAATGGCGTCGGTCACTCAACACAATGTTTAAAGATAGTTTTTGTCTATAAATGTTGGCTCAACGAGCCTCAAGCAGTGCAACTAATTGAGTGGAGCCGTGGATTGCGCAAGCGCTAAGTACCATCAGCACTGACACGCGAACAAGGCAGATAAAAACTCGTAGGAGAGATTCGGTTCTGTGATTTCTATGCGTTTGATGACACACTACGTTGCTAATCGTGTGACGCCTTTTTTACTTTGGCTTCAGGTGCTGATAGTACGTACTTTTGCATGCTTTTTCGTTATTCACACGCGCTTGGCAGTTGGTATAAATACTACCAGGAGCCCCTCACGGGAACACATGGCCTTCGGATGTCGTCCCAATTTTCTGGTTGTACAAGCTACTCGAGATATACGAAAATGCCACAGTTCTGGAGCGGTGTGCCTTTACGGACGGAACAACTTGAAGAATATGTAACTACGGACAAATGCTATCGTCAAATGGTCCCGCTATACGCCCGATTATTTAGTTGCGATCGGTTAGATTGGAATTTCGCGCGCATTTGCCCCAATTATTATCTTATTTCAAGGTTCTATTACTTCCGCTGCGAGACTGCAACTGCTTATCAAGCTCGCAACGCGAACCTGCAAACTATATATCTTAATTATGAGGAAGAAGATCGGCACTCTGAACAGCCCCGTTGCCATCATGTGAGCCGGCTCCTTCCCAGTTCGCTCTCTGGTTACGCCCTACCTGCTGGTGCTGCTTTTGTCGCTGCCGCTCTACGACCCGAATAAACCACCTTTACAATTGGTGGAGGTGCTGGGTGCGACATGAAATATGGAACTTCGTAACTGGACACTACAGTATGTCTTCATTATGCCCGAAGAAGGACCACCACAACCACAACCCACTGCCCCGGTGACTACCTTAGTCTGCCCTGGCCCGTTACGTCAACGCGACCCACCCATCTTCAGTGGTACAGAAGAGCATGGCGTAGAAGACTGGCTCGCTTACTACGACCGGGTGAGCACCCACAACGACTGCGACGACACCCAAAAGCGGAAATACGTGTCGTTTTACTTGAGCGGTGTCGCCAGCGTGTGGCACTGAAACCGCGAACGTGATCTCATGACGTGGGCGGCCTTCAAAACTAGCGTAACGGAGGTATTCGGGCGCCCCGCCGTTCGCAATCTTCGCGCCGAGCAACGTTTGCGTGGTCGTGCGCAAAAGAGCGGGGAGACATTTACCAGTTACATAGAAGATGTTGTCGACCTCTGTAACCGCGTTGACGCCGCAATGGATGATGGCGTGAAGATCAGGCACGATCATTTAGTTGTGATCGGTTAGTTTCGAATTTCACGCGCATTTGCCCCAATGAATTATCTCATTTCAAGGTTCTGTTACTTCCGCTGCGAGACGCGACTGCTTATCAAGCTTAAAAAAAGCTTACTTGAAGGGCATTGAAGACGACGCCTTCCAGATGCTGCTTGCGAAAAGCCCGGCAACACTGTCAGAACACGTCAGTCTCTGCCAAAGCTTCGATGAACTACGCAAACAACCCGTAGCCACCTGCCAATCTCTTTCACAGGACACTTCAATGTCGAGCTTGGCTGTTGCCCCGGACAACACTTCGCTGTTAGTCCAAATCAAGGAGTTCGTCCGTGAAGAAGTTGCTCGTCAGCTTTCGCTGCTGCCGCTTACACACTGCCAGTCGAGTTCTCCATTGGCGCCCGCTCTACAATATGTCATCAAGGAGCAGGTAGCCGACCACGTCCCGCCTTCTTTCTATCAGGCTCCGACTGCCGCTCCCCTGACGTACACCGAAGTCGCTGCGAGACCTAGACTGCAGACCTACGGTCCACTTCGCCCGCCTTCGCGCCCGCCTGTATCCCTCCCGCCCGACCAGTGGTACAGCATGCATGACCTCAAGACTATTGGCGCACGGAAGACAACCGTCCGATTTGTTTTATTGCGATAGCAATTATATGGACACTCCAAAGCAGATTTCTGCCGTCGGCGTCGCCGTCGCCGTCACCGTGAGGTTCCCTATGACGTCAATGGCGATGAAATCGTCGCCGCGCTCCGGACGCTGTATGTGCGAGTGAAAGAGCGCGAGGGACCCGCGCTTTCACGGGGAGCGAACGCACGTCGGAGAGCAAACGCGCGTTCTGCGCTGTGCTCCCTGAAGGGCTGCAGAATTAAGCGTCTCTTTCCTCCTTTCCATATATAGAGAGCAAACGCAGCTTTTTCCGTCGCGCGAAAGGCTGTGGAGTGGCGGGAGGGAGGCAGGGAGGGGACGCGACGTTTAGCTACACTAGCCACTGTAGTTTAGCTGTGGCACCAAATACGTATTTATATAAAAACGCCGCGCGCGTTCGGTGCGAACGCGGGCAAAACGCCGACGGCGTCGACAACAGTTCTGCGCGTTGCTGGTGCTGCTGCATGTCCTAGTTTATACTGCTGATAAAACTACTATTCTTACTCCGTATAGCTCTCTACTAATTTGCTATCACAATTGCTGCTTCGCCTTTCGGGTGAAACTGCGGCAAATTTTTATTGTGGCCGTGCTGGACACGTGGCACGTCAATGTCACCTACTTGCACCGAACGTCTCCAACAATGTGCGTCCATAAGCACCACGTTTCCAACAACACCGCAATTATTCAGACACCTATGAATCTCCTCCTACCGCCGAGACCGCCTTCTCCACTCGCCGTTCAACATCTCCTCGCCGCTGCTCCGTTTCGCCCATGCACCGTCGGCGGAGCCCTCTGAGCCAGGAAAACTAAATATCACAGTTCAGGAGGCAAGAACTGCAGTGTCAGCAAAACCTATATGCCTCACACTTCCCCGAAAAACGTTATTGAATGCCGAAAACTTGCCCGTTCGTTGACGTCTGCTCAACAGTGTCGCCAAAAACAGCGTCATGACCTCAAACCGCCTCCTCACGCTTTCGCCATCGACTCCCTCGTGTGGCTTTGGGTCCCGCCTGTCGCTGCCCCTGGCCTTTCGTCGCAGCTCCTTCCCAAGTACCACGGGCCCTACCGCGTAGTTGCGCCAACATCACCAGTTAATTACGTGGTTGAACCCGTGTCACCATCTTCCGATCTCCATCGTCGCGGGCGCGAGACTGTACACATTGACCGGCTCAAGCCATACTAGGATCCACTGAACTCTCCCTAGGTCGCCAGGATGGCTACTCTTCCATACCGGGGGGTGACAGCGTTGCCAGGTCGGACGAGGTGGCGTAGCCCAAATTTAAGGAAATTGTAGCCGAAATGTAGCCAAACACAAAAATAGAGCAAAATATTTCGTAGCCCAATATAGCCATTTTTATTTGCAGTTTTATTTCTATATAAATTTTCACATTCAACAACGCGATCCTTTTTTGCACAACCCGTTGTAACCAAATGTGATTGCCGCCGTGACGGTATACATCACGCTTGCAGCGAATCGTTGCAGAAGGCGAAATCATAGTGATTTTATTATGTGACAGATAGTAAGTATTTTTAACCCATTGCGCCACAAACGCATTTGCAGAGAGCTACACAGACGCGCCTTATATATCTAACACTCCTCCGTGTACCCGCGCTCTTGCTCGGGGCGGTGCCGCCGCCTACGAGCAGAAAAGAGAAGTACTGCATTATGACACTAACGCGCACCGACAGTGAACGCTTCGGTGGTCTCAGCACTACGACGCCTCGATGCCAGCATTCGAAGGGACGCTGGCATCAAGAAGCACTACCAACGCCACTTAGGTGGCGTTCACCGTACTCAGCACAGCGGAGCGTGGCCTCCGCAATTAGCTCTGAAAATGTTTCTGAAGTTGATCGCGGAGGCTGCAATTACGACGCGCTGTACGCGCTGATTTGACTCGGTGACGATTCAGTTACGTGCTTTGTCTTGCGCGTTGTATTAGTGTGTCAGTTACGTGCTTCGTCTTTCGCGTTGTGCTAGCGTGTGCAGCGTAGTGCAGCTTCCATATGCACGACGGTTGCTCATGGTCATCGACGTTGGTAGTCGTGATGGAGGAGACGTGCCACCAGGCGTCAGCGTGGGTGCATCAACGCCTAAGGGCGCTTTAGCCACAAAACACCAATAGACATTATATATCAATGTGCAATAAACATTACACTACTTCTGTGAAGACACGTTTCACTTTCGTGTTCTATACCGATTCCTATATAAGAGGGATCAACCACATTTTTCTCATTTTTTAGGTGTATACAGTAATACTAACTACGAACTATGCTTTTTAGCTCACGTGGACTCAAAATAATGTCAGCATCATTGTGCTTTCACGTGACATGCGCCTACGGTGTAGAAAAACTTCAGCTGTCCAGCGGTCTGCGACGGTGACGCGCCCACGGCTTCTCTTTTATGAGCCGAAACCAGTGTATCGCGCCATGATATAACGCGTTATTTGTCTTATGGTCCTATCTTGTTTTCTCGTTAATTATATTGACCCCGGTTACCTGGGACACACTCAATATAGTTTCCACTTACATCAACCTGATCGCCACTTAGGTCTCCAGCATGCCAAGAACATGCGTTAAAAAGAAGTGAGGGACAATAGATGCCACTCGGTGTCTCAATCGGTGAAAGCGAAACCTTAAACCGTTGCTGCGCAAAACGGCACACAAGTGTAAGAAGCGCGCAGTCGTTTGCGGCGACGAGCACGTCCCAAACGTAACTCGCTCGAAATGGCAAAAGCTGCGACGGCTCATAAAGAGCAAAGGTGAATGACAAATAGATGACAGTGGTAATCCTGTGAAAACCGGTTACTGTCAGAAAGCAAACCATGTTGATATACTATTAATAATAATTACTGGGGATTTACGTTCCAAAACCATGATATGATTGGGAGGCATGAAGCAGTGGGCGACTCCGGATTAATTTTGACCACCTGGGGTCCTTTAACGTGCACATAAATCTAAGTACACGGGTGTTCCAACATATAGCCTCGATCGAAATGTGGCAGCCGTGGCCGAGGATCCAACCCCCTTCCTCGAGCCAGCAGCGCGACACATCACCTGCTAAGCTAACACACTGGGCGATGTTCATGTGACGTGGTGCACTAATGGCATCGCGGCAAACTTGTTTCGATATTAGCACAATAAGTACCTGCATCTGTCACGTTACGGGCAAGCCATCTATAAGTGAACGCACCAGGACCCACTTTGGGCTCGGGGTCTTGCTCCCATTCTTTTTTATACTTTGTCGCATACTTGGCCCACTTTCCCATGGTTCGATTCTTCTCTCCGAGGACGATTCGGTCTTAAGTCTAACATACGGAAATGAACCTCTAATGTAAGCACAAACAAAAACTCATCTCGCAAGAAGAAGAAAACGGCAGTAAAGCTTAGCGTGAGAAACATGAAGCAGGTCGAAAGCTGTGCTCGGCGCGATAGTTCACCAAGAAGCCATGGCCGTGAACACGCTGGAGCGGGTGATCTACCCGTGCTTCTTTCATGTCGGCGCCACGATCGCCCGACCCTATTTTTTTCTCTATGAGCATAGCGATGAAAGTACATCAAAGATCAAAGCCACTGGTTCAGACAACGGCGCAGAGAATGGAGGGGGAAACGGGGCGGATGGCATTTCGCGCACGCACACACGCACAGGCGCGCTGCCGGCTCAGTCAGCTAAAACATTGCCTTCGAGATTTGTTTCTACTCGATCAGAGCCCCTCTGGAGCTTTGATTAGGGCGCCCCTTATAGCCCAAACAAAGCCAAGTCGCAGATTTTCAGTAGCCCAAATATAGCCACATAGCCAACTCGTCGAAGTCGACGCCAAAATTTTTTTTCGGTTGCCCAATTTGGCTATAAATAGCCAAACCTGGCAACACTGGGTGGTGATTGTGAGGAAGAAGATCGGCACTCTGAACAGCCCCGTTGACATCGTGTGGCTCGTTCCCAGTTCGCTCTCTGGCTACGCCCTACCTGCAGGTGCTGCGTTTATCGCTGCCGCTCTACGACCCGAATAAACCCCCTTTACATATAGAATGTTGTACAATATCATACTTAACGCTTTGACTGGGAATAAACAGCATCGTCAATTTGTTTTAGAAGCATTATTTAAAACAGTTTTTCTCATTTTTCTGGTGTATCATTTTTATCCTGCACGAAAACCGATAAACCTTCAATGTGTTGCAGACTTTGTATCTTTGCTGCACCTAGAATTAACCCTCATATTAAAATGTAATTGCATATTTCTTTTACTCCAGGGCATCGAATTTCGTTTGTATATGCTGGTCGTAACATATCCCAGTATTTTAAGAAACTACTTCGCCATAAACCTCCTCGCCTTTCCTTGCTTTCCTCTCTCTACTTCCTGTAAAACACATGCAACAATGTGCAAAATCGGCAACACCTTGTTTTTATAAGCAGTAGATAACACTATAAACAAAAGCAGATCAAAATTGTGCAGTGAAGTCAGCCGGTTGCAGCCCTTCCTGTGAACGATAGCATCTTTTCAAGTGTGGGTGGTTCTTGCATGTCTACAGCTCATAAAGTGTGCAGACGCATCACGAGGCATAGGCCATGCCCAACAATATGGAGGCAATGTTGCTAATGCGTTTGCAATTGCATGTATATTACTGCATAAACTCGTATAACCGTATCCCATCATTACTCAGGCCAGCTTGCTGTGGCTCATATTCACCACAATTATACTCAGCAGAGCTTACTCCGACTCATATTCACCAAGATTCTACTCAGCCGAGCTTACTCTGAGTCATATTCACCAAAATTCTACTTAGCCGTACTTGCTCTGACTCATATTCATCAAAGTTATACTCAGCTGAGCTTGCCCCCAACTCATATTCTTTCAAATTCTACTCAGCTGAGCTTGCTTTGATTTACATTCACAAAACTTCTACTCAGCCGAGCTTGCTCTGATTCATGTTCACCAAAATTCTACTTAGCCGAGCTCGCTTTTAGTCATATTGATCAAATTATACTCATCTGAGCTTGCTCTGACTCATATTCACCAAAATTATACTCAGTCGAGCTTGCTTTGAGTCATATTCAACAAAATTATACCAAGCTGAGCTTCCTCTGACTACCACATGACAATATTCACTAAAAGCTTACTCAGCCTAGCTTGCTCTTACTCATATTAACCAAAATTCGACTCAGCCAGGCTCACACGAACTCAGCCACATGGTTAGGTCCGAGTCTTAGTGAGCCGATGCCTGAGTGAGTTCACCGAGCTATGTAAACATGACCTTATGTGACCTGTGCGATGCACAAGCAAACATTGCATGTGAGTACGTGTTGCATATGATGAAATAAGGACAACTGTACAGATTGCAGTTAGTTTTATAGAATTTAATTGACCGCTGCGTGAAAGGTTCGCCTCATGTCGATTCCAGCAAGTGCATTGAATCTGCATCATATTTTTCCCAATGCCACTGGCTATCTTGGCCATTACTGGGTGGCCACATTTTGTACATTTCAGTACAAAGTTGAGTAAATTATTGCGGTGCAACATACTAAAAGAAGATGCTTGCATCACTGAAAAAACAACCTGAACCTTATACAAACACATGCACAGAATAAGAACCACGCAAATGCTAAATACCTGAACAGATGGAATCACTTGGCCGCCACATTTTGCAAAGAAAAAGAAAATAGAAGAAAAAAAGCGCAGGCCAGAGCTGCGATGGGGCCACGCATAATCATTTCCCTGGTCAGATACATGAGCTATAGGAGAAACACACGTGGAACCTAGCAGTTACCTTGAGGTAGCAGTAATGGAGACTTCCATTCCACAGCTGGCCACTCAACCACTCAAGTTTGTTCAGTCTGCACTTGTACTTAGGCACACTTTTTATTGTCTGTATCTTAAAATTTTAATTTTGGTCTCCTAAAAAATTTGACGATGTTCGGATTCTGACACTTGCAAAGGTAAATAATTTTATTTCATCCTTGTTCATAAAGAAAGCTCATACAAAAGCTTAGATATACTTGTCAGTGCCCCTCATTTTGCCTCAGAACATATGTAGCATGTTATTGATATTCAAGCAGCTTTTCAACAGCAAGAAAGGGAATCAGCTTACCCTGTTTTCAGCATTGGGTTATTGCAGGCAATTAAGGGAGGCATAAAGTTTTGCTAATGCAATCCGTTCGGGAATACCAAATTAGATCCTACCTTGACGCTTTTCTTGCACTTTCTTATTTTGGTCACATAATCTAGTTTGAAAAGGCTCCTGTTAGCATGCTCCAACATTGGTCTAATACAGGTTAAGTACATGACTAGTTTAACAGATTAGGATGCTGGCTTTCATTTCCAGGAAAGAAACCATAGCACCTGCTCCAGTTGCATATGTTTTTGGTTATCTGGGGCTTTCAGCCGGACCTTTAATTTAATGTGCTGAAGCAGGTAGAAGCACGCGCATGCCATTGGCGAGTAGTTTTGATAGCTTCTTACTTGACGCTTGCCACTACGAATACAAAATTTTAGCGTTCTATTTTGTTATTAAACAAACAAACGTACTCCTGACAAGGTATTTAACGTTTGCCGTGGGGCTACGCCGCTGTGCTACGTACTGCAGCGTATTGACTTAAGCTTCGTGATTCAAACAATACTAATCACGCGAGACACAAGACGAGGAAGTAGAGGACGCCCATGTCTGTTAGAATGTTTGATGCTACGTACACAAGTGGCTGCAGCTCCTAAAAAATGTGGTGACGGCTTTTACGTCTTTCAAAATATTCAGAGAGGACTTGTACACATAATTACAGCACAAGCGCCACGATGGACGAACCAGGCTGGCGCTAAGATTAAAGTTCACAACACAAATGTCATTGCACGTTTAGTAATTACACACAGATCATTTGCGGCTTCTTTCAGGGGCAGACGTGAGCTTTCGGGTTGGTGCAAGAATATTGCTAGGAGCAGGAACCACTTATGCGCAATTACGAGCAATATACACACTACCTTTCTTCAGAAGCTGACGTTAAGCACGGGTAGAGCGAGGGTCTTTCTGCGTTGACATAATGACTCCGCTGCAGTCGAATTCCGAATACTGCATATGCGATGACAACAACTATATGGCTTGTTGATAGGTCCTCTTGTAATTTCTTGTATCGCAGGTAGAACGACAAGAACATGAAAGACACACGAGAAAGCATACGGCGCCGAACGACCAGCTGCAAACAGCTGTTTACGTCCGCCATGTCTCTACGCAGTGAACCTCAGAAACCGCCGTGGCGCACTCCAAAGCAAATTAAACTTTGAAGCGTTCTTAAATGACAAAACACACGTATGATTTGCCCCTATTAAAGACGGGTGAATAATTGTGTAACGCGCAGGTTTTTATTACATTTGAAATAATGCGGCATATGCCACAAGATTTGGCAGCAAGCAACCCTGCGCGTCGCACCAGCCGCTTTGTTGAAATCGCAATCGTGTGAAATGACCCCTCTAAAAGTGAATTTCCCCGTAGTGACTGCACAGATTTTCGAAAAACAGCCTTCTCTCGTCTTGTGAACACGCGTGCACAGCTAACATGGGGCGACCGAAGAAATACAAGACTCCCGCGGAAGAAGCCGCCTACAAGGAAGCTCGGCGCGCGGATCAGCGGGAGTCGTCGATGCCGAGCAAAACCTAGCAACGCTTAGTGTCAGCATAGCCAAGCCATGCATAACCTCGAAAAACTAAGCAAAGCCTACCAACACTTACCAAAAGCCGGAACTACCTCCGCTTGTGACCCAGCCTTGCACCACTAGTGTAAACTGTCCACATTTTTTTAAGAACCTACCATGTTCAGCATTTATTTATCACATGAACGCCACAGTTTGTCACAGGGTTCGCCATGCACTTCTCTGCATTTAGTTACGCCGCATTGTGATAATGGGCAACTTCAATTGTTTATGCGATCCAACATATCGCAACGGGATTAGCTTTCAGCCGGACAGGAGTAAAGAAGTTTTCTAGGTATATGAGAGTATTGATTTTTGAGGCCGAACCGAATACGAATCGAATAGTGACAAAAGCTAATGAATCGAATCGAACATCCAATTGTTTTGGAATTGTTTTCGAATAATGAGCAGTCGTTATCACAATTATTATAAAACGATGTTCACATCCTAGTTAAAGTTAGCAAGTTTCATTATTAATATAGTACGTTATGAAGCGTTGTTTATTAAAAGAACAAATGGACAAATGGAGCATGAGGAGCAAACAAGTTTCTTCGAATGCACAGGACTCTTCATGGAGTGCGAATGATTGCTGTATAGATTGTAAAGTATTGCTACATAAGCGAAACAGCCTGTTCTATTACACAATTTCTCGTGTTTTATTTCTATACTATGCCCGCTGGGATGAAAATTTACCATGCTTTCGCTGTGATTTTTTGTTTAATTCGACGCAGTTGACGTTTTGAAGTTTTCGAAAAGTATTCCAAAAATATTCGCATTTACGACTAGCGAATGTTCGATTCGAAGACCAAATCGAACAGGACGCTATACGATTCGTTATTCCATAATTTCGAATATTCGCACACCCCTAAAGTTTTGTCTTACGTTGTAGAAAATGCAGGGCTTTATTAAATCGGCGCGTCGCGACAGGCATCTTGCTCCTATGGACCAATTCAAGGCCGCTCTTACGCCCGCATAGATCAGATTTATGTCTCTTCATACCACTTCATGGAGTAGCAGGACAGGACTATGATCCTCCGCCTAACCTCCCCGCTTTTTTTCCACAATAAATCCTCTCTCTTACTCTTTATCACTCCTCTTCAATGGACTGTCCTGTATCGCATTACCAGGTTCGTTCCCTGAAAATCGTATTGTTATTGCGAAGATTGCTAACAAGTAAGGAACTAATTTATCACCACAATACACCCTTCTGAAACTTAACTCGGAGTTCCCATATGATCAGGAATTACTTCATCGCGTTCTTATAGTCCTGTCAAAATCTTCTTTCGCTGACTTGCCTTTGTTTGGTGATTGGGAACTCTTTATGTAACAAGTTCGCACAGTGGCTATAGAGACTGGATCGGTAAAAGCATTCCATAAAAAGAGTAAAGAAAAGAGGCTTCTTAAGAGCATAGGCAGCCTTTGCGAGATGGGATGTGAAATGCCAGGCACGTGCGTCAATGACATAGAAAATGTTAAATGTCCGTTACCAAAGCAGGATGTCGTGCACAGCAGAGGCACGTGCGTTCGAATTCCAAACATGCGCCTTGTGATTCTGAGCAACCAACACGTCAAGCTCTACTTGACGAGTATTCTGGTATTTCTGGTATACTTCTGGTATACTGGTATATGTCAGTTACCAAAGCACGATGTCTCGTGCACAACAGAGGCACGTGCGTTCGAATTCGTAACATGCCTGCTGTGATTCTGAGCAACCAACACGTCAAGCTCTACTTGGCGAGTATTGTGGTATTTCTGGTATACTTCTGGTATACTGGTATATGTCAGTTACCAAAGCACGATGTCTCGTGCACAACAGAGGCACGTGCGTTCGAATTCGTAACATGCCTGCTGTGATTCTGAGCAACCAACACGTCAAGCTCTACTTGGCGAGTATTGTGGTATTTCTGGTATACTTCTGGTATACTGGTATATGTCAGTTACCAAAGCACGATGTCTCGTGCACAACAGCGGCACGTGCGTTCGAATTCGTAACATGCCTGCTGTGATTCTGAGCAACCAACACGTCAAGCTCTACTTGGCGAGTATTCTGGTATTTCTGGTATACTTCTGGTATACTGGTATATGTCAGTTACCAAAGCACGATGTCTCGTGCACAACAGAGGCACGTGCGTTCGAATTCGTAACATGCCTGCTGTGATTCTGAGCAACCAACACGTCAAGCTCTACTTGGCGAGTATTCTGGTATTTCTGGTATACTTCTGGTATACTGGTATATGTCAGTTACCAAAGCACGATGTCTCGTGCACAACAGAGGCACGTGCGTTCGAATTCGTAACATGCCTGCTGTGATTCTGAGCAACCAACACGTCAAGCTCTACTTGGCGAGTATTCTGGTATTTCTGGTATACTTCTGGTATACTGGTATATGTCAGTTACCAAAGCACGATGTCTCGTGCACAACAGAGGCACGTGCGTTCGAATTCGTAACATGCCTGCTGTGATTCTGAGCAACCAACACGTCAAGCTCTACTTGGCGAGTATTGTGGTATTTCTGGTATACTTCTGGTATACTGGTATATGTCAGTTACCAAAGCACGATGTCTCGTGCACAACAGAGGCACGTGCGTTCGAATTCGTAACATGCCTGCTGTGATTCTGAGCAACCAACACGTCCAGCTCTACTTGGCGAGTATTCTGGTATTTCTGGTATACTTCTGGTATACTGGTATATGTCAGTTACCAAAGCACGATGTCTCGTGCACAACAGAGGCACGTGCGTTCGAATTCGTAACATGACTGCTGTGATTCTGAGCAACCAACACGTCAAGCTCTACTTGGCGAGTATTGTGGTATTTCTGGTATACTTCTGGTATACTGGTATATGTCAGTTACCAAAGCACGATGTCTCGTGCACAACAGAGGCACGTGCGTTCGAATTCGTAACATGCCTGCTGTGATTCTGAGCAACCAACACGTCAAGCTCTACTTGGCGAGTATTCTGGTATTTCTGGTATACTTCTGGTGTACTGGTATATGTCAGTTACCAAAGCACGATGTCTCGTGCACAACAGAGGCACGTGCGTTCGAATTCGTAACATGCCTGCTGTGATTCTGAGCAACCAACACGTCAAGCTCTACTTGGCGAGTATTGTGGTATTTCTGGTATACTTCTGGTATACTGGTATATGTCAGTTACCAAAGCACGATGTCTCGTGCACAACAGAGGCACGTGCGTTCGAATTCGTAACATGCCTGCTGTGATTCTGAGCAACCAACACGTCAAGCTCTACTTGGCGAGTATTGTGGTATTTCTGGTATACTTCTGGTATACTGGTATATGTCAGTTACCAAAGCACGATGTCTCGTGCACAACAGAGGCACGTGCGTTCGAATTCGTAACATGCCTGCTGTGATTCTGAGCAACCAACACGTCAAGCTCTACTTGGCGAGTATTCTGGTATTTCTGGTATACTTCTGGTATACTGGTATATGTCAGTTACCAAAGCACGATGTCTCGTGCACAACAGAGGCACGTGCGTTCGAATTCGTAACATGCCTGCTGTGATTCTGAGCAACCAACACGTCAAGCTCTACTTGGCGAGTATTCTGGTATTTCTGGTATACTTCTGGTATACTGGTATATGTCAGTTACCAAAGCACGATGTCTCGTGCACAACAGAGGCACGTGCGTTCGAATTCGTAACATGCCTGCTGTGATTCTGAGCAACCAACACGTCAAGCTCTACTTGGCGAGTATTCTGGTATTTCTGGTATACTTCTGGTATACTGGTATATGTCAGTTACCAAAGCACGATGTCTCGTGCACAACAGAGGCACGTGCGTTCGAATTCGTAACATGCCTGCTGTGATTCTGAGCAACCAACACGTCAAGCTCTACTTGGCGAGTATTGTGGTATTTCTGGTATACTTCTGGTATACTGGTATATGTCAGTTACCAAAGCACGATGTCTCGTGCACAACAGAGGCACGTGCGTTCGAATTCGTAACATGCCTGCTGTGATTCTGAGCAACCAACACGTCAAGCTCTACTTGGCGAGTATTCTGGTATTTCTGGTATACTTCTGGTATACTGGTATATGTCAGTTACCAAAGCACGATGTCTCGTGCACAACAGAGGCACGTGCGTTCGAATTCGTAACATGCCTGCTGTGATTCTGAGCAACCAACACGTCAAGCTCTACTTGGCGAGTATTGTGGTATTTCTGGTATACTTCTGGTATACTGGTATATGTCAGTTACCAAAGCACGATGTCTCGTGCACAACAGAGGCACGTGCGTTCGAATTCGTAACATGCCTGCTGTGATTCTGAGCAACCAACACGTCAAGCTCTACTTGGCGAGTATTCTGGTATTTCTGGTATACTTCTGGTGTACTGGTATATGTCAGTTACCAAAGCACGATGTCTCGTGCACAACAGAGGCACGTGCGTTCGAATTCGTAACATGCCTGCTGTGATTCTGAGCAACCAACACGTCAAGCTCTACTTGGCGAGTATTGTGGTATTTCTGGTATACTTCTGGTATACTGGTATATGTCAGTTACCAAAGCACGATGTCTCGTGCACAACAGAGGCACGTGCGTTCGAATTCGTAACATGCCTGCTGTGATTCTGAGCAACCAACACGTCAAGCTCTACTTGGCGAGTATTCTGGTATTTCTGGTATACTTCTGGTATACTGGTATATGTCAGTTACCAAAGCACGATGTCTCGTGCACAACAGAGGCACGTGCGTTCGAATTCGTAACATGCCTGCTGTGATTCTGAGCAACCAACACGTCAAGCTCTACTTGGCGAGTATTGTGGTATTTCTGGTATACTTCTGGTATACTGGTATATGTCAGTTACCAAAGCACGATGTCTCGTGCACAACAGAGGCACGTGCGTTCGAATTCGTAACATGCCTGCTGTGATTCTGAGCAACCAACACGTCAAGCTCTACTTGGCGAGTATTCTGGTATTTCTGGTATACTTCTGGTATACTGGTATATGTCAGTTACCAAAGCACGATGTCTCGTGCACAACAGAGGCACGTGCGTTCGAATTCGTAACATGCCTGCTGTGATTCTGAGCAACCAACACGTCAAGCTCTACTTGGCGAGTATTGTGGTATTTCTGGTATACTTCTGGTATACTGGTATATGTCAGTTTCCAAAGCACGATGTCTCGTGCACAACAGAGGCACGTGCGTTCGAATTCGTAACATGCCTGCTGTGATTCTGAGCAACCAACACGTCAAGCTCTACTTGGCGAGTATTCTGGTATTTCTGGTATACTTCTGGTATACTGGTATATGTCAGTTACCAAAGCACGATGTCTCGTGCACAACAGAGGCACGTGCGTTCGAATTCGTAACATGCCTGCTGTGATTCTGAGCAACCAACACGTCAAGCTCTACTTGGCGAGTATTCTGGTATTTCTGGTATACTTCTGGTATACTGGTATATGTCAGTTACCAAAGCACGATGTCTCGTGCACAACAGAGGCACGTGCGTTCGAATTCGTTATATGCCTGCTGTGATTCTGAGCAACCAACACGTCAAGCTCTACTTGGCGAGTATTCTGGTATTTCTGGTATACTTCTGGTATACTGGTATATGTCAGTTACCAAAGCACGATGTCTCGTGCACAACAGAGGCACGTGCGTTCGAATTCGTAACATGCCTGCTGTGATTCTGAGCAACCAACACGTCAAGCTCTACTTGGCGAGTATTGTGGTATTTCTGGTATACTTCTGGTATACTGGTATATGTCAGTTACCAAAGCACGATGTCTCGTGCACAACAGAGGCACGTGCGTTCGAATTCGTAACATGCCTGCTGTGATTCTGAGCAACCAACACGTCAAGCTCTACTTGGCGAGTATTCTGGTATTTCTGGTATACTTCTGGTATACTGGTATATGTCAGTTACCAAAGCACGATGTCTCGTGCACAACAGAGGCACGTGCGTTCGAATTCGTAACATGCCTGCTGTGATTCTGAGCAACCAACACGTCAAGCTCTACTTGGCGAGTATTCTGGTATTTCTGGTATACTTCTGGTATACTGGTATATGTCAGTTACCAAAGCACGATGTCTCGTGCACAACAGAGGCACGTGCGTTCGAATTCGTAACATGCCTGCTGTGATTCTGAGCAACCAACACGTCAAGCTCTACTTGGCGAGTATTCTGGTATTTCTGGTATACTTCTGGTATACTGGTATATGTCAGTTACCAAAGCACGATGTCTCGTGCACAACAGAGGCACGTGCGTTCGAATTCGTAACATGCCTGCTGTGATTCTGAGCAACCAACACGTCAAGCTCTACTTGGCGAGTATTCTGGTATTTCTGGTATACTTCTGGTATACTGGTATATGTCAGTTACCAAAGCACGATGTCTCGTGCACAACAGAGGCACGTGCGTTCGAATTCGTAACATGCCTGCTGTGATTCTGAGCAACCAACACGTCAAGCTCTACTTGGCGAGTATTCTGGTATTTCTGGTATACTTCTGGTATACTGGTATATGTCAGTTACCAAAGCACGATGTCTCGTGCACAACAGAGGCACGTGCGTTCGAATTCGTAACATGCCTGCTGTGATTCTGAGCAACCAACACGTCAAGCTCTACTTGGCGAGTATTGTGGTATTTCTGGTATACTTCTGGTGTACTGGTATATGTCAGTTACCAAAGCACGATGTCTCGTGCACAACAGAGGCACGTGCGTTCGAATTCGTAACATGCGTGCTGTGATTCTGAGCAACCAACACGTCAAGCTCTACTTGACGAGTATTCTGGTATTTCTGGTATACTTCTGGTATACTGGTATATGTCAGTTACCAAAGCACGATGTCTCGTGCACAACAGAGGCACGTGCGTTCGAATTCGTAACATGCCTGCTGTGATTCTGAGCAACCAACACGTCAAGCTCTACTTGGCGAGTATTCTGGTATTTCTGGTATACTTCTGGTATACTGGTATATGTCAGTTACCAAAGCACGATGTCTCGTGCACAACAGAGGCACGTGCGTTCGAATTCGTAACATGCCTGCTGTGATTCTGAGCAACCAACACGTCAAGCTCTACTTGACGAGTATTCTGGTATTTCTGGTATACTTCTGGTATACTGGTATATGTCAGTTACCAAAGCACGATGTCTCGTGCACAACAAAGGCACGTGCGTTCGAATTCGTAACATGCCTGCTGTGATTCTGAGCAACCAACACGTCAAGCTCTACTTGGCGAGTATTGTGGTATACTTCTGGTATTTTCCAACGTAATTCTCGAAATATATTCGACCGTGTGGTTGGGTTGTAGTGCACGTTAAAGAACCCCAGGTGGTCAAAACTAACCTGGAGCCCTCCACTACGGCGTGCCTCATAATCAGAACTGGTTTTGGCACGTAAAACCCCAGAAAGAAAAAGTAGAAATATATTCGAATAGCAGCCATGTGACAAGTACGAGTGACATAGTTTCAGTTTGAAAGTTGCCACTATGTGTTGTTTTGTGTCCCCCCCCCCCCACTCCCTGATGGTCATGATGCAGAGCACAGCGCGAATTTTGCGTCTCTCGTAACGGCTTTACAGAATGAAGAATGTGCTGTCATTAATTGGCCCTTTACGATAAAAGAAATTGCGAAAGGTATTGTTCAGGTGCTTTATCGAAAAACACCCGACCTTGCTGGTCTTTCAGGTGAACCTTACAATGTTTTGAAAGGAATTATTGGTATCATATTATTGAATTACAAATTTAGAGCTACATGCCTATTTGCAGATTTTTGCAAAAGCCACGTTTTTAATCCCCAAAAGTTCTGACAACGAAAGACAGCATTCGATTGAAAGCTGCGGACCAAATACATTGTCAAACGGCTTTAACATTTTTGTGATAGTTTTGCCTAACCGATCATAACTTGTGGTTTCCATTCTCGTTGATATCCCTGAGACGTGCGCAAATAGTGGACACCCGATACAAACCAACATACATATTGCCCGTACGCTTCTTCAATACGGCTATAGTTCTCACGAGCCATTTGCAATGCTCAAAGTAGACCATGCTAAAGGTTTCAATCACGTAAATCATTCCTATCTAAGTTTTCCTCGTGAGCACACTAATGTTGGATCCGTCTTGCATATAGGCGTTAGTTTTTTTCTACAGATATAGTTCTACTCGATTAATTGTTAATGGCTATGTGTCCAAATATGTTCCCATTTGCTTTTCTGTAAAGCAAGGTCAACGATTTCCCCAGTGATTCTTGCCCTTTATCTGGAAACGCCATGCTTAAGCTTAATTCAGTCGAATTGCATGCATGGCTACAACATATTAGGTTATAAGTAAAAATGTTAACATATGTGGATCATAAAGGGTTATTCTGCATGAACAAGCCCAGTGTTCGAGAGCGAAAATCTCCAATACAGAAATTTGGCATTCTATCAGGAGCACGAATGAACCCAAAAAAAGTTTAGGCTCGTGGTTCGGCTTATTGTGCTATATGCCTTAGCAGATCGCAGACATTAGGTCGACTCATGTTCCGCCAAAATATCTTGGAGTGCCACTCTATGCACATAGATTAAAGTTACACTAGTGGAAAGAATGACTTTCCGCCCTTAAAAGTTACGTTTAGGCGCTTGCTTCACAATGCCTTAGTATTTTTTAAAGAGCTGAAAAGCTTACAATAAGTTTTCCGCAACGAAACCTTACTACGTAGTGCAGGTTATTCAGTGGCCCAGGCTTTAAATACAACCATTTCATCAAATTTTTTTCAACTTTCGTATGACCCTTAGGCCAGCTAGTGCGGGCAGGCTGGGCTTAGAGCAGTTCGGTGTGTGGCAAATACTGTTCACTTTGTTATTTTTTCGCGATACTTCGCACTGCATATCCCGGTCATTCATAGCAGTTGCACTTGTTCTTACTTTCTTAAGTTAGCTGTTCCTCCCAATTTTCCTTCACTTTCATGCTTGTGCAGGTTCGTGCATGAAGGTCATTTCGCAGTTTGTTTCTTGATAGCTTGGCTTTTCATTAAGTACCTTCACTCTGCCCCGTGCAAAACATGATACAAAACTTTATTTCCAATGCTTTCTCCACCTCCCTTTTACTGATCGCTATACATTGACCAACGATGCCACAATGTACTAAAGCGAGTTCGCAAAATGTTTCTATCCCCTTGCTGCAGAGCGTTCTCTTACAAATTTTACAGTGAGGCATTACCGGTAAGCACATGCATACAGAACAGGGTAACGTCTCTTTATTCTGTTAACCGCCGTCTTTGTGGTGTGACAGAGACATTTGAACATTGAATTATTAGCTTTAATGACTTCATCCTGTTTTGGGATGTTCTTCAATGGACTCTGGAGAAAGACTTGGGAATCAGTCCTCATACTGAGCGATACCTACTGCCAACCTCGGATGATAACGTACCTTTCCACGTGTTTTAATGCGTAAGCATTCTTTGGCGAGTACACTAGCTCCGTAACGCGAAAAGTACAATGCCTTGTATTTGCACAAAACGCGTAATTTGCGAAGACGCTTAAGCGCTATATTTATTTATTTATTTATTTATTTATTTATTTATTTATTTATTTATTTATTTATTTATTTATTTATTTATTTAAACTTACCTTACAGGCCCAAAGGGCATTGAGTACGGGGGTTTACTTAATACAATGAAAGCACAAGCAAACTAGTATGGAACAGGGTTACAATGCATGGGAACATTAAAAGGCAACGCAACAGAGTAAATTGCAAAATGTAAAACAAGTTTCCAACGCAAGTGAAGAAAAAAATGCAGCACAACAGAATACGTTTCCGAAATAAGCACTAAAGGAGCTTTTGAGTGCAAGTGAAGAAGAAAAAAAAACAAGAACGCAACACATCGCAAAATAAACAAAAGAACGTAAACGACGAGACCATGTTACAGCACTATTTAACAAAAAATATGTACCTCAAGCTTGTGGCGAAATGGGTTAAGGTTATTATCACAGGCGATATCATCGGAAAGATCATTCCACATGCGGATGGCTTGTGGAAGTGCGGATGTGTTAAAAGCGTTCGCATTGCCAAAATGCGCGTGAAGCGGAAGTGATTATGTAGCCTGCGCGACGTGAAAAAGGGGCGTTCAAGGTGTAACGAGGCTATTTTATTGCTGTAGACGTACTTGTGAAACAGGCATAAGAGTGACATTTGTCGGCGAATGGCCAATGGTTTACGGGTATGATCAAGTTTAAGTTGCGTCTCACTTGAATAAGTGTCATAGTTTTGAAATGTAACGGGCGGCTCTGTTCTGAACTGCTTCAAGCCTGTTAATTTGATAATGAGCGGAAGGGGACCAAACAGATGAGGCATATTCAAGTTGTTGGCGGACTAAAGTTAGATAGGATAATTTGCGAACGTTTGAGGGGCAATGACGGAGGTTGCGTCGTAGATACCCTAAAGTTTTTGAGGCTTTCGCGCACGCAGCAGTGATGTGTTCAAACCAGGAGAGGCCTAGTGTAAGGTAAACGCCAAGATATTTATAACATGATGCCCGGGAAAGCTTGGCTCCCTGTATGTGGTAGGAAAAAATGGAAACGTCATGCTTACGTCCGAAAGAAGTAATTTTACATTTGTTAGTAATTAAGGTCATGAGCCAGGCGCTACACCAGATAGAAATAGTGTTGAGATCGTCTTGAAGGATCAGGTGGTCGTCGGGACTGTTTATTGCTCTGTATAACATGCAGTCATCAGCAAAGATTCTAATACTTGATGATATTTTTTGGCAGGTCACTTATATAGATCAGGAAAAGAAGCGGGCCTAGAACTCTGCCCTGTGGAACGCCAGAAAAGACGTAGGAAGAGTGAGAGGAAGTATTATTAACAATCGTGAACTGCTTGCGAAGTGAAAGGAAATTCCGAAGCCATGATAATGTGTGAGAATCTAATCGGATGGCTGATAATTTAGAAATAAGGCGGCAATGGGCGACACAATCGAAAGCTTTGGCAAAATCAAGAAATATGGAACCGGTCTGTAGGCCATTGTTCATGTTGGAATGAAGGTGAGTGGTCAATTCCAGTAGCTGCGTTTCGTATGGCATGCCCTTCCTGAATCCGTGCTGGCTTGGAAAGAAGAATTTGTTAGACTCCAGGTGATTGTAGATGCGGGAGGCGATTATATGCTGAAGTAGTTTGCAGCAGATGCATGTGAGTGATATCGGACGGTGGTTTTCAGGTAATTTCTTATTTCTGGATGTAAAAATTGGTATTATTTTAGCAATTTTCCAGTCGTCTGGTTTCCAGTCGTCTGGTATGGCACGTCTGAATGATCTTCCCGAGTGAATACCGATGAGAAAAACGTATTAAATGTGGACGAGCACTCGGAATCTAAGAGAGGAAGGTTGTTATCATCCAGTAATGATAACTGGTTTGTGCCTTGGTCAGGGGATGTGAAGCGCCAGAATTTCTTTGGATTATCTTGCAAAAGGGAAGGCCAATCGGTGTGGAAATATTTATCTTTGGAATTGGAGATTGCAGAACAGTAACTGGTCAAGCATTGTTTGTATTGTTCCCAAGCAGAAGATGTACCAACGCACTTCGCATTACAGTACAGGCGTTTTTTCCTCTTTCTATGTTTACGAAGGGATTTGGTGAACGAAGGGTTTGATTTATCGTTAGAAATTCTATTAATTGGGATCCATTGGTGAATGAGCAAGTACATTTTATCTCTGAAAAGTGCCCAGTTTTCATTTACAGACCGATTGTTTGTCGAAAGAAGGTAGTAAAACTAGATTTAAAAATGTTTCGAGCTCAACGTTCATTTTGTTATAGTCGGCTTTGTTGTAGTCTCGGATTTTCTTTTTTGATACTCCCGTGAATGGTAGAAGCAAGTCCAATGTTGCTTCAATTAAATTATGGTCACTAAAGCCTATTTGGCAAGACACTGTCTTAAGTGTTTCCGGAGAGTTCGTCAGCGACAGGTATAACGTGTTCACACCACGGGTCGGCTGATCAATGGCTTGAAACAGGTTAAAGTCTAAGGCTAAGTTGATAAATTCTGTTGAAAGGATACCTGGTGACAATAAATTGGTCCAATCAATTAGCGGTAGATTAAAGTCTCCGAAGAGATAAATTACATCTGTGGGACAAAGATCTTTGGCATTAGTGATACTAGCACGAAGTTCGTGTACAAAGGTATTGCTAGAATCCGGCGGGCGCTAGGAAATCCCAATTAGGATTGTAGCGTATTTAGTCACACAGACTATACAAATGATTTCAAGGGTCGAGTCCAGATTTAGCGCGAATGAAGTGAGCGTATTTTTTACACCTAGAAGGACACCGCCACCTCTTTTGTCGATGCGATCTTTGCGATATATGTTGTAGCGTTTACTGTCGGCAAGAACCTCGGTATTTGTGATTGCAAGGAACAACCAGGTTTCTGTGAGTGCGAGAATATCGGAATCATTGTCTTCTAGTAAAGAGCAGATGGCGTCGCGCTTGGGCATTATGCTTCGGATGTTCGTAAATGATATCAGAAAGGAAGGACTGACCAGAGGTGGTGTGGGCCTTTGGTGGTGCTTTCGCGCACATGTGTTAGTTGCGAGCTATCTTTCCAACAAAACAACAACTTTGCTGACACGGTCGAGTATATAATTTTTCACGTCCATGCGCATCCTGTCAACTGAGAGTTTAAATGGGTTTAAATGGTTTCTTTTGTGCTTTAGCAAATTCTATCAGCATTTTCCTTGCCTGTCGTGTAGCCAGGCAAAAATCTTCTCCGATCGAATATTTCTATCCCTTAAGTTTTGGAGCAGATGCAAGGTCTTGCTGCTTATCCTTAAAGAAAGTGAATTTGGCTATTATGGGTCTCTGTTTGCCGTCTATGAATTTACCTAACCTATGCGCACGTTCGAACTGTATGCAACTCATTGAAACGCTCAATTTTTCGGAGCAGAACTTCACAATTTTTGTTCAGGTGCTGCCCAGCCTTTGTTAGGGTCGTATTGTAACCCGAAGAAAAGCAGCTTTGATCTTCTCTATTTTCAGTATCGTCGCACCTGGACGTAATTTTTGTCAAATGCCCTAAAATTTGGTGCAGGGAATTATCAGCCGTACCGGTTTCCGTTGCTGAGCGTGACGTGAAAGTTGATTCAAGCGTTTTCAATCGCTCAGTCAAGCGAGCGACTTCGTTGGAAGAGGCTGTCAGTTTTTCAAAGTGGCGCTCAATTGTTCCGACAAGGCTGCATTGACGTAAATGGAGATTATTAGTAGCTTTGTAAGCGATAAGGAACACTACAAACCAAAAAATTAAAGGGAGAATGCCCTAGAGATGCACAGGCCTCAATAGAAAATTAATGGGGAAGGTTGTGGTAGGGGTGGGCCAACTGAAATTTTGGGGTGGGTCAACTGAAATAGGAAGTGGGACAACTTAAAATTTGCAAATGGGCTAACTGGAAATTTGTGGGTGGGCCAACTTGAAATTTGGGAGTGGGTCAACGGAAATTTACGGGTAGGCCAAACTAAATGTGGGGTGTTCTCAGTAGGACTGGCGGCAACATCGCAAACATGCGCTACAAATTTGCCTACTTCATCTTACAGATTGCTGCAAGTACCTGTTTCGACTATCTTCAATGGTATGCTCCTTCGGATCGCCAGCTGGTCGGTCTGCCCCGCCGGACGGTCCACGCTTGCTCCGGTGGGTTCACGTGT